>NC_143012.1:137092452-137392452 GCF_055824585.1 Amblyomma mixtum | reverse complement strand
GCACGCTAGCGTGCGGTGCGCAGCTTACCAACAGCGCGAAATAATCTTCCCAACGTCGGCTCGCTAGCCACTCGCGCTATTACAAAAAGACATGCCGTTGAACGAAAGAAGTGAATTCAGATTTCAAAATATTCCATAGGCTCTGAATTTTCTTGAATTTGGTCTTCAAACTCAGGTAGAAACGAGAACAGTTCTTGTGTTATACCGTCATAACTGCCTCGATCATGCAAGAATACCTTGCGAGGAAGCGGGTTTTGAATTTTTAAAGGTTCACAGATAATGGTACCCATACCAACCTAATGATCACTAGTACCAGAAATTGTTGTGACTGACCTTACAATTTCGGGGTTGTTGCAAAGCACAAGATCAAGAGTAGAAGCCCATGAGCCATTGCATCTCGTAGGTGAGGTCACGAAGTGATGAAAATCACAGTCACTCAGTAGCAGTTCGAATGCTGAACGCACACTGGATTTGTTTAAAGAAACAGGTAAATAATTTTTGCCAACGATTTCGGGAAATTCAAAGTCCTGCCAAGTAGAATACTGTCCAATCCCATTGACGGTACTACATCAGACAGTGCTCCAAACTGTTTCGAATTAGTAGAATTTGGGGGCCTGTAAAAGGTTCCAATGCATGAGTGCTGTGCATTGAGCAGTTCAACTTTCCACATTATAGCTTCGCACAAAGGGCACTGAACAACACTGGCATGCTTTTATATTTTTGCCTACAAGAATAAACACAGCCCCACCACGAGTATTACGACCTTTCCGATACACTTGAAGGTAGTTCGGACGGCGCGAAAACAACAAAGACAAAGGAGACACAAACACAACAGGACGCGCGCCTTTGTCTTTGTTGTTTTCGCGCCGTTCGAACTACCTTCAAGATATGAACCAACTAGCCCAAATCAAAGTATTTCCGATATACGTCAAAATGCGAGGAGAATATTTCAGCATCAAAAATTTCTCCGTCCAGCCACGATTCGGTTCCTAGCACGATGAAATAAGGCAAGAGCATAAAGTGTTTCGCGAATCACTTTATAGGGATTTGCGCAATAAAATCCGGATTTTTAAAGCTAGACATAGGAATAAAGGAATCTTGTGCAGAGCCTTCACTTTGCTCACGGCATCATTGATGAACTAAAACAAAAGCGGGAATCCGAATTTTTTAAAAAGAATGTCGTGGAACTGAAAACGAAGCCCTCCGCTAAAAATGTCTCGCAAAAGAAAGTAAAGTTCAAGATCTTCAAGACCGCATGTTGTCTTCACAGCAGTATTCCTTGAAAGTAGACATCGAAATCCAAGGCGTCATTTAGAAAGAAAATTCAGGGGGGGGGGGGGGGGGGGCGCTTTGTAGACCTAAAGCGCGGAGAGGCGAAAGCCTTCAGCGCGGTGTTGCTGCTAGTGTCCCTGATGTGTGGTTACGATGTTAAACTTCGCCTCCAAGTGTGGAACGCGATAGCGTCTTGCAACGCTGCCAGGGAGTCTAAATGACGCCATCGCCCGTTCGGCTCTTCGTCTTGCTTGTCGGTAAATTAGTTTTTGAGGAAAGGAAATGTATCTGTCTCACATATGTCGGTGGACACCTGAACCTCGCCTTAAGGGAAGGGAGGAAGATGGGAGTGAACGAAGACACCGTATTCATTAGACGCGCCTTTGTTCATTCCAAACCATCGAGCTGGCATGGCGGATTGGGCGTGGCCGTAACGACGAACTTCGCCATGCCAGCTCTATGGTTTGGAATGAACAAAGGCGCGTCTAATGAATACGGTGTCTTCGTTCACTTCCATCTTCCTCCCTTCCCTTAAGGCGAGGTTCAGGTGTCCACCGACATATGTGAGACAGATGCATTTCCTTTCCTCAAAAACTAATTTACCAACAAGCAAGACGAAGAGCCGAACGGGCGATGGCGTCATTTAGACTCCCTGGCAACGTTGCAAGACGCTATCGCGTTCCACCGTGCTACCGGTTAGCGGTTACCGGTTAGCGGTTACCGGTTACCGGTTAGCGGTTACCGGTTACCGGTTAGCGGTTACCGGTTAGCGGTTACCGGTTAGCGGTTACCGTGCTCGCCTCGCACTCCGGAGACCGGGGTTCGATTCCCGAAATCGACCAAATTCCTTCTCGGTTTTATTTTTTATCTGGTCTGGCTGGAACGTTTAATTAGGCTAATTGTTAATTAAGCAATGAACTAAACTCCTTCCCACGTAGTTTTAGCATCACTAAACGGTCCCTTTAATAGGTTGCATGGTTACTTTGATTGTAAAACATTTTATTCGCCGGGAAGAGCTTGGCAAGAGGTCGCGTTAAGTGGTCGAGAGTACATAGCCCTCGACGACTTTGTCAGCCCACTCCACCGCCAAAACTTGCGTTCTGGGGTCAGAGCTAGCCAGCACGGTCTCCCACCGCTCGAGAGAAGGAGCTGTAACTAGATCACCCGGAGGTGGCGCTATGTTGCAGTCCCACAGGATGTGATCGTAGGTAGCACGTTGGCCACAGTAGAGTGTACTAGAAAGGTCTTTCTAGTACACTCTAGCCACAGTGTTTGCAGTTTGGGTTGTAAAGATCTGGATAAATGTGCGCGAGGAGTGATGGGGTGCGTATCGATCTCGTCTGTAGACGACGCCACGTAACCTCTTGTTCTTTAGTAAGTCTTTTGTCTGGAGGGGGGAAAATTCTCCTCTCTAATTTAAAATGATTGGTGAGATCATGATATGTGATCATTGAGTCCTTCGTGAAATTCAGGGAGCCAGACTCATCCACTGCCCGGTCGACGAAACCTCGGGCTTTATTGTGGGCTGCCTCGTTCCCCGGATTCCCCGAATGGGCTGGGACCCATATCAATTCGGAATAATTTGGTGAGAATTTGGTTGCGTTAAGGATTCTAAGGGAGGTGTTTGTAATTCGCCCTTTAGCGAAATTATTGATACCCATTTTGGAATCGCTGAGGATGATGCTCCCTTGGGTATGTGCTAGGGCGAGGGCTATAGCCGCCTCTTCTGCCGTTTCAGAGGATTTCGTTTTGATTGTCGCCGAGACGATGTGGTCACCATTCTCGTTCACAACCACAATTGCAAAGGCATTGGTATTTTTGTATTCTGCCGCATCTACATAAAGTGTTGCAGCGCACTGTCTGTATTTCTTATGTAGGGCTTTGGCTCGTGCTTGTCTTCTACCCTCATGGTGTAAGGGGTGCATGTTTTTGGGGAGTGGTTTGATTAGTAGGGCCGTCCTATAGTCGCGGGGTAAGTCTACTTTAGCATCGTTATTCGTAGGTTGAAAGTTAATTCCGAGCCTGGTAAGAATACTCCTGCCAGTTCTGGAATTGGCTAATCGCGCTGTTTGAGCCATTAAATGGGCTTCTTTCAGTTCATTGTAGGTGTTATGTATTCTTAACCTCATAAGCCTTTCGGTTGAGGCATTTAGTGGGAGTCCTAACGCAGCCTTATAGGCCTGCCGTATCATGCTATCCCATTTGTCCTTTTATGCTTTCGAAAATTTGAGATAAGGGGTGGCATAGAGTATCCTGCTTAGCGCAAAGGCCTGCACTAGGCGGCATAAATCTCTTTCCCTCACCCCTTGTCTGCGGTTAGCTATGCGGCGGATTAATCGCGCCGTCGCTTCTACCGTGCGTTTTAGCTTAGTGAGTGTGTCAGTATTCTTTCCATTTGTTTGTAAATACAACCCCAGTATTCTCATGGTCTGTACCTCTTTGACAGATCGTCCATTAACATAGACGTTTATTTGCGGGGGGGATGTCGTGGTACGCCTACCTCTTTGTTTACGACGGATCACGAAGAGTTCAGATTTTTGCTCAGAACAAGTGAGGCCGGATTCCCATGCGCATGCCTCAATGATGTCCACTGCTGCTTGGAGGGTGTCTTCTATGTAGCCTTCGCATCCTTTGGTTACCCAAAGTGTGATGTCATCTGCATAGAACGTGTGATGTAGGTCTGGTATTTGTGCCAGTTTGGGGGGAATTTTGATGAGGGAGAGGTTAAAAAGGAAAGGGGACAGGACAGAGCCCTGTGGCGTTCCTTTACTTCCTAGTGTGATTGGGGCAGACTCTATTGTTCCGACCGTTATCACTGCTGTTCTGTTAGTGAGGAAGGATCGGATGTAGTTGTACGTCCTTTCTCCGGGGTTGATTTCTGACAAGCTTGTCAAAATGGCTTTGTGGGTGACGTTGTCGAAAGCTTTAACAAGGTCTAAACCCAATATTGCTTTCGTTCCTGTTCCCTCGTCAGCTTCAATTATATCCTTGTTAAGCTGCAAGAGTATGTCCTGGGTAGATAGTTGGGCCCTGAATCCTAACATTGTTTCAGGTAGGAGGTTCATGTCCTCCGCATAGTTTTGGAGCCTATTGAGGATGACATGCTCCATGAGTTTGCCTAGGCATGATGTTAATCAAATTGGGCGTAGATTCTCAGTGCTGAGTTTCTTACCCGCTTTAGGAATAAAAGGGATTTTCGCGTGTTTCCACTCTGGTGGTATGTTGCCTGCATGCCAGTATTTGTTCATAAGGTCTGTAACCGCCGCGATCGACGTTGCGTCTAAGTTCCTGAGAGTCTTATTTGTTACTTTGTCTGGTCCTGCCGCAGATGTTGTCCGCAGTTTTCCAATTGCGTACCAGACCTCTGCGTCTGTGATGTCTGCGTCTAAATTTGGATTAGGAGTCCCCCGGTAGTCTGGTTGTGTGGTACCATCATCCGTGTTTAGATAACGTTCTGCTAGCTCTTTGATTAGGTCTTCAGTTGTACCCTCATATTTATGTATGAGTCTGTACAGTTGACTTTGTTGCACGGGACGTGTTTGTTCTGGGTCGAGCAGGTGTCTTAGAAGATGCCATGTCTTCTTATTTCCGAGCTGTCCATTGACGCTTTCACATATTTGGTTCCATTGTTGTGTTTGGAGAGTAAGTGTATGTTCCTCGATTCGCCTCTCGATTTCAGCGATCTTTTTGCGTAGTCGCTTGTTGTGTTTTTGCTTCTTCCAGCGTTTTTGGAGGCCTTTTTGTGCCTGCCACAGGTGTAACAGCTTTGAGTCTGCAATCTGCTCCTCCTTCTCAACTGGCACCACAACGCTAGTGGAGCTGACATCCTCATTCAGGGAGATAACCCAGTCGCTAAGGTTAGAGATCTCCTTTGGAGCTGTTTTGTCGCGAAGTTGCCTGAACTTGTCCCAATCCGTGGTTCGTATTTCTTTTGCTTTGTTTCTAAGTTTTGTCGTGGGGAAGGTGATGCTAAGGATGAAGTGATCACTACCAAGGTTTTGCCCGGTGTTGACCCACTTTGCGTCCTTGACGTTTTTAGAGAGGGATAAGTCTGGAGATGTGTCTACACATACACTGTTACCCATGCGTGTGTGGTCGCTCGGGTTGTTTAGCGTTGTGAGCCCTAGCGACTGTATGATTTGCCAGAGCAGGTTCCCTTTCGGAGTTGCTTTGGTATATCCCCATGCTGGGTGTTGAGCGTTGAAGTCTCCCACAATTATTAGTTGAGCCCCAGCAGCCAGCTTTACTGTGTTTATCAACAAGTGTGGGAGTCCATTGCCTTTGTTTCTGGGCGGGTTGTATACATTAAGGATGAAGAGATTTGAGTCTCCTTTTTGCCTTGGTACTATTTCAAGTAGGGTGTAATCTTCTTCCGAATCATTTATAGAATGTTGAATTGCGGTGATATTTCTATGCACCAGAGTGGCTGTGAAGGAGCCGGCTGCGTTACTAGTATCATAATGAGGTGGCAGATATGCTTTATAGCCTGGCAGTGTAGCCCTGCCGCTAGCTTCTTGCAATGCAATCACGTCTGGGGTTGGAACAGACGGTGCTTGTTGGATGTGGAGCTGCAAGTGGGCCCGCTTGCGGCGGAAGCCTCTGCAGTTCCATTGCCAAATTTCAAATTTTTGGCGTGGTGCCATGTTGGGTTATAGATGGTTGTGGCGTCGTGGACAGATCCAAGATGGGGGGTAGGCGGGCCTCGATAGTTGTAAGCCTATCCATTATTTCCTGCATGCAGGTGGCTATTTGGGATACCTGTCCCTCTAGTGTTGCAAAGCGAATATCTATCTCTGCAAATTTGGTAGTAACGAGGCCTTGGAAGGTTGCTTGTTCTGTTGATATAGCGCTAGTTCTCTCTGACAGAGTATTGATGTCTGCCCTGAGTTTGGTAGGCGCTTTCGAGGGCTGCGGGGTGTCGGCTTCCGAAGCCTCGGCCTTTCTTTTGGATTCCTCGCCTTCTTTTGTAGGAAGCGGTCTTTTAGTTGCTATTCTGGCGTCTGGGTCCGTCGCGTTATGGGCCGAAGACTGGGACGCGGTGGAGGGAGTGTGGCAAATAGCGTCTGTTTCCATCGCATTATTGGTCGAAGCCTGGGACGCGGTGGGTGGCGTTCTAGCCGCAGTGGCATTCTGTACCTGATGAGCTTGTAACAGGCGTTTAATGTCAGCCAACTCTTTTTTAAGGCTGGCAATTTCTCTGTCTCGGGATTGTAGTTGGATCTGAAACTCCTTCTCTCGAGCGTCATTAGATTGGGAGGCCTCTGCTGGCCAGCTCACCTTTTTGTTGGAGCGGCTATCGCTGCGTCCGCGGCTCGAGCTTCGCTTGTCGTTCCCTGCAGGGTTCCCCAGGGGCGGGAAGGAGCTGGAGTTGTTCCGGCTGTGGCTTCCTCCTTTTCCGGTAGCACCGTGTTCTTTCTTCCTGGACCTAGACTGGTGTCCGTGTAGTGATGAGTCGTTGTCCCCTTGCTTGGGTGCCTGGTTGCCATGGGGCGTTCCTTGTTTGTTCTTGTTGATAAGCCGGAATTTGCAGTTCCGGCTGCCTGTGTTGTGGCCCCCGTTGCAGACGATGCATACGGGTTGGCAGGTTGGCTGTTCTCCCTCAGGTGGAGGCGAGTGATTTTCTCCGCAGCGGCGGCAAAGGTACGTTGTAGGTTTGTAGCAGACATCGGCCCGGTGTCCTACCCTCCTGCAGTTGTAGCATACTTCATGTTGCTCCCTGAAGGGGTGGACCCGAAAGACGCCGCACTGATAGATTACTTGGCTGGGTAGTTTCTTTCCAAAAAAGGTGATTTGTATTGTTCTGGATTGCCCGATCCTTCTGGCATCCACAACTTCTATTCCTTCGTTTCTATTTCCGAAGCCTTGGCGAACCGCTTCGGGCGAGTCTCCCGCGTAGGCGTTGTAAATGACCCCTTTTACCGAGTCTTCGGGCGCCGCCACGTACGACGTTACGTTGTAGGTTTGACCTTGGAGGTTCAGTTTTTCGATCTTGGCGTATGCAGTCGCCCGTTGACGATCGGGCGTGCATAGCGTGAAGGTGTTGTTGGCCGTATTGACTCTGATAATGTCTTCATTCTTAACCGTATCATACGGCACCCTGGCCACCTCGCAGGCGCAGAAGAGTAGCAGTCCGGGCGCAAAGTCCCTCAAATTCCAACCTTGTGGTCGGCAGACGATTTTGTAGTCATCGGTCGGTAAGCGCGGGAGAAGGGCTTTCTTGCTGAGTGCAAGTAGCTTTTTCCCGTTCTTTCGCGATGGAAAATTGGAATTAGACTTGCCTTGGCCGTGCCCCTGCGCAGGCTCGTCGTCGGTTGATGCGGGCCCTTTATTCTTCAGGCCTCGTTGTCGGTCGCGGTACCGAAGAATGGTTTCCCATTTTCCGTCCTCGAGCTCCGACGCTGATATTTTCTCGCCTTCCACGGCGTACTCCATCTGTGCGGGTCCCTGGGCGCTCAGTTCCCGGCGGAGAGGTGGCGAGCTAGGCCGAGCTCGATGGCTAGGCCGGCAGTCAGCCGGCAATATGCCTAGGTGTCCCTAGATTGGCAAAATCCGGCTTCAGCAGGCACTGGACAATGGCCCGGATGTCGTCCAAAATATTCGAGCCCGAAGGCTGACTCTTTCTGCCGAAAAGTGGCTTCGAGGCGGGAGCCCATGCGAGACACGTCAGCACAGCTTCGTCCTCTTCCTCTTCGTCCCTGCATGGTTACTTGCGAAAGTACAACTGTCTCGTTTGAAATTCGCGCACTGTGACGTCACGACCGTTTCGACCAATTGAAAAGCGTGATATTTCTGTCGACTGCTCCTGCTTACAACGATGAGGCATTAAAGGCTTCCGCCTTAAATATGAAAGCGTGACAGAATTGCTTGTAAGTATTGGCAGCGCTGTGAAAGAACCGGTAGCGGAAAGGGACATTGAAGCCTGCTACCGAGTGCTACACGAAAGGTTAATAAGACCAAACCATTGCCGTGCAGTTCAAGACCCGCACGAAACGGGACGCTGTCATTAAATCAACCTGGAGGATTGGGAAAGCAGCGCGGAGAGAGAGAGGTGACTGAGAGGGCGCGGCAGTAGCGGCGACCCAAGGGCGAGGCACCCTAGGCGGCCCCGGCACGCTAGCTATGCGCCGCTACTGCGCATGCGCAACCGGCGAGCTTGGCGGCGGCACCTCTGAGTCACCCACGCAGCGACGGCAGGAGCGCGCCAGCTGTGCGCCGTGTGACGTCACTGCTCCTCCGGCATGCGCAGTATGGCCTTTCGGCAGCTCCGCGAAATGGCTCAAGCGACTCGCGTAGTGTTGCTTTCGGAAAAAGCCAAGAAAGCACGGCTGACAAACAACCTCGGCCTTGATGACACAGCAGCTGTTTTTGTAAATGAGCACCTCTGCCCCAAGCTTAAGAAACTAGTTGCGATGACTAAAAAAGAAACACGAACACAAATGGAAGTCAGTGTGGGCATATAACGGCAAAATCTACGCAAAGCAATCGGATGGCAGATATGCCGTATTTATAGCACATGAAAGTTGTTGTATCTGATAACAACGCAGATTAACTAGCACGTCAAGGATTCTTCTGTGAAGTACCAAGAATTCATTTTTCCCAAATATGTTGAATCTCCTGCAAAATCTTGCGAATCTGTTCTGCATATTAACGCACGGTCTGTGAGTGGAAAGGAAGATGTTCTTACCTCATTTGTGGATGATTTTGGGTTTAAATTTCGTATCGTGATGTTGTCAGAGACGTGGTATCACGACGGATGTAATATGTTAAGATTTCCAGGCTATAAACATTTCTTTTTTAATTGTACTGGCAGACGAGGTAGTGGTGTTGAAGTTTACGTTGAGGTGCATAAGAACTGTGAAATCGTGCTTGACTTTAGCGAAGTAACTTCCGACTTTGAAATAATCATCGTACAATGCAAGAATGAAATCATCTGTGTTTCATATTGTTCACTAGGAGGTAACATATAATCTTTCATAGAGTTTTGGAGTCATTCTTAGAAAATGTATGTAGCAACAACTTCCACCTTGAATGCGGTGGCGATTTTAACATACTCGTAAATATACTTGATGATAACAACACTACTCGACAATTTAACACTACGTCTCATTCATCTGGTTTTCTGGACCTAATCACGTCTACACGAGTTGCAGTCAGTACTCAATCCGCACACGACTTTAATTTGACAAATATTAATACCCAAGTTTATACCTCTGTCACTCTAACTTGTGACGTAAGTCACCCTTGCCCTGTATTTATGGCCTATCCATACAAACTGCACTCAAACAAGGGAGCACAAAGAAGCCATTATAGTTCAGTACATCACGCGCCCCGCCGCGGTGGCTCAGTGGTTACGGCGCTCGGGTGCTGACCCGAAAAACGCGGGTTCGGTCCCGGCCGCGGCGGCTGAATTTCGATGAAGGCGAAATTCCTGAGGCCCGTGTACTGTGCACTGCCAGTGCACGTTAAAGAACCCCAGGTGGTCGAAATTTCCGGAGTCCTTCATTACGTCGTCCCTCATAGCCTGAGTTGCTTTGGGACGTTAAACCCCAATAAACCAATAAGCCAACCAGTACATCACCAAAGACACTTTAGAAATGTTCAAACAAGATTTATCGACCTGTGATTGGTGAACGGTCCTGATCAAAACAAATCCGAATGATGCATACGGTGAATTTATTAAAATCTTGGTAGACATGTATGCAGAGCAATTTCCTTTGAAAGCACTTAAGTCGTCTAGAAAAACGAGAAAACCATGGATATAATGGGAGCACCTCCAATTGTTTAGAAACAAAAACAGTCTTTACCATGAGTTTCTACGTTGACACTGCGAAGCCACCCTAAAGAAATTTAGGACAACAAGAAATCGAGTAAAGGCTGAACTTAAACGGGCGAAGACTGCATATTACAAAAAACTGCTTGCAGATATAAATAGGCAACGACCTTGTGCTGCATGGAAAATTATAAACAATGTGCTTGGACGGGATGGCTCCCGTTCAATTCCGAGAACGATAACTATTAATGGCCGTGAATTTGGAGATCGCAACATAGCTGAATACCTAAACCATTAATTTGTAAATGCTGCAACACCTATTAGTACTGCCTCAGATACAGTTACCCTAGCTTATAGCTGTGCTGAAAGCATATTTTTTGCTCCTACACATGAAAATGAAATATACAGCACATTCATGAGCCTAAAAAACAGTAGGTCATTGGATACTAACGATATTGAAATTGAACGTGTTAAGAATGTATTAGGATCGATGACGTATGTCCTTGCTCATATTATTAACCTTGTCCTAGAGGCAGGTATGCTTCCAAATTGCATGAATTCTGCATTATACAAAGGCAGTGATGACAACCATACGTCCAAATACCACCCCATTTCCTTCCTCCCAGTATTTTCTAAGGGATTAGAAAAAAAAAATAATTCTTTCTCGCATTACAACCTTTTAATATAAGCACAGTATTTTGACAGCTCAGAGTATGGTTCTGGGAAGGGGCGGTCGACTGAAGCCGCCTTGCTAGCCCTGTAAGAAATAATTTTGGAAATTATTAAATATAATTAGTTGACAGCCAGAGTTTTTCTCGAATTTAGTAAAGCGTTTTACTCCATTATCACAGTATTCTCATTAGTAAGCTTTCATCATATGGAATTCGGGAACAGCTTTGGCTTTAGTTAAATCCTACTTAGAAAACAGGTATCAGTGCGGGTGTATTTACAACCAGATGTCATCTTTCTCACCAATAGCACGTGGCGTGCCACAAGGAAGTATATTGGGCCCCTTTTATTTAATACTTTTATCAATGATGTAAATATCGACACCTTAGTTAAATTCGTAATCTATGCTGATGATAGCACCTTACTTATATCGTGGAGTAATATTAGCCATCTACAGTTAAAATACAATGATATCCTTACTAGACTATCAGCATGGTCTAATGCAAATAAAATCAAAGTAAACCCAACTAAATCCAAAGCTGTTATTTTTCGTGCTATGAATAAAGCCGTTCGTCCGGTGAATTCATTTATTTTTCAAGACCACAATATCGAAATAATCACCGAGCATAAGGTTCTCGATGCGTATTTTTGTGCCCATCTTAAACAGGACGTCATATAGTTTACATTTCTAGAAAACTATCGGCTGTGACCGGCGTAATCTCACGCTGCCGCACATCTCTTCCCACAAGCGCTAAACAACCAATATATTACGCTCTATTTCTTTTTCATTTACTACTTAGGGTACACTATTATGGGCAAAGCAACCAAAAGATATATGAACAAGCTTCTCGTTTTTCAGAGGAAAATTAATCGCAAACATTAAATCAACATCGAGCATTAATCCCACAATACTAGCATTTTATACGATCCATGTAAATAATAACTATGAATTTCGTTGGTTGCAAACACACTTTTCTTCCACAGGTTTGAGTAATTTCTTGACACAACTCGCTTCCCTTGAATATCGTACTTCAATAGTTAACATTCGTTGTACTGGCACTTGGTCCTTACCACAGTTTGACCCGACTACAAGCTGCAACCCTTGGCTCACAATCTGCCATTTTTTCTCAACAAATATAAACATACTGCTGGATTTAGTCCAAAACAACGGCGAACATACTATGTGCAAATGTAATCCGTATTTATTCATATGTCGTTTAAGAAAAGTGTGTTATTGCTGTACTATTTTTTTGCATTTCAGTTCATTATTCAATTCAATTGATTTATTTTCAACTCGAGGTTGAAGGCCCCCAGGCGTAAAAGCTGTTCTACGACAGCTTGAAAGGTGCCTGGGGGCCCATACAAGGCAGCAGTGGTTACAAACTAAATTACAGTGTGAGTACATATATCTTCAAACAATCATTCGAACAACTATACAGTACAATTATTAACAAAACAATCGTTGTTAATGAGAATTTCAGGTGATCGGCGTTCGGCCTCAATTCTTCCTGAACATCAGAAAACAGCGGAATTGACATACAATACAAAGTTAGCATGATTATTGTAGACAGGTTGTTTAGTGGGTTACAAAATACTGTCGCAGTTGTTTTTTACTGTAGGTCTCGAAATATACATCCTTCTTTTCATAATCGTTCAGAAGAAATGGAAGCAGGTACTGTAGGGACTGACAAAGATAATCGGTACGGCGGTGTGGTACAAACCATCTGTCACAACTGCGAGTACGACCATCGCTTTTTTGTTTACGTAAACTTGCGGTGTTCTTTAAAAACATTTCAAGGGCATTATTTGCGTAAAAGAAAGTGTGCAGTAAGCGAAATTCTAGATAATGTTTTGCTTTTATTATTTTATACCTCACAGACAATTCTTCTGTCGGATGGTAGTACGATACATGAGCAATATTACGAAGAGTTTTTTTATGTAGAAGGAAAATTGCGTTAATGTTACTAATCGTTGTTGTTCCCCAAACAAGCGAGCAATAGTTTAAATGTGACGTGAATAATGCGTGGTAAATGTGAACCTTTATTTTTTCCGGGAGATAATGTCGGCATCTGGCAAGTGCTCCCGCAGCCGATGATAGTGATTTGCGCAAGAAATCGATGTGGTTGACACATTATTGACACATGCTTTGTTAGCTTATTTCTATTGTGTGGCTCTCATGCATACGCATGTACAGTTTCTTTTGTAGTTATTTATTTTATTAATGACTACTTCTTCATTGCTTATAAATTATTTCGTTCTGTCTGCTGCTGCCATGTAATGGTTTCCTGGGCCTTCGTCAAGCTGTTCGTATAGCTTTTAGCCCATGTGAGCCTCCAGATACTTTTGGAAAATAAAATATCATTTGATTTTGATTTTTTATTTGATATCGGCTTCAGTCGTAGCTAGCAGAGCGACGAATTCTTCCTTTTTGTTTTTGATGGTTCGAGGGTTAACAATAAATCTAAGTTTGATGTGTTCAGTTGTGCGCTTTATAACCCCATATTTTCATTATTAGTGTTGTTCTACACTTTCTACCAAACCAAAGTATAAACGAAAGTTTTCATTTCATTTCATTTCATTTATTGGTTTTGTTTGGCCAGTACAGAGACTGCAAACAAGGGAGAGCAAGCTAAAGGCGCCTAGTAGCGCCTGACTGAGGCCTGCCCTCCCCATGTAAAAAAACAAAAACAAAAACAAAGTGGCACTTGGCAATGGTACAAAGTTTTCATAAGTAACAGAAACTAGAAAAGCAGCGGATATACTGACAACGAAACAGAGATCAGGCATGCATAGAGCTAAGCACAACAAAACTAAGATCAAAACATAACAAAGACAATAACTGATTAGGTAAAAACTCACCACAACTAGCTATAACAAAAATATTCATGAACAGTTTTCCTAAATCTGACCTCGGACATATTTTGTAGTGACAATTCTGTTAAATATGGATAGGTGTTTAATGTATGAGGAATTATGTGAGTTAGTTTTTGGAACCCATAGTTTGTACGGGATTTTGATGCATGGTATTGAGGGTGCCTAAGACTGTATGCTGTTTGGGCAATTAAATATGTGCTCTCGAAAGTCTGCCAGTTTCTTTTCATAAGGTTTCTGATATAAACAGCAAGCTTCTTGTGGTAAGCGGCCGTGATGGTTAGCAGTCTATGGTTGAGGAAGGAAAGACCCGTGCTCTCACTGTAATGTAAATTATCAATCGCTCGTACAGCTCTTTTTTGTAAAGTAAGTACTTTCACAAGATTGGTTGAGGTAGTCGTTCCCCAGATCAACAAACAATATTGTACATGCGAAAAGACTAGAGAGAAATAAATTTGTAGTTTGAATTTCCGAGGCAGTATTGTGCGAAATTTATTTAGGATACCAACAGAGCGAGCCATTTTAGTGCAAACGTAGTTTACATGATCTGTCCAGAGTAAATGTTCTTCAAAAATGACTCCAAGGAACATTGTAGAGCTGACACGAGTTATAGGAGCTTGTTCGAAGTGAATTTGGAAGTTGTTCGGAACTTCCTTATTTTTGGCTCTAAACAGTATGTACTTTGTTTTCCTGACATTAAGTTCTAACTTATTTGATTTTAACCAAACAGACAATTGGGATAACCAACTATTGGAGGCTGCTTGCAAAATATTACTATCTTGCCCTGAAAAAAATACGTTAGTATCGTCTGCATAGATTATAATGTTGTCTGCTGGACGAAGGTTGACGATATCATTAATATATAATAAGAACAACGTTGGTCCTAGAACGGAGCCCTGTGGCACACCAGACACAATCTGACCGATCCCAGATGAAATACCGTTAATGATAGTTGTTTGAGATCGGTTGTCAAGGTAGCTAGCAAATAAGGTTAAAGGAATGCCGCGTATTCCATAACACTGCATTTTTTCAAGCAATATCTTATGGTTAACGGAGTCAAACGCTTTCCTCATATCAAGGAATATGCCAACTGTTAGCAGTTTATTTTCTATGTTTTCAATTAGCTTTTCTTTGATTTCCAGTAAGGCGGCCTCAGTTGTTTTGTTTTTTTGAAATCCGTACTGTTGCTTGGAGATGACATGGTTTTTCTCGAGATATTGAGAAAAACGTGTGTTGATTGCAAGTTCTGCAATCTTAGAAAAAACTGAAAGAACGGAGATCGGCCGATAATTATTTAAATCATTAATGTCACCCCCTTTGTGAATGGCAGTGACACGAGCTATTTTCAACTGATGTGGAAATGTGCCTGTCGTGAACATTAGGTTAACTATATGTGCTAATGGTATCGCAATGACATCTGCTACTTTCTTGATCGGGACTGGAGCTATACCATCGACACCTGGAGCACTATTACTGCGTAAGGAGTGAATAATGGTAATTATTTCTTAGTCAGTGCATGGTAACAAAAACATGGAATTACTTTGTTTACTGGTTATATAGACTGAGGCATCTTGATGTGGACCATCAGTTGATTTTGGCGGAAAAACAGATAAGAAATGCCCATTAAATTCATTCGCTAGGTCAGCGCCATCATAGTTCGCGCCATGAATGTGGAGTGAGACGGGTGCGTTGGTTCTGTTTTTACCTAGAAGATCGTTAAGTGTATTCCATGTTCCCTTCGAGCCATCAGACATGGAGAACTTTCTCGCGTAATAATCACTTCTTGCTTTTTTAATGTCGCGCCTAACTTATTGCGGAACGTTTTGAATTGACGGAGAATGTCAGTGTCTTTTGTTCTCACAAAACGCGAAAAAAGTCTGTTCTTTTCCTGTATGCGGTCATACAGTTGTTTTGAAATCCACGGCTTTCTTGATTTTCTATGAGTTCTGCGCGTTGCTTGCGGAAATGCAGTATTGTAGTGTTCTTGAATAGTAGATATAAAATTTGTGTACGATTGGCATGCATCCTCCTGTCTTAAAATATTACTCCAATCTGTGCTAGCACAAAGACGTCGAAACTCTGATAAGCTGTTTTCATCAATTCTTCTAAATGTGGAAGATTCCGGTTTACTCCTGTGTTGTTTTGGTTTTCCTTCATATTATCAATTTATTGAGGCGAGGCTTATATTTATTGTCGTCCAGCTCTTTAGAAAACGCAAGAAGTTTCTTCCGCTGCCAAAGCACCTGAATGAAAAAGTCCTCGCTTACTGATATCTGGTTGTTGTTTTTTTCATTTGTATGTCTTAGGGAGCAACTTCTCTCTTTTTTTTAAAGGGGTGCACAATAATCGGCCTATTCTTCTCCGGAGAAAAACTACCAATCCTATGAGAGCGCTCACCTCCCGACGATTCAATAGCTAGGCCCAAATGTTTACTACAAATCCCGATAACGTTACCTTCAGATTCTTCCCACGTTTCCCCTTCGCTGTCTTGCAGCCCAAAACAGACTAGGTTTTTCCTTCGTGATCTGTTTCAAGATTGTCTTTCTGAGTCAAGACTGCATTCATTTCGTTCGTCAAGGCTATATCTGTGCCTTAAGCGCGTGCTGTTCAGCGCCTATATTTTTCAAACCTGTAACATCGTTTTCTATCGTAACGATTCGGTCTGTAAGTGCATAAAGTTTTTCACCGACCGATTTCTGGTTTGCTCTAATTTGCCCTTCTGCAACTCTGGTAAAGCATGGATGGCGGCTACTAGCTCATGTTGCTTTGCGTCAGAAAATGGACGGGGATTTCCTTCAACATCCCCAGACAGGCTCAGATGCTTTTTAACCAAAGAGGAAATAACTTCACATAGGTGAAGAAATGCAGCACAGACTCATTGAAAAAAAGAAAGCCCGCACTGCGTCCACAAAACCAAAGATTTGGGTCTCGGCACCGCTTTGTCAGGCATTGTAAAACGCACCATAGTGTGAGGGTAGTATGAAGTACTAACATGAAGACCAAGAGTTCTAAGTATCCCGTCCTCATAACGGCCCCAAAACCCAAGGAAATCAAGCTCTCATATAGTGTAGGGTCACATGCAGACCGGTGTGGACAGGCTAGCTGGCTGAAGGACGCAGAAGACGAGAGAAGATTAGTCATATCCAGTGTTGAATAGTTTTTGCTGGCAGTAGGGACTAGCCAGGTCCGTTTCCACGTTCCATGACTCTTCGGTCCAAGTATGCGTAAAGTGGGTGCCGCTTGAGACGACTGAAATCTGCAGAAACTGAAGATCAAGAGACTAAGTATCCCGCCTTCGTAGCGGCACCCAATTCCAAGGGTGGATGTCAAGGCAGGGTCTTAAATAGCGTAGGGACACATGATGACCGGTGTAGACATGCTAGCTGGCGAAAGGACGCAAAAGGCAAGATTCGGCATAACCAGTGTTGAATGGCTTTGCTGGCAGATTGGAATCCTGCCTGCATGGTTTCAAAAAGCATGCAGGCAAAGTAACCCCTACCGAGCATCTAATTTGTGGAAACAGCCAAATTTTGTGGAGCCGCAGCGCGAAGGCTAAACGTGTTTTAGAAATTGTAAACCTCATATGGGTATTAGTATCGTGCAGCTACAAATATTTAACTGCAATCAGGTTTCTGCCTCTAAAATTTAAAGTTATTTATCAGAAATTTTGTAGCACCTAACTAGGTATCATTATTCGCTTGTTTTCTGATCTCCATCATGGCATGTATTATTGTGCCGTAGAAGCCGCCACCATAGCTCAAAATGCCTTTTAAAAAAATTCTACTACACCTGAGTTTGAGTTGAGTTTGAGTTTGTTTTAAACAAGCATGTTTACATACATGTTTGAGGTGTATGGGAGTAAAAGCCGCTCAAGAGCAGCTTGAAAAAGCTCCCATTACCCTTCTATACCCGGCAGTGCAGGACAGAAAACACAGATTCCACTAAAAGATTACAGATAACAAAAATCAGCCAGAACCAGTAGACTACCACAAAAATTTTGCAAATATAACAATACAAGACGTTAATACATGTTCACTTTATAATGGTACTCGTAGAATCAATACACAGGTGCATTAGAAAAAAAAGTTCTTTTATGCTTTTAAAAGAAAAAGAAGCGCTGGTAATATTTTGTTGTGTAACTTTAAATTTATTTAATATGTATGGGAAAGCATAGTAAAGTGTTTCAAAGCCATAGTTTGTGCGCGGACGTGGAAAGTGCCAGTTTACGCGGCCCCGTGTTGTGTAATTTTAGGAATTTTTGTGTAATTTGGAGATGTCTCTAAGTAACATATTGTTTTGTTGAACCTGAACTTTATAGAATCTAAGAATGCGAAATAACACACTCGTGTGCGAACACGAGTTAGCTTAGTGGTTATCAGGTTCACATGATTGTTCCACAACATGAATTCGTTGAGGTGTGCTCTCTATACGCAATGCCACGCTTTCTGTTGGTAATACAAACAGCGAAATAGAAAATTAAAATGCAAATATATTTTGGGAATTTCATTTAGCTTGCTGTTCCTATTAAGCATGAAATGCTTTTAGCTCCCGTTGTCGGCAGTGTGGTGACGTCACGCCGAGACCGAGAGCCATCATCCGGGCACTGAATTCCAGTCATCCGGGCTCTGAAACGAGAACATCCGGGCACCGTACGAGACTTAACGAGATTTAACGAGACTCTCTAAGCCCTCCTACGCGACCGGCATGCAAGCGCCGGTTGGTCTCCAAACGAGACAAAAAATAACTGCTGCCAGTGCCTTCTCAATGTTTATCAAGATATCAGTGGAGCTGTGGGTTTGATAATGCACGGAATTATAATTTCCGATTTCTAATAACGCGTGCAAAAAGCACATAAATGCCACGTTACACTTCGTTGTAATACGTGATCCGGGGAAGAAGCGCTGCGTTCAAAGGGCAAGGCATCGCGCCGAACGGGTGGTGGCGTTCCTCCCTTCCATTACGGTGCGGTTCGGGTGTCCACCGAGATGGCAGAGAATTACTGCGCCATTTCCTTTCCTCAAAAAACCTTGCGTTCAAATGGCAAGGCATCGCGCTGAACGGGTGGTGGCGTTCCTCCCTTCCTGTACGGTGCGGTTCGGGTGTCCACCGAGATGACATTAGGCCCGTAAACATTTCATGCTTACTGTACTCTCGGTTACGGGAGAGGCAGAGAATTTTTATTTATTTATTTCATAAATCCTGCCGACTGCCCTTAGGCGGTCAAGGTAGCAGTGCACAAAGCTAAAAAAGAAAATTACAACGTAGTAACAACAATATAACAGCAACAAAGGGCGATTACAGTACGAGGATATAAATTCAATAAGACCAACGGGAAGCAAAAAAGTACAGGCAAATCATCCAACGTCCATCAGACTGAGTGAACCGAATAAAAACAAAGAAACCGAAATACATTGTGCACTAGCCGCGCTACTGCGATGCATGAGACGAAACAGCAGAAAAGAAAGATTCTGAAGATACCAGCTTGGTGATATCGCTTGGCAGATGGTTCCATTCGGAAATGGTACGTGGAAAGAAGGAACAAGAATATGGTTTTGTTCGGCATCGTGGCATCAAGATAGTCCTTTCGTGTTTGTTACGGGTGGGGCGTGTTGTGTTGTATTGCACATAACTCTGAAAATTCATTATTATGTATCATATTGAACAACATTTTTAGTCAGTGCTGCTTGCGACGGGATTCAAGCGTGGGAAGCCCAGATCTGTTGAGCAAATCAGATACCGAGACCTGCTGACCATAAGCGTGATAAATAAACCGGAGTGCTTTCCTCTGGACGCCTTCAAGAATTTTTAGATCCGTTTTTGTGTGCGGATCTCATACAACGTCGTCGTATTCGAGCACTGGATGAACAAGTGATGTGTATGCTGTCAGTTTAGTTTTGCTCGTGTAATGCTTTAGGCGGTGCTTTAATAGCCGAAGTTTTTTAGACGCTGCTGAGTCTATGGACTCTATGTGTACGCTCCAGTTCAGGTTGGATGTCATGGTTACCCCAAGATATTTCACCTGAGTCATTGAGTTGATCCGAAGGTCATTGATTGATGTCATGTGTCATGTCCTGGAGTCTGGATAAGAACTGTTTGGTCGGACCGATAGCCATCAGAAGTTTTGAGCGAGTGCGGATTTGCTCCTTATGGCAACTTCGTCATGTGCAAATGTGCACACAAATTTGTTCGTAAATGTTGTCCGCTTACATCGTATATACTAGAAGAGCGCCATTACAGGCATGAGGTACAGAGTAAAAAAAAATTTGAACCCGCAAAGGTGTAACGCGCATTACAGCACCCTTTCCATATCATTATTTCTTCTTGTTTTTTTAAAGGGTGCGCTGAGCACGTTAGCACTTTTAACCCACCCATGCGCCCTTCAAAGATGCACGGATGCAAGGGTTTTGTAGCTCCTTCGGGCGCAAGAGCGCTTAAGGGTGTACGGGTGCTCTTTGACTTGTTGAACAACGTTACAATAGTTCAATGAAGCCTGCTTTGAAAATTATTTGAGCTATTCGGACTTTCCACTAAGTAACAGCAGCAGCCTTGATGCGAGCAGCTATACCTCGATTTGGTCCCCCATAATGTGATATTTAACTGCACTATTTTAGCTGAAGTGCTAAGCATCATGACATCGAAGAGCGGCTCGCTAAAATGTTATGTACAGTAGAGCCCCCTTATAACGGCCGCAGATATAAAGAACGCTTGCTTATTACGAACAAGTGCGGAGCTACCGTCCAAATATGCATTACGGCAATGGCAATTCGTCTCACATACACGAATTGCTGGGGCTCCACCACTTGATTATAGCGAACGAAGCGGCGTCCTAAACTTGCCCCTAAAGTTCTAAACCTCTCGTTTCCAGCAAGCACGGAGATCGAAGAACGTCACTCAGTCGCCGTGACACCTCGCTGGAAATAACGTGTAGACGTAAAAAAAAGCAATACAAAAGCGGCATTGAAACCGTAAGTAAACGCTAGCCAAGCGCGCGTCGGGCCTGCAAGTTTAATCATAGCCTGCGTGCGCGCTGGCTGGGCAAAGCATGTTAACTGGAAGCAGAAGCGCGATGGGTGCAAGACAGTGGCAGCTTCATAAGCAAAGCTACGGTCGATGGTCGTGCATCAACTAAGAGCAGCGATTGAAGAACGTTGAATTTCTTGCTGGCCGCACTTGTCACGTAGTATGCGTCGCCTGCCCATTGGGCTCTACCTTTTATGCTGTTACTTGTGCAGGCAGTGCCAGATAGCTGGAAGTACAGCTGATGCATTCTGGGTGCATGAGAGTTGCGCAACTTTCGTCACTAGATAGGCCCATGAACGAGTGATGATGCGGTTGAAAACAAGTGATCAGATGCAAGTAGATTTCTGGAAACACGCCACTGATACACAGCTGGTCTGTTGTTCCCTCGGATGACTACGTTGCTGCCGAAAATGTCGTGGAGCCATCCCCTTACAAAGCTGCCGTAAGCAAAGTACAAGCACTCCCCTAAAGAACTTGTCTCGCATGACTCAGGTTCTATCAAATAAATTCCACATTTGACACTCTGAGCATGTATAGCTGTAAAATACGGGGACTGCACTTAATACAAATATCGGATATAACAAACGCAATCCATGTAACCGTCAGGTTCGTTATAAGTGGGCTCGAGTGCATAAACCTGGAGAAAGCACAAGCGTCATGGCAAGTAAGTATTGCGCGCAGCAGGAGTGTCTTCTGTGTTGAAAACCCTGTCACATCAGTAGTTTTGTATGACTCATCCAGTTACACTTGTACCTGTTTATGTTGCTTCGGTCCTTGTGCTGGCAGCCTCAGTGGTGACGATATCTGCTGCGTGTGCGGCTCGGTGAGTGCATCTTGCTCTGGAGCCGATTCAACTTGCGGCGGGCTTGACCGCGCTGTACGCACCTGGTCAGTGTGCCGCCGCATGGTTCTACATGGCGTATCGATGGTGACCACAAGTTCGCTGGACGCAGATGCCGTTCTGCCCGCTGTCCACTCATCTGCTAAGCCGTAATTACGGGCGTAAACAGGAACGACTGCCAGCAGCATCCACTCGCCCATTTCCGAAGAAACCTGCATGAACGGGAGGAAAAAGCACCTCCAAGCGACATCGGATACGGTAGCCCGAAAGGAGTTCAGGACAGTTTCATGAGCTCAGGGAAGTCCTTGTGTAAATAAAAAGAAGGCGATCTAGATTGTTTTCGCGTCGGCCGTCGCCCATTTTCGTAAGCTAATCCTTGATCGTGTGGACTGCCCTTTCTGCTAGCCCGTTCGATTGCGGGTGGTACACAGGCGTGCACAGATTCGTTATGTCATTCCTCTTCACAAATGTGGCGAACTCATTGCTGGTGAACTGTGCGTCATTATCATTGGGTTGTGTTATGTTGGGTTTTATGACACGTAGGCAGCTAAGGCCATCGTGCGCCAAGCGCGTTTTAATATGTCTGTCTGGTGTGAGGAAGTTTAAAGATCATTTTGTGACACTACTGGAAGTTTAGGACGCTTGCATCTTTTAGGAACGAAACAAGAAAGAGGTTTTCACTAGTGAATTTTCTCCTAGGAATAAATAAAGTTGTAATGGGATGTACTCTATATAAAATTGTGGGAAATGCTTCTTTTTAAGTTCATGAAGTTTTGCACAAGATATTAATATGTGGTCTGTGGTGGGAGTCTCTCCGCAATGTGCGCATGTAGGATTGTCTTTCTTTGCAAGAATGCAGTTATGTTCTAAGTGCGTGTGTCCAATACGAAGGCGACATAAAATTCCTTCAAAGAAACCCTCTTGATGCCTGCATGTTTTTCATTCTTCTATAACTGGCCTTACTAGGTGTAACTTGTTATTTACATCATTATCCCGTGCTCTCTGCCACTTTTCTCTCAGTTTTCTTCGTACATGTGTTGGAGTATCGTTATGCGGCATTTTGGCTTTCGGTACTACATTACAGGCGGCGGCGGCACATACATCAGCCCTCTCGCTACTGCAGGTTCCTACGTGACTTGGTACCCAGCACAATTTAATTTTAAGCTCTTGTATTTTTGCGTTGTAGTGATGTAATTGCGCTGAGGAAGTCTGCATAAAATATACTGTTTTCAATGTTGTTCTTACTATTTGTTTTTACAGCTAACTATACGCCGTAACATTCGGCGGTAAAAGTGACGCACACTGAAGCAATCTTACTATTTTTTCTCGTTTGTCTTCTACTACAGCACAGCCAACGTAAAATGTTGTTTTAGAAGCATGTGTATAGAATGCGGCATGATCACTGTATTTCTCGTTGAGTGCTAGGAACTCTTGTATAATGTGTTTATGAGGTGTTTGCGTTTTACGGAAATGTTTTAAAGTGAGCTCATATACAGCGGGGTAGTTGCACCAGCGTGGCAATGGGTCAGGTCTCTGTGCAATATCAGGGAGTGTACACAGTATGTTCAATATCTGGCACTGCTCTTCAGAACGGAGTATGAGTGGTCTGATGACTTGAGGTCTGTTGTTTACGTTATATACTGGATCCAGTTGTTTAAGATATGATGGTCTTGCTAAACCATAGACCACACACCCGTAATCTAGAAAGGAGAGCACTATAGTGCACGATGGATATTGCGAAAGGCCATCGATATATACTGAGTACATATTAGACTTTGGGATTACTTTCGCTTTGTAATTCATTTTTAAAATGAAAAATAGTTTTCAAATGAATCCGCGGCTCGACAAGAAACCTTTAAGGCAGTTTAACATTCTGCCGTTGATGGCCAGACCTGCCAGGTCACGGAGAATCCCAAACCTCCACGTGGTATCATCAGCTTTCTCCATATCAAAGAAAACTGCTAGACATGTGTTGCTTATGCCTGAATATTTCTCGGATGTGTTTTCTAGCTGGACAAGATGGTCCAGTGTTGAACAAGCTTTTCTCAAGCCGCACTGGTGGTCAAGTAGTTCATTAGATTCTAGAATAAACATTAACCTAATATTTCCTATGTTTCCGAAAGATTTGCAAAGGCAACTGGTAAGGGCTACTATCCTATAACTACTAAGAGTGGTTGGGAGTTTTCAGGAAAGGTAGGATAACTGCCTTTTTCCAAGCCTCCGGCATTTTCCCCGGAACCGAGATTTTGTTAAAAAATTTCAATTCTACAGCAGGTTAAGGCAAATGAGGTAGCATTTGATAATGTATCTCGTCAGGACATAGTGCAGTCTGCTTAGCATTAGTTAGTACTCTATGAAGTTCATGAACAGTAAACTGTAATCAAACAATTGTACGGTTGGTTACTGTACCCACTCGTTCGAAATCTTTGTTTTCCTGCTGTGTTTTTGTACTTTAAGAAAGAGTCAGTGTAGTGTAGTGAACAAGAAACAAATGCTTCCCAGTTGTGTCGGCCTATTCGTGAATACTTGTTTGTGCATCTATTTATTTATTTATTTATTACCTGCATCGCCTGTTTTAGGCATTACAGCTGGGGGGACATCATCGCAGGGGGGACATCATCCACGTCAGACGCAAGACAGACCGCCTATCTTTCCTTCACCAACTAATCCACGGAAAACTAGGCATCTCTCCAGCCCCCGATGTGCAGTACTCTGAAACGCGTAAAACTCGACGTCACCATAATCACACCTTAGCACCATACTTCGCGCATACTAACGCTTTTAAATTTTCTTTTTTCCCGAAAACTATTGACGAATGGAACGCTCTGCCTCTACAAGCGATATCGGCTGTTAATTTTGACAACGCACTTTGTGAGCTATTTTAGATTGTATATGTGCTACACTGTTGTGTGAATGTGTTTTTCTGCCCGCCCTGCCTGGACCCAAATGACGGTCTGCAGTATTGTGAAAATAAATAAATAAATAAATAAAATCACTTCGAAATCACATGCGCAAAACGTGGTAAAAAGCATCATTTGCTAGCACTGAAACAACATTCGGTGGCAAACCATTCCAGTCTCTAATCGTACGTGCAAAAAAAGAATAACGCAAGACGTCCTTTTTAGAAGAAAGTTCACGAACTTTCAGAGAGTGGTCACGCCTTTTTGATATATAAGATGGAGGTTTTATTTATATCGGCTTTAACCTCAAAAAATTTAACCTCAAATCTTTCCTGCGCTCCTTCAGCTCCTGTCAGTTTGGTTTTAATTTCTCGCACACTAAGATTTCTGCTCCAATTACCGTGAATAAACCTCACTGCCCTGTTTTGTATCTTCTCAATTGCATCAAAAAGTTCGGCAGTATACGGATCCCAGCACATGCAAGCGTATTCTAATAACGAGCGGACATTAGTAAAACATAACTTTTCTTTGAGACTACTTGACAGCTGACTAAAATTGCGTCTTAAAAATCCCAACACCCGAGCAGCTTTACTCCTTACGTAGTTAATGTGTTTTGCCCATCTAAGATCTGACGTAAAAAGAACTCCCAGGTATTTATGTTCCGAAGCGCTTTTTAAATCTGTGCTACCCAATGTGTAAGCGTTTATTTGATATGACCTCTTTCTTGTAAAAGTGACGTGTACACACTTTTCCACATTAAGAGACATCTTCCATTTAGTGCACCATTCCAGTACTGTATGCAGATCATTTTGCAAGCGCTCATGATCACGTGCATTATCAATCACCCTGTAGACCACACAGTCGTCAGCAAACATTCTGAAAGATGACTGAATACCTTCAGCAATATCATTTATAAAAACCAAAAACAAAAGAGGACCCAAAACTGAACCCTGGGGCACTCCTGAAGTCACATCAACATAAGCAGATGAGCATTAATTAACCACCACGGTCTGCCGTATTTGGGAAAGGTATTCGGCTATCCACATAATACTTTCGTTAAGCTTATACGTTCGCAATTGAGAGACGAGAAGGTCATGAGGAACAACGTCAAACGCTTTCCTGAAGTCGAAAAAAATACAATCAATCAGTTGTCTATTCTCGATAGCTACTGCTAAGTCATGTGTAAATTCAACCAGTTGCGTTGAACAACGTCAAACGCTTTCCTGAAGTCGAGAAAAATGCAATCAATCAGTTGTCTATTGTCGACAGCTACTGCTATGTGTAAATTCAACCAGTTGCGTTGAACAAGAAAACCCTTGACAGAATCCACGTTGACTAGGATGAATAAAACTGTACTTGGTGAGATGAGACATAATGCAAATATAAAGAATATGCTCCATTGTTTTGCACACTACACTTGTTAGTGACACCGGTCTGTAGTTCTCCACGTGGTTTTTTGGTCCCTTCTTATGTACGGGAATAACACGCGCCATCTTCCAATGCAGGTAATGCAGTTTCAGCCAAACTCTTTTGGAATAAAAGCAGGAAATATTGGGACAATATCACTGAACATTTAGAGATTAACGCGACAGGAATGTCGTCTGGACCACATGCTTTGTTTGCTTTAATGCCATCCAAAAGTTTTCTAATACCCATCACGCTAAAATTGACTTCTGGCATTAAATCTACTTCAATCTGGGAAACCACATCAACCGTGCGCGAGTAGCTGCGATTGAAGACTGAACAAAAATTACTACTGAACAGCTCAGCCTTTTGTGCATCATCATTAACTATTCCTCCATGATCTCTTAGCGGAGGGATAGAAACACTGTCCTTACCATTGCGTCTAACAAATCTCCAGAATTCTTTTTGATCTTCAATTAGCTTCAGTCCAAGGTCCTGAAAATAGGATTCCTTTGCCGAAAAGGCCATGTTTCGGAATTCGCGTGCAAGTTTATTAAGCTCAAGGCGTGCTCTAGCGTAGCCGGTTCGTTTTGTCTTGCGATACGCACGCCGCACTCTACTAAGAAAAAGCATGCATGCTCAATATCAAGCTGTCAAACGATATCTGCGAAGGCAATATTGACATCTCCGCCTATCTGCAGCGTGCAGTAGAAGCCCGAAAGCTCGACCAGCTGCGCATTAAACACGGTTTGTGAGACACCACCATAAAGCAAAGATGAAGTAGATATACTTTGTATGCACTCTTCAGGTGCGTAATAAAGGGAACACGGCCTTTCGAATTTTTTTTTCGTTATGCCTTGCACATCTTTCATTTGCACATCAGTACCGCCACAATTCTGCGATCGTCTTACCGTTGAAGACGAAGCAGAAGACAGGTGATCAACCGCCATCCATTGTGCCACCACCGCCACCATCTTTAGCGCCTCTCAAGTGCTGGATATTCGGGATTACCCACCGAAAACCCCTCTGAACTCCGCCCAGAATGTCGTCGTCCGGCCCTTATTCTTTCGACAGTGAGTCAGCGCTCTCCGAAGACCCCGACGGGGCTGTGCCCGTCTGGCGTCGGTCGGGGCCGCGGGATTGCTCCGAGTGCGAAGAGGACGTCGCCAGCTCAGCCGGCGCTTCCAACGCGACCCGCGTGAGCGGTCGCAGGTCGCGGCGCCTCGCCTCGGCGTCCGGCGGCCGCGGCACGGAGACGGCTTCCCTCCTCGACGGCCGCTCCTCGTCGCCCAGCGAGTGCGAGGACACCGGGGTCCACTGGGTCCAGGCCCTGTGCCTTGCGCTGCTGGCGCTCACCTCAGCGCTCTTCATCGGCGCCGTCGCGCTGGGTCTCATGCACTCGCTGCCAGCGACGTGGCCGACGCCCCAGGAGCCGTCGGCGGACGCAGCGGGTGCTGCAGCCTCGGGAGGTGAGCGCGACTGCTGTTTCTGGAAGACTCGCTAGATTCTTAACTCTTCGAAATTCCTTGATGCCCGCGGTGCACTTGTAGAACACCGAACCTGTCGGTAAAGCTCCTGAGTTGTGGCCTTGTACCCAGGTGAACAAGAGGTTAGCCCTAATGGCAGTCATCCCCTCATAACTTTACTTTGACGTAGTTGGTGTTAACGAAACACAGCATGAGCTGGAACGCATTTTTGAGGCGCAGATGAAATGAATGCACTAAGCAGGGTGCTCTCATCACAAACTCACGAGTGTCTATCACATTTTTCGGGAAAAACCTAAACGTGAGTCTACGGATAATCAGGCAGAAATGATTCAAGCAACAGCGAGCGGTCGTGGCAATTGTTTTTATCCATATCACGTGACAAAGCATCAAGAAGGTGCCTAACCTCTACAAGGTTAATATTGTACTATCTGCGTCTGCGAAACTGTCGCAGATGTGTAACCTAAACGAGGAACAGCATGTCAGAAAATATAGCCAGAAGCAAAAAAGTGTATTTACACAGCACACTGCCGATGTTTAGGTCGTTTTTCTGAGTGCGTCATTCAATACATGGGGCAGACAGGCCAGTACCATAATGATAGCGCGAGACAGCATAAGACGCATGTCGACGTTAATGTTGACTATGTCGACGGTTCCATGTCCGAAAAAAGGTGTCGGTAGTGATTTCTCCGTTCATGTAACAGTTAAGCGCAAAAGAATGACTGTGTGCGATAGAGGAAAATGTGAAGATGATGGACGTCAAAATTCGGTTGATGTGGAGTAATTTGTTAATAATTAAAGCCAAAAAGCCAGTTAGAGGTAAAATACTACCGCACGTCGATGTAGTGCGAAGACGTGAAAGCAGTGCTAAACGTCAAAACTGCGGGAAAAACGGACCACGTGACAGATGATAAAATATCATTGTACACCAGATTTATCTGGAGTCATCAGTTAGAGGCCAAATGGTCATTTAAACATCAAAATAGCGCCGGACGTGCAAATAGTGTAAGAACGTGAAAATAAAGGTAGACGAAAAATTAGAAAAAGAGAGGTGAACTGTCGGAAGAGAGAAAAAGTGGCAAAAAGAGAAGCAAACAGTCTAAAGAGAAGAAAAGACAGGCGACGAGAGTAAAGGAGGCATCAGTGCTCTCGCATTCTCCCAATGCGGGTCGCCGCAGTGACCTCTGACGTTTTTCTTTTTGTCTAGGAGGTTGCCTAAAAGGCAATAACATGCATGACAAAGCGCCAACCTCATGTAATATGGGACACAACATAGAGAGCGTAGCAACAAAAGAAAAAATAAGTTGTAAAATGCACAAAACGCTGCATACACCAACACATTTGCTGTATGTGGTAGATAAAACTAACATTAACTATATATTGTCACCTAGTGGTGACTGCAGTACGGCGAACAGGAAAACAGCGAGAACGTCTTCGAAACGAAACTCTTTATTCGGGCTGACTTGCCCCCGCAAAGAACTGAATCACTCGGCGGCGGCGTAGCAACAAGCGTGCTCGGCGGTCGTCGAACAGAATGCCGGCCACTGTCGGCCGTGCTCGTTTTAAAGATGATAGCGAACATTCGAGATAAAGCTTGGAAAGTTGCTAGCGAACATTCGAGATAAAGCTTGGAAAGTTGCACATAGCACGCAGCAGTGGCGGCAGTTCCTTCCATCGTTTAATCCCTCGTCTTGCTGTTACAGACTTCTGACCACGTGCACGCATGATCAGCTGGCAGGCCATCGACAAATAGCTGCACTAGAAGGGAAGCAAGCGCTACGTCACCACCGGACAAGACTATAAGAAGACAGCTCTGCCCCCGGCGCGGCCACATAGCACGCAGCAGTGGCGGCAGTTCCTTCCATTGTTTAATCCCTCGTCTTGCTGTTACAGACTTCTGACCACGTGCACGCATGATCAGCTGGCAGGCCATGGACAAATAGCTGCACTAGAAGGGAAGCAAGCGCTACGTCACCACCGGACAAGACTATAAGAAGACAGCTCTGCCCCCGGCGCGGCCACATAGCACGCAGCAGTGGCGGCAGTTCCTTCCATCGTTTAATCCCTCGTCTTGCTGTTACAGGTTAGTTGTATTTTTTGTCTACCGTAGGAATTCAAGCAATAGTTTTTTTTGCCACTGCTGCTGCTGTTGCCATTGTTAGTGGTGTACTTGGCGTGATGTCTGATGAGGACGTTGCTGATATCTGTCTGGCATGTCACGTAGCCATCGAGAAAGATTGCACTGCCATAAGCTGTTCTGAGTGTGCTTTCACATACCATGCCGGGAGTTGCGCAGGAGTGGGAGAGGCAGCCGTAAAGGCCAAGCCTGACATAGGAAGGTCATGGCTGTGTCCAACATGCAAAGCCTCGAAGTTAAGAGGTAGCCAGAACACTGGAAAGGCTAAACATGACTATGATGTTGACATTGTGGCGAGGCTAGCCAATATGAACAAGAAAATTGGAGCCCTTCTCCCCCTCCTGAGCAAAATCGAGAAACTTATGACCATGAAAGAAACTGTGGAAGCAATTGAAAAGAATGTCAAGTTCTTATCGGACAAATATGATAGCGTAGTAGAGCTCGTCACAGCCCAACAAACAGAGATAACTGAACTGAGGGAAAGGGTAGACAAAGTCGAGTCGGATGCATCCCTTCAAGAAATTAAAGAACTGAAAAGAGAGATAAACGATCTGGATCAGTACAGCCCTAGACAGAACCTGGAAATTCATGG
The DNA here is from genome assembly GCF_055824585.1 of Amblyomma mixtum. NCBI lineage: Eukaryota > Metazoa > Arthropoda > Arachnida > Ixodida > Ixodidae > Amblyomma > Amblyomma mixtum. The sequence continues at coordinate 137,362,492 of NC_143012.1, read as the reverse complement.
CATGGAACATACAGAAGATGAAAATTTGCTGGCAAAACTAAACGCTATCGCACGGAAACTGGTAATCCCGGAAGTAACAACGCGAGACGTAGAGGCAATTCACAGACTCCCTTGCAAACCTGACAAAGTCCCTCCAGTGCTAGTGCGGTTTTCTTCACGTACGCTGAAAAACCAATGGGATGATAAACGATCACTCTTGAGGACAAAAGTACCAGGCATCAGACTGTTCGATAACTTGAGCCCGCAAAATAAGAAGCTCTTTTGGCTAGTCAAAACAAGGGCGACCGAGAAGTCGTATGAATTTTCTTGGCAGAGGAACGGAAGAATCTATGTTAGGAAAAGGGCAGGTGAGCTCGCCATTCTGATAAAGACTGAAGATGATCTCGGCAAGATCAACTGAAAGACGCAAATTCCCTGTTAATGCTTTTGACCCATGTCACAGCGTTCCCGCAATACGGCTACTATGACGGACAGGCATTCGCTGATGCTCTCATCCATCTACACCCACTGCGTAGATTCCTTTCAGTTTTTCACCTGAACACGCAAAGCTTGCGTAATAAACAACTAGAAGTAATTAGCTATTTAACATCCCTGAAACATGAATTTAGCGTTTTGTGCTTTACGGAAACATGGTTTAGTGACAAACATGATGCTGTCCAGTTTGATGGTTACAGATGTGAAGCCCTCTGTCGCGACCGCCAAAGAGGTGGTGGTATAGCACTATACATTTGTAATACATTCAGTTATACTGTCTTGGAAGAATACTCTGTGGTCACCATTGACTACGAAGTGCTTACAATCAATTCCAAAGGTTTTATTATAACAGTGTTATACCGCCCGCCTTCCGGATCCCTTCCCGTGTTCTTAAACTTTTTTGAGCATTCCACGGAATATCTCACATCGAAAGGTCTTCCCGTCATTATTGTGGGAGACTTCAACATTAATGTACTATGCAAAGACTCATCATCAGTTGCACTTCTTGAATCAGCGCATTCAGCTGGATTGAAAAATGTTATTGATGCACCCACTCGTGTGACCACCAGAAGTGAAACGCTCATTGACCTGTGTTTTACTAGCTGTTTAAAAGATGTCTGTGCAGGTGTCCTAGCAACTGGTATTAGTGACCACATGCCTTTTTTCTGTTTCCACCCTATTGAAAATCAGACGCCTCGAACTCTCCTTTATCGACGACGCATAAGCGAAAATGGAATGATTCTTTTCGGTAGCATGCTATCAAATACAGATTGGAGTGAAGTCTTAAGCATTCAGAATGCCAATGATGCGTACAATACTTTTGTTGACAAAGTAATTAAATTCTATGAAGCAGCATTTCCTGTTGAGAAAGTCGTTAAATGTCGCAAAGCAAGAAAGCCATGGATTACAAGGGAACTTTTGGAAAGAATAATCGAGACAGGTTATTTCAGGAATTTATCAGGACTAAAGATGTAAGTAAATTTCTGCAATATAAGAAGATTAGAAACAAACTTTATACTGACCTGAAGAAAGCCCGTACAGAATATTATGTTAACAAGTTTACGACGGTTTACGGCTGCCCTGAAAAAGCTTGGCCTCTAATGAAATTCCTTCTTTCGCAAAATGCGCATACTGCCCCACAGGAACTCATAATTGATGGCATTCCTTATTCAGGCTCCACATTGGCTGAAAAATTGAATACTCATTTTCTAACGTCGGGCATTACGCATAATTGCGATAGCGCCCACTCTGAATTGTATTTTGATGATCGGTTGGCAGATACAATATTTTTATCTCCAACTACGCCGTACGAAGTTGAATCCGTGCTGAAAGGTCTCAAGGACAACTGTGCTATCGGGTACGATGAAATAGCAGCTCGTCCAGTGAAAGCGGTGGCTAACCTGTTGAGCTTACCTCTTTCACACATCTGTAACTGTATCTTGCGTGATGGTTTGTTTCCTGAAAAAATGAAAATTGCCCGCGTCTGCGCGGTATACAAGGGAGGCGACAAGAACGTTTTCGGGAACTACCGTCCTATTTCCGTACTTCCGATGTTTTCAAAGATAGCGGAGCACGTAATCAACAGTAAGTTGGGTAGCTTCTTACACAGCAAGGGCGTCATCAAACCGCAGCAGTACGGGTTCCAGAAAAGTAAATCAGTAGAGTCTGCTTTGTTAAACATAAAAGAAAAAATCATTTCGAACATTGAAAATAAACTTTACACAGTAGGCATATTCTTAGATTTCAAGAAGGCCTTTGACTCCATAAAGCATGACATTCTTTTCTATAAACTGGAAAGATACGGTGTTCGTGGAACTTCGCTACGTTTAATCAAGAGTTATTTGCAGAATCGACTCCAGTACGTAGGGTTTGGTAACGTTAAGTCAAGTTTGCAAGTTATAAAATATGGTGTGCCACAGGGTTCGATTTTAGGACCATTACTGTTCCTTCTCTATATAAACAATATTGTAATGATACCGCAGACACCTAACATTATCTTGTACGCAGATGACACAAATGTATTTTTCAGTGGTCCCGATCTTGTGGAAGTAATGGATACGGCAAATGAGTGGCTTTGTATTCTGTCGACATGGTTATCCTCAAACAAACTAGCGCTTAATGTAGAAAAAATCAATTATATAATATTCCGAGCAAGGAATAAGTTAATTCACAATAATATAAAGTTAACATTTCAGGGCCATCAAATTAATAGAGTGGATGTACATAAGTTCCTAGGCGTGTACTTCCATGAACATCTAAGCTGGACACATCACGTATCAAAACTGCGGATAAACGTTTCAAAAACGCTTGGCCTCCTCAACAGGTTAAGGTTTATTTTGCCAGCTTGGTTTAAACAGAAACTCTATTACGCAATGATTTTCTCCCGCCTATACTACTGCATACTAGTTTGGGGCAGCACTGGTAAGCGTAACTTAGAAGAACTGTACGGCCTGCAAAAGAAGTGTATTAGATATATAGCAAATAAATCGCGATATGAACATGCATTCCCTTTGTTTTTAAAATATAAAGTATTACCCATTACTTATGTGTTCCAACAGAGTCTGGCAAACTACCTGTATTTAAAAATAAAATCACATGGACAAAATTTCGTTACGAGATATAGAAGACCAGACTGGGGTCATATGTTAAGAGAGGAAAAATACGTGAAACAACGCGCTAGAACAACCTACTGTGAGGAGTCAATAGATTATCAGCTACCGTTATTACTGAACACGTTTCCAGAACTGCATTCCATCGCAAATGATTCTAAAACACGCTATTCTTTTAAAAAACGAGTGAAAGAAGCACTACTGCTAAAGGTTGCAGATTGTTATCAAATGTCGCGATAATATTTTCATTTTATCGTGACCTCAAAAGAAAAACCTGAAATAAAAAACAAAAAAGGCAACCAATATGAACTGGCGCATATCGAATGTTAACTCAGAACCAGGACTGGCCTTCAATCGTTGTTGTTGGCGAGTTATACCCTGATAACGTTTTCAAACTGATGTTACCCGAGACGTCACCAAAGAATGTGTGAAACTGTTTTGTGCTGTTAGCTTTTTCTTGTCGATACTCTGTTCTTGCTTTCATTACGTATGTATATTTCTTTCTTTTGTTTTGATTGTCTTGTTGGCTTTTTCTTGTCGATGCTCTGTTTTTGCTTTTATTACTTATGTTTATTTCTTTTTGTTTTGAATTGAAAAAGACTGCGCATGTGACTTCTCCAATGTACAAGGTCTCCTTCAGCAAATACTGGCACTGTTCGCCGCACAGCGTGCGTGAAGGTCACGAGGCCCCGTCAGGCGCCATATGGACGCCTTTTGCCTCGTGAACCTCAGCAGATATATAAACAAAAATCTCCAAGTATATGTACCCCGATTCTGCTGAAATAAATTTCATTTCATTTCATTTCAAGTTACTAGAACATTCTGGCATAAAGTAGAATCGGCTCCGCCTGGATGCGATCAATCGAGATAATTCTAGGCGCGTCTTGCGTCACAACCGAAGCGATAAAGCGGCGTGCCGGCAGCCTTGAAGCATGCACAAATAAACACAACAAAAAAACGCTACAATGATTCGCGGCATTACTCCCCTCTCAAAGAAGCATCGACTCGATGCTTTAGAACATAATGCGGCTTTCAACAATCAAAAACGGATTGTGGAAAAATAAACACCGAATGTGGAAACACGGCGTCCTTTAGCGTTCATGATAGGGCTTTAGGCGTACGACATGGACTACTTCTGGTCGTACGCGGCGTCGCTGGGATGCAGTAACTTGGTCAGGGACGACTTCATAGTCCAAATCACCTAGCCGACTAAGAGCCTTGTACGGGCCGAAATAGCGTCGCAAAAGCTTTTCAATTTTTGGCTGTAATGGAGGATGGCTTGCGTCAGTTCCTCCGGGAATGCTGTTCCTCTGTCAGTGATGAGCACATCGGGGGCGCCGTGTCGCAGAAGAATGTTCTCCACGAAAAATTTGGCGACCTCTGCTGCTGTTCGGTTCGGTAGGGCTTTTGCCTCGGCGTAGCGGGTCAGGTAGTCGGTCGCTATAATGAACCACTTATTTCCAGATGAAGATTTCGTGAAGGGCCAAGCAAGTCCATGCCGATGTGCTGAAAGGGCCTTGAGGGGGCTTCAATGGGGTTCAGAAATAATGCTGGTCGGGTTGGAGGGGTGTTTCGTTGCTGACAATCTCGGCAGGTTTTCACATAATGTGCGACATCGGCAGACAGTCGGGGCCAGTAATACTTGTCTTGAATGCGGCGGAGGGTGCGAGAAAACCCGAGATGTCCAGCTGTCGGCTCGTCGTGTGAGGCCTGAAGAACTTCTCCGCGAAGACTTATAGGTACAACAAGGAGATAGGCTGTCCTGTTCCCTGCAAAGTTCTTCTTCACGAGGACATCGTTCTGTAAACAGAACGAAGACAATCCTCGCTTGAACGAGGCGGGGGGCGAAGAAACCTTTCCTTCCAAGAATTCGATGAGGCATTTTATGTCGGGGTCCGCGCGTTGCTGTTTTACAAAAAAGCTGGAGCTGGTGGGTCCCAGGAAGGCGTCCTCATCGTCGTCCGGCGGTGGTGCATCTACAGGGGCTCGTGACAGGCAGTCGGCGTCAGAGTGCTTGCGTCCGGACTTGTAAAGGACGGTTACATCAAACTCCTGGAGCCGCAGGCTCCATCGAGCGAGGCGGCCGGAGGGGTCCTTCAAACTGGCGAGCCAGCACAGTGCGTGGTGATCGCTGACCACCTTGAACGGTTGTCCGTACAGGTAGGGGCGGAATTTTGACGTAGCCCAGATGATGGCAAGGCATTCCTTCTCAGTTGTCGAATAATTAGCTTCGGCTTTGGACAGGGAACGGCTAGCGTACGCGATGACCTTCTCCACTCCGTAAATTTTCTGAACGAGCACAGCGCCTAGGCCCACACTACTGTCGTCAGTGTGAATTTCAGTCTCGGCGTTTTGATCAAAGTGCGCGAGGATCGGTGGGGACTGTAAACGACTTTGAAGTTCCTTGAAGGCTTCCACTTGCGGCGCTTCCCATTTAAATGGCATGTCTGCCTTTGTCAAGTGGGTCAGGGGCTCGGCAATGCGCGAAAAGTTCTTCACAAATCGTCGGTAGTACGCGCACAGTCCGAGGAATCTGCGCACAGCTTTCTTATCGGCCGGTGGGGGAACATTGCGATAGCAGCGGTTTTCTGCGGGTCTGGCCGTACTCCCTCCTTGCTAACAATGTGGCCTAGAAACAGCAGCTCTTCATAGGCAAAGTGGCACTTTTCTGCTTTCAAAGTTGGGCCGGCAGATTTGATTGCGTCTAGTACTGTTAGAAGCCTTTTTAGGTGTTCTTCAAAGTTCGAGGCGAAGACAACGACGTCATCTAAATATACCAGACAAATCTGCCACTTCAGGCCTGCCAGCACTGTATCCATTACTCGTTGAAATGTCGCTGGTGCGGAACAGAGACCAAACGGCATCACCTTGAACTCGAAGAGGCCATCTGGAGTGATGAATGCGGTCTTATCGCGATCTCTTTCATCGACCTCAATTTGCCAGTAGCCGCTCTTGAGGTCCATCGGTGAGAAATATCTGGCGTTGCAGAGCCGGTCCAGTGTGTCGTCGATACGAGGGAGGGAGTAGACGTCCTTCTTTGTGATGTTGTTCAAGCGCCGGTAATCAGTGCAGAATCGAAGTGCACCGTCTTTCTTTCTCACTAGAACAACAGGTGCCGCCCAGGGGCTCTTTGAAGGCTGAATAACGTCGTCGCGCAGCATTTCTTCCACTTGGTCCCGGATGGCTTGTCGTTCTCGCGGCGACACTCGATAGGGGCTCTGGCGGAGAGGTCGGGCGTGCTGGTCGGTTATAATGCGATGCTTGGTAATCGGCGTTTGTCGGACCTTCGGCGATGACGACAAGCACTCGCTGTAGCTTCGAAGGAGAGTGCGGATCTGGTCGTGTCTGTTCTGGGTCAGGGCTGGGTTTATGTCGAAAGTGGGTGAGTTCTCTTGGTCAGCCGAATCTTCTACGAATGGGTTGGAGAGCGCGAAGTCTCGTACGTCGAATATTTCGTCGAGGAATGCAGTCGTCGTTCCTCTGTTGACGTGCCGGTATTCTTCGCTGAAGTTAGTCAACAGTACTCCGGCTTGTCCTTTGCGGAAATATGCGATCCCTCTTGCGATGCCGATTCCTCGGTCGAGAAGCAACTGCATGCTCCCCTCGATAATGGCTTCAGTGTTATTCGCTTCCGTTGCGACTACGGTGATGATGACGCTTGAGCGAGGTGGGACACTCACTTGTTCCTCCAGGACACTAAGCGCAACGTGATGTTCTGGAGTTCTCATCGATGGGATGGCCTCGTCCGTGGAAAGTGTGGTCATCTTGGATCGCAGGTCGATGATCGCTTGATGCTCATTGAGGAAATCCATACCCAACATCACTTCGCGGGAACATTGCCGTAGCACTACGAAGGTCGCGGGATAGGTATGTCCCTTGAGAGTCACTCGCGCTGTGCTTCGTCCTGATGGCGTAATGAGGTGGCCCCCTGCGGTGCGAATTTGTGGGCCGTCCCAAGAGGTCGTTGCTTTCCTCAGTTGCGCAGCGAATGGTCCATTCATCGCCGAATAATCTGCTCCTGTGTCGACTAGAGCGGTAACTTTTCGGCCGTCGATAACGACTTCTAAGTCGGATGTCCTGGCTCTGGCGTTGCATGTCGTCTTCGGCGTCGGGTCACGGCTTCGTCGGATATGTGAATTGTGGGTGGGGCGTGTGGTCGAAGCTTTTCCTGGTGACGGCGTCGTTTTAAAGGTGGTTCGCGTCGTGGTCGAGGTTGTCTTTGTATGCGGCGTCGGCGTAGTGGGTGTGGCGTCTTCATACGGCGTGGTCGCTGGAGGATCTTCGTCGTTTCCTCGGCAAGCAACCTGACCTCCACAGGTTGCTTTGTTTAGTTTCCCCTACAGGGGCTAGGGGACCTTCCTCGGACAGCCGCGGCGTAGCTGCGGCCCGGTGATGCAAAACGTGCGGTGGACGGCGATGGGGAGCAGGAAAGACGGCTTGACGACACGTACTCCTCTCTGTGCAGGTAGTCGTCGATTTCCCGTGGTCGCTGGCCGGGGAATGGTCGTGGGGCGTCGATGGCGAAACCACGCAGGCCGATGCGTCTGTACGGGCAGTGGCGAAGTACATTACCGGCTTCGCCGCAATGGAAGCACAGCGGGCGGTTGTTGGTAGTCCTCCAGGCGTCGCACTTCCTGGGGCTTGGGCGTCGGTCGTAGGCTGGGCGGGCGGGGGCAGGGGGACGGCGTTCGGGAACAGCTGGTTCACGTCGAAGAGGCGCAATGCGGCTCTCGCGTTGGGGCTGAGGACTGCGTAGTGCAGCAGCGTAGGTTAAGGCTGGAGCTTCAGCTGGAGGCGAAGATGACGGAGTGCCAAGCGCATGCTACACTTCTTCCCGCACAATTTCCTCAAGGGTCGCCACTTGAGGCTGGTTGGAAGATGGTAGCAGGCGACGCAGCTCTTCTCGTACAATTTCGCGGATAACATCCCACAGGTTGCCTCCGAACGCTGTGCCATCCGAGAGGGCAGTCGAGGTCACTTGGGGCTGTCGAGGAAAATGACGGGCTCGTGCTTCCAAGGTTCTCTCAATGGCGGCTGCTTCACTGGTGAATTCCGCGACCGTCTTCGGTGGGTTGCGGGTCAGACCGCCGAAAAGTGCCTCTTTAGCACCACGCATCAAAAGCTCCACCTTTTTCTCCTCCGCCATGTCAGGATCCACTCGTCGAAAAAGGCGCTTCATATCTTCTACATATGCGGTTACTGACACGTTCGGGTGTTGGATGCGTGTCTGTAGGAGCAGCTGAGCTCTTTCTTTCCTGATTATGCTCGTGAAGGCCTTCAGGAACTGCCGTTTGAATAATTCCCACGTCGCTAGAGAAGCTTCATTGTTCTCGAACCAAATTCTCGCTGGTCCTTCCAAGGAGAAGAAAACACGGCTCATCTTAGTCCGGTCGTCCCAACTGTTGAACACTTCGACACGCTCAAACTGTTCCAACCATTCCTCGGGATCCTCGCCCGGTAAAGCGTTGAACGTGGGCGGCAGTCGGGGCTGGTGTAGAATAATGGGGACTGGTGTCGTAGCCATGGCTGAAGTCGAAATTGAGGGGTCCTTCTTCGTTCGCGTGCGGTCCGGTAGCAGTCCGAATTCTGGTGGACACCTCTGGAGACGACGGCTGCTTCGCCCTTCGCCTGCGGGGGAGACGCCTTCTGCGGCTTTCGCGTGATCTTCTTCGAGACGGCTCGGGCTGCTCTGACGACTCCCAGGGGGTGAGGGCGACAGGTGATGTCCCTGTCACGTAGTGGTGATGTCACGTAGTGGTGACTGCAGTACGGCGAACACGAAAACAGCGAGAACGTCTTCGAAACGACACTCTTTATTCGGGCTGTCTTGCGCCCGCAAAGAACTGAATCACTCGGCGGAGGCGTAGCAACAAGCGTGCTCGGCGGTCGTCGAACAGAATGCCCGCCGCTGTCGGCCGTGCTTTTTTTAAAGCTGATAGTGAAGATTCGACATAAAGCTTGGGAAGTCACTAGAACATTCTGGCACAAGGTATAATCGGTTCCGCCTGGATGCGATCAATCGAGATATTTCTAGGCGCGTCTTGCGTCACAACCGAAGCGATAAAGCGGCGTGCCGGCAGCCTTGAAGCATGCACAAATAAACACAACAAAAAAACGCTACAATGATTCGCGGCAATATGTTAAAAAAATCACTTAATTAGAAGCGCTGGGGCAGAACAGGCCGAGTCATGGAGGGATAATACATGTTTACCAAGACGATTCTTCAGCATTCCTAGAGGTCTGGTTTCATTTATAATAAATTTGATTTCAGGAAGGTGATTATGAAGGTCTGCTATATGGCAAGCCAGTTTGTGCGCACTATAATTAGTACGGTTTTCTCTTTTGTATGTTTTGCGTACCGTAAGTCACAATTATGTTTCTTTGCATGATATTGCTATGTAAAGGCATATGGATCGCATTATAATTGGGCATAAGTAACCACGCATAACTTCTTTCACCTTTTTCGTGGCCAGTATCTGATGTTTTCTGAAGAGCGGTTCAGTGTGACTTGGGTAGTGAGCATTTTTCAGTAAGACGCAGAATTACTTTTTGGAGCCAAAGCAAACTTATCATGTTTCTTTTTCATGCTGTTCCTCAGACAAATAGACAGTATTAAAGCATTGAGTGGACTATAGTGTAATATAACGCTATTTTTAGCGCGGTGGGCAACAAATTTCTAAATTTGCGTACAATCGCAATTTTCCGTGATATTTGGGATATATTTTTGTACGCGAGGAGACATTCATATTTTCCGGAAAAACAACAGCAAGTGAACTGTGTGTGAGGTCTCTCTCGAGGATGTCATCATGAAATTTAATAGGCATAATGTTTTGAATGGCCTTGTTGCGCGGATCAAAAATAATATTGCTACGTAGCCCGAAGTCTATGCAGGCACAAGGACGACCGAAGCACAGAAAACAGATCACAGCGAACACCGAGCGGATAGCGCGCACACACCGGACACTTCCTCCACGTTGTCTTTACGGAGATTAGCCGTTGCACGGCCCCCTGGTCGAAAAGGCACTGTCTCTGTGTACATCAGGACAGTGAAGGGGACCGCGAGAAGTAAGGTTTGAGGCGAGAAACGTACACAACATCAGTCTGATGCTGAGAGGACGTGGCGCCGGAGAAGGCCGGTGTGATCTCGTAGGTGGCTGCGGTGCCTTGTCGCAGGACACGGTACGGGCCGATATAGCGGGACAGAAGTTTATCAGAGAGTCCCACATGGCTAGATGGCGACCAAAGCAGGACGAGGGAGCCAGGGAAGAAGGAGACCACACGGTTACAGTGGTTGTAGAATCCCTGTTGTGAGGTCTAGGAAGCTGGTAGCTGGGAGCGTGCGAGTTCGCGTGCGTGGTCAGCACTTGTAATGGCGTCTTGGGCGAATGCAGATGGCGGAGCAGTAGAAGTGGGAGGCAGTGTGTCCACAGGCAGCAGGAGCTCGCAGCCGTAAAGAAGATAAATAGGGGAGTAACTGGCAGTGTCATGGTGGTAGGATTGTAGGCGAAGGTCACATAGGGGCGAGCGATATCCCAGTCGCGATGGTCCGTAGAAACGTACAGCCTTTGTCAAAGTAACCAGGCTGCATGGTTTGCTTCTCATTCTTATAACAGAGCATTCACGGCTTCCCTAAAGATCAAAAAGTTATTTGAAGGTGAGAACAGGAGTTCTTCTTACCATACAGAGATTTAGAGCTTGAGGGCTGGCATGATAGCTTTAATATACGACTGAGAAGAAAAAAACGTGCAGCCTTACTTTTGACAAAGACTGTACATAGCCAGCATATCGGTGAGAGTACGGTTGAAGCGCTTTGTGAGGCCGTTTGTCTGTGGGTGGTAGGTGGTGGTGAGCCTATGTTTTGTGGAGCACGACCGAAGAATGTCAGCGACAACTCTGGACAGAAAGAATCGGCCTCGGTCAGTAAGAAGTTGACGGGGAGCACGATAATGTAGGTTGAGGTCGGTCAAAAGAAAGTCGGCTAAATCAGTAGCAGTACTGGAGGGCAGTGCCCGCGTGATCGCGTTACGGGTAGCGTAGTCTGTGGCAACAGCTATCCATCTGTTTCCCTAGGTGGATTCCAGAAACGGTCCCAACAGGTCTAAGCCGACGCGTTGGAAAGGTTCGGGTGGGACGTCAATGGGCTGAAGCACACCAGCTGACAGAGTGGTGGGGTGTTTCCGGGGCAGGCACTCGTAGCTGTCAGCAACATAGCGGCGTACACAGCGGTAGAGGCGGGGCCAAAAGGATCGGCGACGCACGCGGTCGTATGTACGGGAGACACCCAAGTGGCCAGCAGTGGGGAGATCATGCAGCTCTTGGAGGACAGCAGTCCGATGGTGCTAGGGCACATTGAGGAGGAGGTCTGGGTCAGCTGGGTTAAGGCTCCTGCGGTATGAAACTCCATCACGGAGCTCAAAGCGGTGCATCGGAGGGTCGAAGAGGGCGATGTTGAGGCGGTCGATAATTGAGCACAGCTCGGCATCGTGGCGCTGTTCGTCGGCTACGTTAGCGAGTGCAGAGAGAGAGCACAGAGCGTCCTCGCTGTCTGTGCTGGGATTGTCACACGGGCCAACGGGGTAACGGGAAAGGCAGCCGGCATCGGCGTGCAAGCGACCAGACTTGTAGAGTATAGAATGATGGTACGGCTGCAGGCTCAATGCCGAACGACCAAGGCGTCTAGTAGGGTCTTTCAAGGAAGAGAGCCCGCGCAACGCATGGTGGTCACTGGCAACTGCAAATGGGCGGCCATATAAATATGGGCGAAATTTCCCAACAGCCGAGACAAGGGCTAAGAACTCAGGTTAAGTAATTGAGTAGTTTCGCTCCGGGGCACAGAGCAGGCGGCTGGCGTAGACGATCACACGGTGCTTCAGTAAAACTTGGGCTGGGCCTAGTTGGTACATGATGTTGCGCTTGTGTGTGTCTCTGTCTTTTCTTCGTGGTTCGTCCCGTGGTTGCGCAAACTACGCCTTCACACGGTGCTGTCCGGATTGCCTCAGAAAGGATGGCGCCGATGCCGTAGCCACTGGCGTCAGTGCGGATTTCAGAGGGAGCGGTCACATCGAAGTGTGCCCGAACTGGCGCGGCGTAAGCTTCAATATCAGGTTTGAAAACGCTTGTGCCTGGGCGGGTACCCAGATGAACGTGGCGTCTTTTTTAGGAGCATGGTGAGGGGGCGGGCACTGCCGGCGAAGCCGTCAACGAATCGGCATAAGTAGGACCACAGCCCTAAGAAGCTTCGGACGTCGTTACAAGAACGTGGCTTGGAAAGTCTTTGACGGCTCGAATCTTATTAGGGTCAAGATGCACCCCCGTGTTGTCGTCGACATGACCCAAGATAGTTAGCTAATGACACGCGAAACGGCACTTAGACGAGTGGAGCCGGACGCCGGCATGACAAAGAGGGAAAGGACCAGGGAAAGGCCAGTGATGTGAGAGGAAAAGTTGAGCGAAAGGACAGTGACGTCATCGGGGTAGCACAGGCAGGTGGACCACTTAAAGCCATGCAAAAGGGCATTCATCAGGCGTTCGAATGTGGCTGACATGTTGCGTAATCCGAAAAGCAAAACTTTTAAATTGGTAAAGCCCATCAGGGGGCACAAAGGCGGTCATCTCACGGTCCTTTCCATCTACAGCAATTTTCCAGTAGCCGGAGTGAAGATCTATGGATGAGAAGAATTTGGCACCATGGAGGCAGTCAAGTGCGTCATCGATCCTTGGTAGGAGGTAGACGTCCTTTTTAGTTATTTTATTCAAGTAGCGATAATCAATGCAAAAACGCCAAGAGCCATTCTTTTTCTTGACAAGTACGACGGGTGAGGCGCACAGACTGTGTGAGGGTTCGATAACATTTTCGTTAGCATGTTAGTAACTTCCGCTATCGTGAGAGACACGATAGGGGCGCCGGCGGAGGGGAGAGGCATCACCGATTTCAATGCGGTGCCTGACGGCGACAGTTTGGTCCAGCGCGGTGTTGTTCACATCAAAAATATCCGAATAAATTCCAGAAGGGCACGAAGCGGGGCAGTTTGGTCGGGACTGAGGTCGGTGGCCATCACGGTCAAGAAGGCGTCTGTCGACAGTGAAGACTGCCGGCGCGGGGTGACGGTGGCTTGAACAGGGGTGGTGGCCAATTTAGCGACTTGGCAAGGAGCGAGAGGAGCTAGCCTAGCCACGCAGATGCCGGACAGGAGCACTTGAGAAGAGACGCCGAAGTTGACAAAAGGCAGAGAGGGGGCGTTTTCTTGGACAGTGGCGATGGTACGAGGTAGGGCAACGTTACCGATCAGCAGGAGGTCAAGATTGGGCGTAACGAGATAGTCGCCATCAGGAACTGGGCGAGATGGGGTCAGTGGAACGAACGAGGCGGTTCGGGATGACAGACGGTCATGTTCGGTGCTGAACAGTCGCAGTGCTACATCGACTGGTTCTGAATCCAGCAGTGAAAGTTCGAGGTGTAGGACACCTTCCGAGCACTCAATGAGGGCGGAATGTTCAGTCAAAAAATCCAAGCCGAGGATAAGGTCATGGGCACAGGTGGTCGGCACGGTGAGCTTAACCGGTATACTCCGGCCGGCAATAGTAACGCGCGCGGTACACATACCGTCGACAACTGCCGTGCCACCATCCGCGACACGCACACGGGACATTGCAGGCCTGAGGACTTTGCGGAGGCGACGGCGGAAGGCAGCACTCATCACTGATATTTGAGCACCGGTGTCAGTCACGGCGCGCACAGGAGCACGGCCAACTCAAGTTCAAGTTCGTTTATTTTCCTTTCTTACAAAGGAGGAGCCGGGACTAAAAGCTGTGGTAACAGCTAGACTGAACACATCATTCATATCAATTCGTAATGCCACGAGTAGGCGATACAGATCCACACTTACGCTAAGCGCGAACGCACATGCAAAAAATCGCAATACACACATGTACTTAAAGCAAATGTTATTAATAACTAGGATATACAGGATAGATGTCACAAACAATGAATAAGAAAATTAATATGTCAGCTTCTTTCACACCCTGAAGTTGTCACGGCAGTAGTCATGGATATTGAGTTTTGAATTTCTACTAATATCAATATTGTCATGGCTTAGATTGTTAGGAAGACGGGAAGGTTGAAACTTAAGTATTGGTTCATAGAGTAAGTTCTTTGTATTGGAGTGATTCAAGTTTCTTTGTGTCTAGTGTTACGGAAGCTGTTATTTTCTCTCAGTTGTCCAAGTACAGTGAAGAGATTGTCACGTTGTTGTGAAGAGTATTTATAGCATAGTAGAAGCCTGTAAAAGTATAATGCGAAGATTGGAAGGATATCATACTTTATGAAGGTATTCTTGTGGGAAAAAGGAATGGCACATTTGCTACGGACCGGACGGCTTTTTTCTGCAGCAAATGCAATCCATCAAGATTTGTTGCCCCTGTTGTTCCCCAAACCAAGCTGCAGTATTGAATATGAGTTACTACTAACGCGTTATAGAGCAACATCTTTACCCTTACTGGAAAAATATGTATAAAGCGAGCAAGTATACCTAGCTGATAGCCGAGGAAACTTTCGAACAAATGTGTTCTACGTGCGCATTCCAAGTTAGGTTGTGTGAAAAGATAACTCCCAGTGTTCTTACAGAAGTCACAAGCTCTACTGGTTGGCTGTTTAAGGCTATTTTCAGAGGCTTACTGTCACAGCCAAATGACTCAAATAGGTCAATGAGCTGTTGCTTGGTAGAACGTACTGACACTCCATCAATGTTGTACTCACCGCAAACGATGGCAGGCGTATGAAGTTGAGCACAGCATTCCAATGCCATTTGAGAAATTAAAGAAACTAACTAAACCAAAGGGAGGCCGAGAAACAACTGCATTTAAGGTGCTGATACACTTAATCATGAGGCATTCCAAGTTGTCAGTAATGAGGCAGCATACTGAGAAGAGATTATATTTAAAACTGTTTTGTGTGTGAATAGCGACAACTCCTCCTCTTATATTTCTTCGAAATAGCGATATGCGCTTATGCCCAATAAAGCGCACAGCATCACAGTCATCGGAAAGCCAGGTCTCGGTAAACGACCGGTTATCGAAAGTATGATCCAGCTTATTTACGAACATATCGACAGTGTCCTTCGGTTGTAAAGCCGTCGGCGTAGCCGGCACCACGTGGTGGAAATAATCTGGTACTGCGTAAAAAGAATCGCGTAACGCCAACCGTTTGTCGCTAAATGTTACGGATGGTGTCATGCCATTCAGTTTTTTTGTTTTTTTTTGCAGCACGAACTTACTGGTTAAGTTAGAGCCCAGCTCCCTGCAGTAATTCGAACTCGCGACCTATAATCGGGGACTGCGTAAAATAAACAGTATCATGGTAATTTCTTGGCCTAGCGATTGATGACGGATTGGTGTGTGATAGGCAATGACGAGCAAGGAAATCATGGAGTTTAACTGAATAATTAAGGAGATGAAAAAATGAAAAAATAGAAAAATGGGTGCAAAGGCGTAAAAATTCTCAAAATGAAAAGCCAATGCTTCATGATGATCAATAAAAATATAGAGTGTGGCTGCTGCGGTAGCTCAGTGGTTACGGAATTCGGCTGCTCACGCGAAAGATGCGGGTTCGACCCCGGCAGCGCCGGTCGAATTTCGATGGCGGCGAAATTACAGAGGCCCGTGTACTGTGCGATGTCAGTACACGTTAAAGAACCCCAGGTGGTTGAAATTTCTAGAGTCCGTCACTGCGGTGTCCCTCATAGCCTGAGTCTCTTTGGAACTTTAAGCCCCATAAACCCACCAACCAAATTTAGAGTGTGTAATTGAGCAATTAATTCAACAATTCAAAATAAGAAAACGCGTTCAAAGGTGTCGAACTGCTCAGAATGCCTCACCCACTATGCTATTGCGTCATACGCTTAAGGCGGAGCTCAAGTGACTTCTCTAGCTTTTGCGCATCTGCGCATTTGCGTTTAGGTGAAGCAAGGAAAACTTTTCGCTTCCAAACTGACATTTACACCACATCAGAGAAGCATGGTCGTGATAGCTGCGAGATGGGCTGGTTACGTTAGAGGGAGCACAAAATGGCGATGCGAGGAGCTCGCTTATCTTATCTTTTCCAAATTTGAAACGGTCTCTACATATCACCCTTTTCTATGTACACCAGGCTCAATATAATCTGCTTCTGGATCTTCCAAAATTATTCTCACAAATTGAAATGTCAATGAAGCAGCGTATTATTCTCTTTTATTCTCTTGACCAACTATAAAAAATTTCTCATCCGCAGTTGTACGAATCTGCTGCTCTAAAGAAAACATTTCCTGCAATTTATTTATCCCCAAACATTTATTTCACCCCATTTTCGATTCCAAATACATCTCATATTGAAGGTTCAACCTAAGTGTTCGAAAATCAAGTGGTCAGCCGCTACGCTTTAAAAGTGACGTCATAACCCGCCACGTCATTTCTACCTCCTAGCCTTCCCTGCGCTGCTGCTTCTCCTCTGCTCGCTGCCTGCTATTCGGATGTGGGCGATTCCCATGCTGCTCACCTCGCCCTCCTCGGCAGCTGTTGACTCTGTGCCGTAGATTCAGCAGAAGTGCTCACCAGGGAACATACCTGCTGCCATTAACTGGCTGTACTGCTAAAACTAACCATGCTAAAACTGCATCCTAGCGTCTTATTGTGGATCGAAGATTTCCTTTCTAACCGCTCCCAGTTTGTTCTCGTTAAAAGCCACAGTTCCAACCCTCTTCCAGTAACATTAGGCGTTCATCGTGGTGGAGCAGCGCAAAGGACGGGACACAAGAAACAAGGAAAGACGTACACAGGCGCTGACTATCAACTAGTCAGCGCCTGTGTACGTCTTTCCTTGTTTCTTGTGTCCCGTCCTTTGCGCTGCTCCACCACGATGCAACAGCACCAACTAGCCCAGCAACTTGCTCTTCTAAACTTCATTAGGCGTTCCCCGAGGTTCTGTACTTGCTCCCCTCCTATTCTTAATCTATATAAACGACTTACCCTCAAACCTGGTTTGCAATGGTCGTCTGTTTGCAGACGGCTGCTTTATTCACCGCACAATTTCCAAAACATTTGACCAATCACAGCTCCAAAACGACATTGACACAGTGCCTGCCTGGTGCGATGACTGGCTAATGTCGCTTAATCCTAATAAATGTAAACTCGTATCTTTTCACCGCCGGCGTAACCCCCATATTTTCACTTACTCGGTTGCTAACGTTCCACTAGAATCCGTATACTCATACAAGTACCTAGGTGTCACCTTGTGCCAGGATCCTCATGTAACGAACATCGTCGCATCAGCTAACCGGTCACTGGGTTTTTTGAAACGTCATCTACGGCAAGCCCCTCAAAGTATTAAACTTCTCGCCTACCAATCACTCATACGACGAAAACTAGAATACGCATCTGCTAACTGGAGCCCGCAACAAGCATATCTCATCAGTTCACCAGAATCTGTCCAGAATCGCGCCACGAGGTTCATTCATTCTGCCTATTCGTACGGCATCAGTGTATCGTCACTTAAACGACAATCAGGTTTATCAACTTTTGCCCATCGTCGTCGCATTACTTCTCCTAGTCTGTTGCATAATTTTTTTGCAGTTCCCTCGGACAACCACCCTACATCACACTGCCAGCTCGCATATCTCATCGCACCGGCCATCCACTGCAAGTTTCATGCCCACGCGCCCGCACCGTCACTTTTTCCGTATACTTTTTTCTTCGCACTGCTAAAGACTGGAATGGCCTTCCCCACGACGTTGATGCCATCACCTGCCAATCAAGTTTTGTTACCAATTTAAATATTCACTTCATAAATATCACGCAAGCAATCATATTCAATCTATATTTGTACTCCCACCCCTTATGTAATACTCACAAAGTGGGGTCTTTAAGGTAATAAAGCGAAGTGAAGTAAAGCGTCTACTCGCGTGGTACGGTAATGCGCGTGCACTTATGCCGGCGCCTGCCGTTCGGCGCAATCTTCATTACTGGCACATCAAGCCTGAACACGAACTACTGCTTCTGTTGCATGGAAGCACAGGCAGACACTACATTTTCGCCGTCAGGTATTTCACGCGCAGTGAGATGACTTTTAATCGTTATTTGTTCTTTAAATAAATGCATGCTACTTTAAAAATAGTGGCGTTTAGTCTTACGATTGTCACAGTCCAGACACATTTCTTTTCCAGTCATTCCAAGCCTAGACACGACCACGCGCCGTCCGGCAGTCCAGGACGCCGGCAGGCTAGCCGATGCGGCACCGATGCGTGAAGTAACCTCATCTACAGCCTCCACTGAAACCTCTACGGAAACCTCCACGGCTGGTCGCGCCGCCAAGGAATCGCCTGGTGGCAGCCAGGCCGTGGAGGGCACCATGCCGCCGGCTAAAATCGATGGCGTGAGTCCAGCAGCCGTAAGGCACACAGCTGCGCATACTTAGCGTCGCGTCAACGTCTCGTTTACTGGCGTTGTCGCTCCCTGCGGGGCCCGCACGAGAGGACGACCAATCACATGAGGGCATACGAACTGCCGTCTCTATGTGATTGTGGGGCGTGATCACGGATATTCGGATAATAATTCCCTGACTTTAGCTAATCGTCATATTAAGCCGCGCCGGGGACCTACTGCAAGGGAAGGGGAACAATGGTGCGCGATCAGGAGTGGTGCTCCTGCCTTCGCTGAGACGGCTCGAGCCTATAGCGGGTAAAGCGTAATAATCATCATCAGCCTCACTACAACAACCGCAGCAAAAAAAATCCTCTCCCGTATCTCCAATTAACCTTGTCCAGTGTCAGCTGAGCCACCCTACCCCCAAAAATTGTCATCCACCCACCTAAGTTTCTGCACCCCCTGACCCCGTGCTACGCTTCCTTTCTCTTGGAATCCACTCCGTTGCCCTTAAGTGCCAGCGGTTACCTTGCCTTCACATTACATACACTGCCCAAGCCCAATTCTTCCTCTTGATTTCGTCAAGGATGTCATTAACCCGTGTTTAGATCGC
Organism: Amblyomma mixtum; assembly: GCF_055824585.1. Lineage (NCBI taxonomy): Eukaryota > Metazoa > Arthropoda > Arachnida > Ixodida > Ixodidae > Amblyomma > Amblyomma mixtum. Next base: position 137,343,406 of record NC_143012.1, on the reverse strand, counting down.
TGCGCTGTCTACAAGCTGAACCCTTTTCGTACGGAAAGAAGCGATCCCGTACCATCGTCTCCATGAGCTTTCCCACACACGAGGTCAATGAGATGGGTCTCAAGTTGTTCCGTAGTCACGGCTTTACCTGCTTTGGGGCCTCAGGGAAGATCTATTACTCCCGGAATGGAGTCTCCGTAACTGCTGAGGCGGGAGGGTTTTGCAGATGGTTTGGCTTGGTTTGTGGGGGTTTAACGTCCCAAAGCGACTCAGGCTATGAGGGGTGCCGTAGTGAAGGGCTCCGAAAACTTCAACCACCTGGGGTTCTTTAACGTGCGCTGACATCGCACAGTACACGGGCTTCTAGAATTTCGCCTCCACAAAATTCGACTCCATCGGCCGGGATCTAACCCATGTCTTTCGGCTCAGCAGCCGACCACCATAACCGCTAGAGCATCATAACCACTGAGCCACCTCAGTGGCAAGAAACCCATTCGCCTTATGTCCGTCAACAGATGGATTCTAGCGTAGACTTAGCCGATCTACGGTAACTCTTCGTTAATTTGTTTTTTCAGCTCTTGCCGCCAATTCCTGTTTTTGTTTGTTTTTTTGCCGCGGACAGTAAACTAAAGGGGGCAAAACAAAACGTATCGCAAAAAAAAAACTGCACTTTTTATGGGAAAGTAAACGACATAACAGTCTGACAAAAGACCCATCTGCGTTCAGAATTTTTGCCCTGAGCCCATTTGAAGCGGTTCGATGTGGTTCCAACCAGAATGGAATGTTGCGCCGGTTCCGAACCTGGAACTCAACAAGAAAGTTGTGAACCCGAACCGAATGCAGAAAAATTACGCTCCGAAACCCTGATTCCAGCGCCAACGCTAAGACCTGGACCGCTGAGGTGACGCTGAAGAAGGACTTCCATCGGCGCCACGCCAGCGTCTCGGGCTACCGGTGGCTCCGGAGAAGATATCCCAGCTCTTGAAGAGAGGCGACTTAGAGACGCAGGCAGCTGGCTATTCAATCTCAGCGTCGGCCCCACTATCGCCTCGCAGGCGAGGCTGGTGGGGACAAATGACTGGCCGCTTATAGGAGCAATTTCCGCAATAAGCCACACTGCTTTACCCGCCATAAGATCGAGCCATTTCTGCAAAGGCACGAGCGTCGCTTGCAGTCCCGCGCCATTGTCCCCCTTTCTCCTGCAGTACGTTCCCGGGACCGCTGAATATGACGATTAGCTAAATGTAGGGTTTACTTATCCTACCATCCATGATCTCTTCCCCCGGCCATTTGACAATGACAGTTCGGCTGCCCTCTTAGGTCGGTGAGCACTCCTGTCCGCGCTGAGCGACAAGCCGGTCAACGAGACGGCAACACGATGTCGTTCAAGCGCTAGATTTTATTCGCGCCTTAATGCGCAGCAGTTTTACGCCGTGGTTCCGGTTAGAAGTCAGCCATTACGCCCCATCAAGATTTACTCAAACTCATCGTGAAGGATTCATGTCCGGTAACAGGAATCGTTGGGCCGGTACTTTAACATGAGTAATACTGAACGTGTTTTCGGCAGAAAATCGCGAAGTTCTAAATAACAAGGGCATGTAATACCAAAGCAAGGTAACTCTTGCTCTCGTTAAGTATTGGAGTGGACTCTAAGCGAGGGCAGGCAGAAGAGGGTTGTCAAATTAAGGTGGGCGGATGAGGTTAAGTTTGAGGATATAGGTTGCCGGGTTGGCTTAAGATATGGTTATATGGAGGTCAATAACGGCCTATTTAGAGCATTTGCCCTGCATTGGACGTAGTGACGCTGACGATGATGATGAATGATCATGCTCCTGTCAACTGCGTTGCTCCTGTGGTCGAGTTAAGCGCAACCTCTCTTTCTAGGTAAATACTGGCTACTGGTTACTTATGCACAACTTCTTAGATTACTTCGTTACCCTCGACTTAGCGATGAAGCGTGTGCCGCTGGGAAGCAGGGCGCTCTCCTCTACGTTAAACTCCAGCAGAACGCCAAGGGAAGACATACCTACACATGTTCGCTCGAAGTAATTAAATATGACGGCACTCCTGAAAGTGAAAAGCATTGTCGTCATCATCATCCTCATCAGACTGACTATGCCCACTGCAGGGCCAAAGCCTCTCTCATGTCTCTCCAATTAACCCTTTTCTTTGCCACCTGCGGTCATCGGGTCCCCGCAAACTTCTTAATCTCGTAGGCATACCCAACTTTCTGCCGCCCCCTTCTGCGCTTGCCTTCTCGTGGAATCCCCTCCGTTACCCCTAAGGACAAGCGTTTATCTTGCCTTCGCATTACATGCACTGCCCAAGCCAAATTCTTCCGTTTCATTTCGTCTAGGATGTCATTAACCCGCGTTTAGCTCGCTGCGTTGTCCTCAAGCTGAACCCTTTTCGTTAACTTCCACGTTTCTGCTCCGTAGGTGAGTACCGGTAAGATAAAGCTGTTATGTACTTTTCTTTTGAGGGATATTGGCAGTCTGCCATTCATGATCTCAGAGAACCTGCCGTATGCGCTCCGTTCCATTTTTATTCTTCTAGTTCTTTCCCTTTCATGATCCGGATCAGTGACCACTACATTCCCTTACCAATTCCAGCACCTCGCTATCAGTTGTGAACTGCTGTTCCCTTGCGAGACTGTTGAACATTACAAGCTTTGGTTCATCTCCTGAGTCACTTAGCAAGGAAATGTCATCAGCCAATCGCAGATTACTCAGGTATTCTCCATTAACTCCTATCCCCAACTCTTTCCAATCCAAACCTCGGAACACCACCTGCAAACAGGCGGTGAATAGCATTCTCGAGATCGTGTCTCCCTCCCTGACACCTTTCCTTATTGGAATTTTACTGTTCACTTTATGAAATACTATGGTAGCTGTGCAGCCTTTACAGATATCTTCCAGTATTTTCACATAAGACTCTTCTACACCCTGATTCCGCAATGCCTGCATGGCGGCGTAAAACTCCGCTGTGTAAAATGCTTTTCTGAAATGAATGAATGTTATATATAGGGGTTGGTTATATTCTGCGCATTTCTCTACCACCTGATTGATAGTGTGATTATGGTATAATGTAGTGTATCATTTACGAATGCCTGCCGGATCATTTGGTTGATTTACGTCTAAGGTTGTCTTGGTTCTATTTGCGATTACCTTTGTAAATACCATGTAGGCAAGGGACAGTATGCAGATCGGCCTATAATTTTTCAGGGCCATGGCGTCTCCTTTCTTGTGAATCAGGATAATTTTACCGTTCTTATAAGCTTCTGGTGCGCTGGAGGTCACAAGGCATTGCGTATACAGGGTGCCTAGTTTTTCTAACATAATCTCTCCTCCATTCTTCAACAAATCTGCTGTCACCTAATTGAAGTCATACCTGAAGTCATACTTAATTGAAGCATTAGAATCAGTTCAAAGTCGTGCAGCCCGATTTATTACTTCATGTTACGATCGCAGAACTAGTGTTTCTGGCATAAAATCATCGCTCGACATACCGCCACTGTCTTTTCGCCGTAAAATTTCCCAACTCTGCCTTTTCCACAAGTTATACTACAGTTTTCCTCAATTGCACTGCACACTTCTACTCCCTCCCAATAGAACATCTCGTTGTCTTTTTAACAGTCTGAGCCTACAGCGTTTACATAGTTCCACCAATGCCTTTCAAAAATCCTTCATGCCATCCGCCATTGAACAGTGGAATGAGCTGCCTGAGGTAGTTTAACTGAGCGCGATCCAATTAAATTCAAAACCCTGCTTTTATCTCATCTTTTTTCCTTACCGCACTTACAGTGCAATGCCCGACACTTTTCAGTACCACCTCTGCACATGTTACATTGGTGAACCCTTCTCTGCTAATCTGTGTTCCCGTTTTCCTCCTGTATATATAGCGTGATGGCCACAGTGTACCTGTGATTGTTCCCTTTTTCATTTTGCAATGCTCTTTTAACAATTGTTTTGCCTTCTTCACTTTTATATTTGAAATGTTCCTCTTGTTCGTGATTTCGTTTTTTTTGCTCCCCCCTTATGCATTGCCCCACGTAGGGGTCCTTAAGGGAAAATAAATGATGATGATGATGATGACCTGATCCTCACCTGCTGCTTTTCCCCTTTCCATTGCTACTGAGGCCCTCTTTACCTCCTCTTTCTTTACTGGCGGGGTGTCCCATTGCTGTGGGCTACTGCCTTTCTCATTACCGCTCTCATTACATAGGCTACTGTATCAATTTGTGTAGAACGCTTCGGCTATTTTAACTACCTTTTCTGTATTGCTAATGACGTTGCCCTGTCTGTCTCTAAAGGCATACATTTGGTTTTTACGTATGCCTAGTGCCCTCTTCACTGCTTTGAGGCTGCATCCGTTCTTTAGAGCATGCTTTATTTTCTTCGTGTGAAACTTCCTTATGTCGTCTACCTTGCGCTTATTTATTAACTTTGATGTCTCTGCCAGTTCCATTCCATTCGTAGGGTTAGACGCTTTCTTGCTTTGGCGTTTCTCAATGATATTTTTTGTCGCCTGAGATAGCTCGGCGGTATCCTGTCGAACCATCCTACCACCTACTTCTACTGCACACTCCGTAATGATAGCTGTGATATTATCGCTCATTGTTTGAACATTAAAATCGTCTTCCTCAGTTAGAGCCGAATATTTGTTCTGCAGCGATATCCTTATTTGCTCTACTTTCCCTCTTTCTATGAACTGGTTATTGGTCTCCCATTCACTAGTTTTTTCCGTGTACATATTCATATCTAAGCTCACCCGAGACCTTACAATTATCCGGTCGTTACAACGCACCTATCCGAGGATTTCCACATCCTCTACGATGCCAGGGTGAGCGCATAGTATGAAGTCTATCTCATTTTAGTCTCACCGTCGGTGCTCTTCCACGCCCAATTCCTGTTTCTCGTTTCCGGAGGAAGGTATTCATGATCCGTAAATTATTTCTTTCTTCGAAGTCTACTAATAATTGTCCACTGTTACTATTTATTTATTTATTACAGAGACCTGCCGCGCCCGAAGGCATAATTGCAGGGGGGGGGGGGGGGCAGGACACAATAACTCTTCTGCTCGTTTGGCCGAAAGTACCACAGGATAACTAAAATACAATGACACAACTAATTATAGAGGAGGAAGCCTATCCCATAGTCGCCTACCACTTGGTCTCCGGCCCAACTTCGCATTGAAGTCGCCCATTAGTACAGTGTGTTGTGATTTTTTTTGTTCGTTGCCGATTCCACGTCTTCATAGAAGCTTTCAACAATCTCGTCGTCATGGCTTGATGTAGGCGCGTAGGCCTGCCCCACCTTCAGCTTGTACCTCTTATTGTGGCTACTTACGGTATCTGCCCACCCCCTAGTTAATACTATCAAGTTCCTCTATGTTGCCAGCTATATCCTGATTCATAAGGAACCCCACACCTACTTCTCGTCTGTCCACTAATCCACGATAGCATAGTACGTGTCCACCCCTTAGTATTGTTTAGGCATCTATTCTCCTAACCTCACTAAGCACTATTACACTGCATTCAGTACCAGCTATTTCCTCGAACAGCACTGCTAGGCTAGCCGCACTGGATGAGGTTCCAGCGTTGAACGTTGTCAGGTTCAATTTCAAATGGCGGCCTGTTCGGAGCCAGAGATTGTTAGCACCGACCGCTGCGTCACAGGTCTGACCCGCCTTGGTCATTTTCTCCGCAGCGGCTGACGACTGAGGGCCGAGGGTTTATCGGTTTGTTCATAGAAGGTTGTGACCAAGCACTACGCCAGGGTGGAAAAATCCTGCCCTGGTGAGGGAGTGCGTTGTCAGTTGTGGTCACAGAGATCAGGCCGCACTCCAGGCCTGGTTATGCAATTCCATCGACAGGCGGGGACCTTCTTTTTTAACCCGCTGGAGAATAGCGTGGCACCGGGATTCAAACCCCGGTTCTCACATGCGAGGCGGATGTTCTATCTCTACGCCATCGCTGCATCGCTGGCTAAAACATTGCACACTTAACAATGAGTAATATTTAACGAGATGTGGTCGCGTGGGGGATACACCGATAATGGCAAGGTTCGACCGCACTATGACACTTGCGGTGGTCAGTTCTTGCAGTGTGAGGCAAGATCTCTTCGTTTCCTTCATAATCTCAGTATATACTTTTGTCAGCGGTCAGTCTCTTCAAAGTGATTCTCTTTCGGGCGAAAATCGAAAGCACAAAAAATATGACAGCATTCAGGAGTGCGCAGTACGAAGAAGCGATATTTTATACCGCGCAATTCTAGGAATGAGAAGAAAATCGCCTTCACCGGCATGCTACCTGTTCAACTTTAACGCTAGTCGAAGCGGTTTCTGGATCATGTTTGAAATCACACATCTGTGAGTTCGGGCGCTCAGATGAACATTAGCGACGAGTGGAAACACCGCTTTTAATGCTGGCTACTTCCGCTGTGGTGGCCTAGTTGTTTGAGCATTCCCCTTGCATGCGAGAGGTGCCAGGTTCGATCCCCAGTTATAATAAATGCATACTAGCTTTAACCTGGTCTTGTGCTCGGCTTGTTTGGATTGTGTATTGCTTGGGAAATGGGTCTTTGACCCCACCTTTAGACGAAAAAATTAGTGGGGGCCTAGCTTTAGTTCTGGGATCCCGGCCTAACAAACCTGACACAATCTTTGGAAATGGTTCAGAATAACTCTACTCGCTTCATTCTTTCTAACTATACCAGAACAGCAAGCATCAGTGCCATGAAATCTAGCCTTAACTTACCATCCTTATCATCACGTCGCAAAATTTTTCGCCTTTCCCTTTTTCACAAGTTATTCTATCACCCGCAGTTTCATACCGAATTTATCTCACCCCCTCAGTACGTATCATCAAGACTAGATCACATTCATAAGGTTGGCATCCCTTTCTGCAGAACAAACTTTTTTTCAGTCATTCCTACCGCGCACATCGAATGAGTGAAATCACCTTCCTTCTTCGATGGCCACCATCACCGATCATCATTTATTCAAGAATGTCATAGCTAACATTGTTTAACTGGGATGTATTTTATAGTGTGTTATTGTTTTTTTTTCCTTCCCTGAAAGCCTTAGCTAACAGTGTATGTGTAGTAGTCATGTTTGTACTTTGCCTGTTTAATTAACTCCTTTTTGTTAAAATTCATTTTTGTAACCACTCCCCTCTGTAATGCCGTAATGGCCCTGAGGGTATCATAAATAAATAAATAAATAAAGCCTGGTAGGTTGCGAAAGAAAAAGCGCAGCGCCTCCAACAGAAGGAACGCAGTGCGCCGCGTCTGCAGGTCACCCGTGGCTACCGGCCGCCGCTGCGCGACGACTCAAAGTGTCTTCGGTATTTTTTTTATATTTTGTTTTTGATGTTGTTGCGACTGAGAGAAATAAAACATAATATACAGCTGGTATGACGTCACAGCGGTAGTAGCGCCACAGGTGCGCGGCGCGGCGTAACTGCAGCCGGGCTATCTAAAGAATCGAGTTGGTCGCCCATATTCACTCCGCTAAAGGTCAAACGTAACTGCGGCCGGGTCACGCGAAGTCTTGAAAGTGCGAGTAGTATTGCTTTCGCAATAAAACATCTTTCACTATGGCGCTCTATGGTCACAAGGGCTCTTATTCCATAAAAATTCATTATCATTAATGCTGGGTGCTGGAAAACAGAGCTCTACAGCCATTATTTGATTAATAGCTCTCTGGAATAATAGTTACTGCACATCTGTACCTATGAAAACTCTCATAGTACTCCGGCTTTCAATAATCTGTTTTTCAGAGGGGATTAACCGGACACGAGAATGACAGCAACTACTTAAAAAACAAAACTTTTGACCTCACAGATACAGAAACCACACCGATTTTAATAGATCCTATAGCCTCATGATGTGAGGAGGTCAGTAAGGTGACTGCTCGGAGCGTATACTTTGAAAGGGGGAAACCCATAGGATTCCACAGCAGAAATCTTTTCTGTTATAGAAAAAGGAAGCTGTTACAAGCAAATATTTCCAGCCTTCGCTCGCTCGCCAAGTTGTGTCCTCTCCGCACTCCAAGCTGGTGGTCTCGAAACGTGGCGGCAAAAGGTCCTGCGCTCATCTCACCTTGTTGAATCGCCCGTTCCCTGCAGGCGAGCGACCGCTGTCGCCGGGTCTTCTACAAGTTCTGCTTGGAGCCCCGGCGTGAGTTCTTCTTTGACGCTGCGACCAACGCCTGCGTTCCCTTAGGACGCCAGAACGGGGCCGAGGTTTGCATCCGCGGCCCCAACCGGTTCGCGACCGCACTGGGATGCTCGCGGCAGTGCGTCCGCATCGGCAGCCCTCCCGGCAGGTGTTTCCGCACGGCTTTTTTGTCTACGTGCGGCAGGTAAAGATACAACAATTCTGGCATTTAACTCAGTCGTGTAGCACCTGTAGAAGCAAAGTGATAGGGAACACATGAGCGGATGCGATGGGGGCCGATTGCGTTACTCTGGCTGTCCTGAGAAGTCAGGGCACGCCTCTTCGTGGCCGTAGTCCAATTTTTATAAGAGTATGAAGAATGCCTCCGGCTTCAATAACCGAACTGCTGCCACACCGCTTTCTTAAGCAGACAGCACAAAAGCATGACAGGGCATGCCTCCAGTGTTTAGAACAGCCTGGTTGGCGTGATTGACTTTTATCGCCACGAGCTCACGTGGTCCTTTTCATATTGCTTCCACCTTAATCATGGGGCCTTTCTTGCGCTGTAATAAACAATTAGCATCATTCATGTTTGTGCACATTGGAGCCAGCGAAGTGTTTATTCTTAAACAAGCCGCAAAAAGAACGTCTCCAATCCACAGGAGAAAAACACAGCACTTGCGTCTAAATTGGCTTTGAAATTTGGGTTACAAAGTAAATAAATTACGCAGTAACTGTCTGACATCTCGGTGGTGGTGGGGGTGAAAACTTTTAATTGCTGAAATAGAGTTTGGGAGCCACAGAGTGGCCCCGCTACATGGTCGGCGTCCCTAGTCCGGGACACCGCATGACCAGGCCCCGTCTCTCGCCCGTTTCACCAGAGCCCTTTGGGACTCAAGCGAGGAGCAGTTGAGGAGGGCAGTCTCCCATGCCTCTCTGGAAGGGGTAGAGGAAGGGGGGAGGTGGGGATTTTGAGTACATGCCCACACCATGTGGAAGATATCACAGGTCTCCCCAAAGTGGGGGCATCGCCCATCCGTGTTAGGATCGTAATGCTTTAAGATTGCAGGACAGAGTAGAGTACCTGTCTGCAGGCGCCTCAAAGTTCGCTCCTCCGTCTTACTCAGCCCCTTTGCATGGGCCGGGAAAAGGCGGTGGTTGTCGCTATAATGCGTTATTATTTCCCTGAATCGCAGACGCGGCTGGTTAGTCTCCGAGCCAGAAGAGCTGGGATGAGGAGGCTTTATTTATTCATCTGGTCTGACTATAAACGATAATTAGGCTATTTGGCCTTTACCATTTTTCGAATGCCATGCATCATGTCCTGTCACTCACCCGTCAAGTGTTGGAACCCTCTAGAATGTTGGACACAATGTGTATGAAACGTCTAGAAACGTTTATTTTGATGGTGAATGATAGTTAAGCAGGATTTGCACATTTCGTGATACTAGTTAGTGATAGTTAACGCCACCTTAACTACTACACTAATTAGTGTTAGTTAAAGTACAGGCGCAGTGCACAGTCCACATGCCACTTCTTGAGTACTACTAATTACAAATTAGTCATTTAGTCATTAAGTACAATGATATAATCATGAAATTTCTTTATATGATGTCCCGATGTCTTTCTATTGCACCCTAATAAGTATCGATTGGATATTGATTGGTATATGCCCATATAAGGCATGCACCCGAAACGCGGACACATTTGCTAACGCGTCTTGGTCACGACAGTACGAGGCATTAAAGTCTTTCGCCTTAATAAATAAAACTGAGTAGGAAATTGGCCGAGTTGGGGAATTGAACGGGGTCTCCGGAGTGCGATGCGGGCACGGTAACCACTCCGCCATGCCAGCTCGATGGTTTGGAATGAACAAAGGCGCGTGTAGCTAATACGGCGTTTTCGTTCACTCCCATCTTCCTCCCTTCCCTTACGGCGAGGTTCAGGTGTCCACCGTGATATGCGAGAGAGATACATTTCCTTTCTTCAAAAACCAATTTACCGTCGAGCAAGGCGTAGAGCCGACTGGGCGATGGTGTTCTGTAGACTCCTTGGCAGCGTTGCAAGACACTGTCGCGTCTCACTCTTAGAGGCAAAGCTTAACGTCTTAACCACACATCGGTGACACAATCAGCAACACCGCGCTTAAGGCTTTCGCCTCCCCGCACTTTAGGTCGACAAAGTGCCCCCCTGAATTTTTTTCTCATTCCCGTTCATCAACCTCGATTCGCCAATATCCTGATTTGAGGTCTATGGATGAAAAGATATTTTAAGGCGAAAGCCTTTAATGCCTAATACTGTCGTGACCGAGTAATGTTAGCAAGTGTGTCCGTGTTTCGGCGTCATTACTTAAAACAATTGTCGAAGGCTTAGCTTTGGTTAAGCCTGGTAGGTTGCGAAAGCAAGTGTTTTATACTGCATATGCAAAGCCTCTAGCGGGAGGAGCGCGGCGCGCCGTGCCAAGCGGCCGCCGTTACCCGACGAGCCGAGTTGATAGCCCGTCTCTGGCTCCTGGTATGACGTCACGCTGTGACGTCACTAGGCATGGTATGACGTCAGGGGTCATTCTAAAGGCCAAACGTGCCAAGTGGCCGCCGCTACGCGAAAGGCCGTTCTTGGGAGAAGTATTGCTTTCGCAATAAAAAACGGTCGGTGTCGAAGCTGGGAATAGAACCAGGGCCTTTGTCATTTGAAGTGGAGTCGCTACCACTCCGCCACGAAGGCTCAGGGTTATGCATGAATTAAGGCACATCTAGTGAATGCATGGGTGCTATAAATGAGAGTAAAGAGTGAAGAAATTAAAAAAAAAATACAAACTGAAAAGGAACAAAAACTAAAAATAAACTAAACAACAAACTAAAAATTAAAAACAAAGAAAAGTAACGATTATAAAAATAAAAAATAAATAAACAGTTCGACAGAAAACGCGTTCCCCTTGCAGCACTTTAGAGAGCCAAAATTCCCCCTGAATTCTTTGCGCGGCTGAGGCGATCGCACTCAGCAGAGTATTTTCAAATTTTTATTGATTACTTATTTAGCTAAGTATAATTGTGCAAAATTTCAACTATTCAATTTAGGCTCATGTGCAGTTCGTTAAGCTTAGAGGGCTTTAAGAAAGTAGCGATGCAGCCTCTTGTAGCAACGTACCTCCTACGTGGGCTTTATTTTCCGGCATTTAACGAAAGCCTGCAAAATATGAAAAAAAGAAAAACACGTGACTACGCTCATGATCTACCACATTTCAACGCTCTCCAACGTGTTTTTAAGGAACTAAACGTGCGCGCTGAACGTGCCCAAGTGAGCGGTTGCCACTCTTGTTCGACGAGCTGCAAAATTGTTACGAAAGCCTTTAATGTCTCAGCGTTGTAAGCAGCAGTTGTCGACAGAAATGTCACGCTTTTCAATTGGTCGAAACGGTGGTAACCTCACAGTGCGCGAATTTCAAACGGGGCCAATTGTACTTTGGCTAGTAACCATGCAACTAATTTAAAGGATCACGTGTGATGCTCCAAGTAAGTGGGACTGAGCTTAGTCAATTGCTTAATTACCCAACTAGCCTAATTAACTTTTCTAGTCAGGCCATATAAATAAATAAAATCGTGTAGGAAATTGGTCGAGCTCGGGAATCGAGCCCCGGTCTTCGGAGTGCGAGACGAGCATGCTATCCACTCCGCCATGCCAGCTTTTTTTTTTCTTTATTGCCTGGCTTTGGCTCATGAAATTGCACAACAAAAATACACATAACGCTATATACATACGACACTGTCGTCGTCAGCCAGCGCGAGACTGGCTTCGTCAGCTTAAAATTCCCGCAACATACACAACGGCTCTAGTCTTGAGAGCCACTCGGGAGGCTCCGCAGCTGCTTTTTGGATTGCAAGAAACCAGTCCATGCTTTATCGAAAATAAATTCGGGCCGGTCGTGCGTCTTTGTCACAATGGTAGCCTGCCATTCTGGAGGTGGTGGTGGTGGTGAAAACATTTATTAAGAAAGGACAGGAGGTATGCTTGGATCAGCCCGTAAGGGACCGATGCTTACAAACACTAGGTGGAGGTCCCTAGTATGGGACCCCAGTGGCGGTGGCCGCCGCCCGGGCGCGCCCGACTAAGGCTTGTTGGGCCTGTAAGTCGTGGCAGCCGAGCAGGGTCGCCTCCCAGTCCTCCCGGGTTGGGTTGGGGATGGGGGGAATAGCGGGGTTGGAGGGGCAGGCCCACACCATGTGATAAGTGTCAGAAGACACTGCACTACAGTGTGGGCAGCTGCCGCTAAAGGAGGGGTCAAAATGTTTTAGCGCTGCCGGGCACAGTAATGTATTGGTGAGAAGGCGGAGAAGGAGCCGCTCATCCGCCTTCTTCAGGCCTTTACATGGGCTAGGGTAAAGGCGATGACAATTTTGATAATATGTTGTAATATCTTTGAATGTATACACCGGATTAAAATCGGGTTCCTGATCGGATGGGGAGGAGAAAACAGCCCGGTGAGAGAGCGCGCGGGCGGCTGCGTCTGCTGCCTCGTTTCCTGCCATCCCCTGATGAGCAGGGGCCCATGTGAGGTAACGGTGTGCGGGGTCCGTATCCCGTATGCAATTTTGATATATTCGATAGGCTAGGAAGGGAGTGCAGCCTTGTTCGACGTTCCGACAGGCCCCTTTACCGCTACCGCTTCCTCATGTGTGCCGCTTCCTCATGTGTGCTCGCTGTGATGGTCGCTTTGATATCTTTACCTTTCCTGCCCTCCTCCCTCTTTTTCAGTGAAACTTCGCCATATAAAGGCGCTGCCTGGTTTCAATATAGCGCTTTGTGTCTCGTCCTTGTCTTTTCGTGGTCTGCATGCTCTGGCGCTATTTTCTTCAATTCAATTTATGTATTTTGAATCGGAATGTGAGGCCGCGAGAGCAATTGCGACCTCTTCTGCTTGTGTTGCACTTCTGGCTCTGAAGCTGAGGCCATTAACTGTGTTGCTGTTGTGAACTACCGCGGCCGTGTACCATCCCCCGTGGTGAGGACCGGAGGCGTCCACGTAGTATACACCTGTTTTGTTGCCATAATGTCGGGCTAGCGCTTGCGCTCGTGCCAGGCGCCGACCATTATGGTCTTCGTGTGACATGTTTGCTGGAAGAGGCCGCACGTGGAGGGCACGTCTCCACAGTTCTGGGATGCGAAACCTGTCTTCCATTGGAGGGGTGTGTTGGATATGGAGTCGAGCAAGAAGGCGGCGACCCGACTCCGTTAGCGACAAGCGCGTGTACTGGTTTGTAAGGTGCGCCTCCCGGAGCTCCCGGAAAGTATTCACTACCCCAAGAGCCATAAGCCGGCTGTTTGAAGTTGTGATGGGGAGGTCAAGGGCACGCTTAATAATTTTGCGAAGGATGACCTCAAGCGCATCCTCCTCTTGTTTCCGTAGGTGGAGATAAGGAGTCGAATAGAGAATTCGACTGGTTACAAAGGCGTTTGCCAGCCGCACGGCATCCTTACTTCGTAACCCCCCGCGTTTGTTGGAAACCCGGCAAACCATACGGCCCACCTGGTCCCCCACCTTTCGGAGTTTGGCCAATGTAGTGTCTGGCCGTCTGTGTTTGTGGATGTAGAGTCCTAGTACCCGTATCTCGTCACTTTCGCGTATGTGACCACTCTCAAGAGAAAGAGAGATTTTAGTTGCGCACTTCAGTGAGGGGCGGAGGTGCACAAATTCCGATTTTTGAGGGGAACATTGAAGACCGCAGCGGCGGGCGTAGCGGTCTACTATCGTCGCCGCTGTTTGCAGGCTTGTTTCAATGTCTCCTGTGCTGCCCTGCGTGGCCCATATGGTTATGTCATCGGCGTACAGGGCGTGCTGCACGCCGGCGACACTATTCAGTTGGTCCGGCAGGTGCATCATAGCCAGATTGAAGAGCAGCGGGGAAAGTACCGCCCCTTGGGGGGTTCCCCGCGTGCCGAGTAGGTAAGGACCATGCTCTCTATCTTGGATGCGGATGTAGGATTGACGATCCATTAAAAATTGGCATATGTATCTGAATGTGTTGAGGTCACAGTCGGTCTGACTTAGGTTAGTGAGTATGATCTCGTGTATTACATTGTCAAATGCCCCTTTGAGATCCAAGGCGAGTACTACCCGGTCATTATGGGGGCATTCTAGGGGGTCAAGGACTTCCCGATTAAGTTGCAGGAGGACATCCTGTGCGGATCTGTGTGGGCGGAATCCGAACATGGTGCTCGCAAATACATGTTTGTGTTCAAGATATGCAGATAACCGATCCCGCATATCGTCTCCATGAGTTTGCCCACACAAGAGGTGAGAGAGATGGGGCGGAGGTTATCTGTGTCAACTGGTTTCCCTGTTTTAGGGATGAAAGTGACCAGAGCCGTTTTCCAGTCAATTGGAAGGGGGGTGTCCCCGCGCCAAATTGCATTGATGTAGGCGAGGAGGGACAGGTATGCCAAGTCGGGCAGGTTCGTCAAAAGCTTGACGGTGACCTTATCCCTCCCTGGCGCAGTGCCCCGTTTCATTTTGGCGAGGGCCGCCCGCAGATCATGGAGCTGGAAAGGTTGATCCAGCTCCGTGTTCTCCTTGCCTGCATAAGAGTACGCAGATCCACTTGCGTCTTGGGCTGTACACAGATACTGGTCCCGACGTTTCTGTGCCAGTTGAGTTGTGTTGCCAGGGAAAGCATGCATGGCTCGCTGCAAATGTTTTTGTGTTTCTGTTCGTGTTTGGGTTCGGTCGATTATGGCTCGAAAGAGACGCCACGTGTTGCGGCTGGACATTTGTCGCGCGGCCGTGTTACATCTATCCACCCAGTTGGAGTCGGCGAGTTGGGCCGCGTACTCTGCCGCTTTCTGGGTAAGCTCGGCAATTCGAGCTTTAAGCTTTCTGTTATGTTTCTGGCGCCGCCAACGGCGGACGATGCTGCGACGGGCTTCCCAGAGGTGTAGAAGGTGGTTATCCACGTCCGTGACCGCCTCTGAGAGCTGGATCTGAGTTTCATGCGAGCAAAGGTGTGTCAGCAGCTGCTGGGACCATGCCCGGTATCCTTGCTCCGTAATGGGTGTATTATCAAGTGTGTGAAAATTTTGCCTGAATTTCGTCCAATCTGGGATACGGGCTTGTGTTCTGGGACGCTTGAGGGGTCGTGTGCGTAGTGTAGTGTTAAGGATGCAGTGGTCGCTACCGAGGGTCTCCTCGGTGTTGAGCCAGTCTGCGTGTCGAATGTTGCGAGTGAAGGTTAAGTCCGGACACGTATCCCGTGTCACAGAATTCCCTAGCCGTGTTGGGTGCCATTCTGGAGCGCCATATACAGTGGATTCTGGAGCGCCATATTGTCACGTTGTAGTGACGGCAGTCCAGCGGTCAGGAAGACACCAAGAAGACATGGAAACGAAGCTCTTTATTTGGGCTGACTTGCGCCCGCAAAGAGAACTGAATCACTCGGCGGCGGCGTAAGCAACAAACGTGCTCATCAGTCGTCGAACTAAGAATGCCCGCCGCTCGCGGCATCGCTCAATTTAAAGCCGGCAAGGAAACTTCGAGATAACAGGTCGAGGTCAACTAGAGTAATCTAGAAACACGTAGATGCAGCTGATCATGGCTGTGAACAATCGAGATTAGTCCGCTCGCTTCTCGCGTCACGAACAAAAATGATAACACCCCTTTTCTGCGGCCTTGCGCGAACGAACGGACGCTACAATGATACGTGGCAATATACAATGGAGGCCCAAGAGCATTATGAGATCAAAAGGTGCCCCATCGTCACTATCAGTGCTTAAATAGCGAATTCCGTGCGTGTCAAGTGGTAGCTCTTTCTTTATGGTCCTTTGTAACACGTCCCAAAAATAAACCCCTTCCCAGCAATGCAAATTGTACTTTGGCTAGTAACCATGCAACTAATTTAAGGGATCACGTAGTGATGCTCCAAGTAAGTGGGACTGAGCTTAATCAATTGCTTAATTACCCAATTAGCCTAATTAACTTTTCTAGTCAGGCCATATAAATAAATAAAATCGAGTAGGAAATTGGTCGAGCTCGGGAATCGAACCCCGGTCTTCGGCGTGCGAGACGAGCATGCTATCCACTCCGCCATGCCAGCTTTTTTTTTTTCTTTATTCGATGGCTTGGAATGAACAAAGGCGCATCTAGTGAATACGGTGTCTTCGTTCACTCCCATCCTCCTGCCTTCCCTTCCGGCGAGGTTTAGGTGTCCACCGATATATGAGATACAGATACATTTCCTTTCCTCAAAAACCAATTTACCGACGAGCGAGGCGTAGCACCGAATGGGCAATGGCGTTCTATGGACTCCCTGGCAGCGTTGATGGCGTTCTATGGAGTCCCTGGCAGCGTTGCAAGACGCTGTCGCGTTCCACTTAGAGGTGAAGCTTATCAGTGACCACACTTTAGGTCAAAAAAGTGCCCCCCTGAATTTTGACGCGTGTCCACCGAGATATGTGAGACCGTTACTGCGCAATTTCCTTTCCTCAAATACAATTTCCATTTTCTTCATTACGGCCCATCTTTGTCTTTCTTCTTTCACTCCCACTTCCTCCCTTCCTCTACGGTGCGGTTCTGGTGTCCACCAAAATGACAATTACTGCGCCATTTCCTTTCCTCAAAAAGTGATGCGTTCAAAGGGAAACGCATCGCGCCGAACGAGTGGTGGCGTTCCCTGGACTGCCTCGCAGCACTACAACACGCTGTCGCGTTCCACTCCTAAAGGCGAAACTTAAGCGCCATTAATTAGCAGTTAATTAGTATTCAGGCATTAATCAGTAATTAACCATTAATTGGTGATTTGTCATCACTTAGTAATTAGTACTCAATTACATGTGACGCCACCAGTGCCACAGAAGCAGTCAAAGTGGCGCGGAAAACGCTTTCGCCTCTACGCACTTTACACAGTCAAAGTGCCCCCTGAATTATTTTTTGAAAAACAACGTAGGCTGCCTTAAAATACATGACTTCTCTCCGTTGCGTTCCTTTTTTTTTTGTCTGCGCGATGTCTCAATAGAAGACCCGTCTCAATTGGCTACCGGTGGCTTACCTATCACTTATCGCAGATCGCGCCGCACGCTTTCCACATTCACGAATAATGTGCTGACGAACTTGCTAAGGGCGGCGTCGGCCGTTCACTTCGAGACTGTCAGCGCGCTGGCATCTTTCATTACGAACGCGGATGACAGCGCTACAATACGGTTGCGCAACCACGTGGTTCTTTTCCTACTTCGCTGGCTTTCTTTAAATGCTGGAAAGATGGCCCACGTAGAAGATAGTTGGTACAAAAATCTGTATCGGTTTTTTTGTAACCCCCTCTACAGTGTAATGAAACCACTTCACGCTAAATGAAATATCACCACCCCTTGAATTGGTTGCATGGTTACATGGTCAAAGTACAATTGGCCCCGTTTGAAATTCGCGCACAGTGACGTTATGACCATTTCGGCCAATTGAAAAGCGTGACATTTCTGTCGACAACTCCTGCTCACAACAATGGGGCATTAAAGGCTTCCGCCTTAAAATATCGCCAAGTTGTCTTTACTGGGCCAGTCTACGAATTTGGGCCGTCACCTCTTGGTAACGTACCCATCCTTTTCCGACCTGAGAGAAGTGACGGCTGCTCTGGGTGAAATCAATGGGTTCCGTGCAGGGAGGACGTGATAAACGGCAGCAACCTGTGGTTTTTCGACGGCCGTGGCTGCCGCCTCTGGCACTTCCCTTCGGGCAAGTGCCCGAGTGGCCAGGTGTTCGCCACCGTAGGCCGCTGCCAGGACAACTGCTTGCGGCGGCACGACGCCTCCTGCCGGACGCCTGCCGCAGCAACCTGCAGCTCCCGGCAGCTCAGGTTTCCGTTCTTCGCCACCGACTTCGGCCGGGGCCACTCACTCCGCTGCCTTCCGACGGTGGCAGCAGCCGAGGCGTCCCGCCGCTGCTTGGCCGGAGCGAACCGGTTCAGCACTCGGGACGCTTGTAGGGCCGCCTGCGACCCCGCTGCCAGCAAGAACGGCCCAACGGATACTGACACTTTCCTTGAAGCGTGACCCGCTGTCTGCGAGGACACGGCGTGCCATGGAGCCGCCGCCACTTGCTTGTTTAAAATTAAATTTCTCTGCTCTAAAAGGTGTTCATTGCAGCCTCATTATAAACGTAAGACTAGCGCTTAAGGGGCGTTACACATGCTTGCTGCGACTAGAACGAAAATAGTCGGCCTAGTCGGTGACGCCGCAGTGCGATTTTCGCACAGTGCTTTCACATGCAACGCGTACCCAGCGAATTCGGTAGCTCGATGTTTGCATAGGCAACCCACGATTAAACGCGACAGAAACGCTGCACGGAACGTGTTGATGATGTTATGACCAGCGTGTTTTTAGATGCAAGGCAATATTTCGTATGTTTTGATTAGAATAAACAGCTTTGCTTACGCCGCGGGAACCGCTCCCACGTGACCCCACGCCGAGATGGCGCGTGACGTGACGTCACGTCACGCGCCGTCTCGGCGCTGGCCATTGGTCAGTCGCAGAGCGAACACACCGACGCTGCGACTGAATTCCAACCGGACGGAACTTGGTCGCAGGCCGTCTGCGGCTAGACCGGCGGCCCTCCCCAGTCGCAGACCGACAGAATTCGCAGCGTCGCAGGCGAGAATCGTATGCATGTGAAACGGCCCTAAGACGTTAACACAGAAAAAGAATGATACAGGACGAACGCTAATTACCGCTCGTCGTGTCTGATTCATTTTCTATGTCCAGGTCTTAAGCGCTATTCTTACGTTTAATATGAATGAAAACAAACTTGCCCAGATTTCTGCTTTGAAGTATTATCGCTTGGCGGTACGCACAAGCGTAAGGACTGCTCGCGGTTTTCAGCCAGAATGTTTCCGTCTAGCGAGCGTGGGTTCAGCGAGAACGCGTCTAGAATCGTACAAGCTCGCTCATCTATCCAAGTAAGACAGGCGTCCGGCATGGCAGGCGCATGCGAGATAGGGTGTATACGTATGGGTGTACTGAGTTTAGAGGGCTGGAGTAGACAGATGCGGTAAACAGTCATGTAGTGCTGGGGTTAGAAGTGTTTCAGAGAAAATCAGCAGCATAAGACTCAGAATATTTTGTTTCAGTTTAAGCAACTAAAGAAACTTTCGATAGAAATGACAGCTAACGCCTTGAAGTGAAGTGAAAAATGTTCCCGCAGTTTCCGATTAAAAGCAGACGAAAATTTTGGAAAAAGTTGATAGAGCTATCACTAAGCCCATCAAAAGAAAGTAAGCAACATAGATGTTTGTCATCGTATTCCCGCGAAAGGTCCCCGATTCCAGCACACTGGTGTGCTCTTGGCAGCCAATCAAAACTCTATGGCGTTTTGGAGAAAGCAAGAAAAACGCGAGTATATACTAAAGACTTTTGAAATACGTCAGCATTGCCAGTCTATGTAAATGAACCGCTTTCTGAGCAGTCAAAAAGCTTCTAGGACTGACTGTTGCCAGGAAAAAGGAAATGAGTTGGAAGTTCTCGTAGATAAAGCGCAAAAATATTTGCTAGTGAAAGTGAAAGATCGGGAGTTTAGAGTTCAGATAACTATCAGCCTGAGGACATCATCATCATCATCGTCAACTAGCACCAGCAATCTAGAAAAAATGTTCCAGTCGACACGGCGAAATCAAGAGAGAACGCAACAATGTCTAGAAACCAATTAACATCACATGAATCGATTTTGTCACCTACTTGCACAGGGCGTAACATTCCTTTGTTGCACTTTAACACAACGTGAGTTTGTAGGGTCTGCTCACGGCAGGCAAACTCAAATCCCGCGCCGCTCACCGCGGGTAGCCTCGAACCCTTCTTCCCGTGTGGTGGGGCGGGGGGAACCAGGCTACGCGAGAGGGAGCCTTCTTAAGGCGCGACCGCCAAGGCTCGCGGCTCTTTTTGGACACCTGCCCTGCTCGAGGACCACCTGACCCCCGCTGCCCAACGACGCCCGACCCCCTCCAATGTGAGAATAAACCTTTTTCTTACGAAGACCTGCCTCGAGTCACTGCCTGTGCGCCCCCCGCGCAGAGGAATCGCCCACAAACAATGGCGCCCAGCGTGCGGCTTTAATTAACACCTTGTGGACGATTTCTCTGCCGATTTTGGGACGTGCAGCCAGACTCGTGGCAGGCCCTCTTTGTTCGGGGCCACGCCGGACCGCTGGGGTTAAGGAGCGGGTCAGGCGGAACGTTCGCGGGGTAGCGACTTGTACAGTGTTGTAAATTTGTTAGGAGTTTTGTGTTGTTTATGTAGTTTTTTTTTCGGGCGTTTTTTGTTGTATATTTCATGTGCTTGTAGATAGATTGTGTGTGTATTGAATGTCTTTGTCCGCCTGGTTGCCATGAGCAGTTAGCCAGTGCGACTGGGCAGCTGACGCGGGCTTTCCTGGAAAAGTAGCGCGCAGTGTAGAGCCTCGTCTTTTCCCCGTCAATTTGCGCGAACTATGCCTCCCAAAAGGGATGTTTCAGCCATGGCTTTGGATGGCGGGGCAGCCGGTAGTGAGACGGCCGACGCGGCAGCCGTAATAGGGCAGGTGACTGAGATGTTTGCCGCGTTGGCCCGTCAGCTCGGTTCGGTGGCTGGCGCCTACCAGGCCCCAGCAGCGGTAGCATCGGCGACAGCATCGCGCCCGCGGATGAATATGGAGGTCCCCTCCTTTTCCGGGTACACGGACGCGAAATCAGTCCAAGAGTTTTTACAACAACTCGAGGACTACCAGACGGCTCTGGGCGCCCCAGATGCCATGATGCTAGGGCAGGTCCTGCCTGTAGCACTCGTCGAGAGCGCGGCGCGGTGGAGGCGCTGCCAGCCGACCTTCCAGTCGATGGCGGACTTCAAAGACCGTTTCCGCGCCGAGTTCTTGCCGCCTGACTATGAGCGCCGGATGCTAGAGGAGCTCGCGTTGAGCACGCAACACCCAGAGGAAAGCTCCTCGAGTACGTACGCGCAATGCAGGAGCTGTACAAAAGGGCAGACCCGACGGCAACCGACCAAGATCAGGTTGCGCGTGTGATCAGGCAGTGCCATCCACGCTTCAAGCCGTATCTGCGGGGCCGCGGTTTTACAAACCTCGAGGCCTTAGCACAGGAGGCCAAGACCGTGCAGGCGGATTTACTGGCTGAACTGCGCTACCAGCCATACCCCAGGCCAGCCGAATCGCTAGAACCGGGATGTGCATGGGATGGAGGCCGAGAATACGCGATGAGGGCTCGGCGCGCCGAGGTAATGGCCGTGGAAAGGCAGGCGGAACCCCCTGTTGTCCCTCGCGCGCTGGACCCGTACGCGTTCGAGCAGCGGCATCATGCCGGCCTCACAGGCCGCGCGCCGAGCGAGCGTCAGGAATGCGCGGAGAAAGGGGAGAGTCGTCCCCAACCGCTTCGTGGAACGAGGGGTCCTCCGTCCACGCGGCGGGCGAACGACCGGCTTTGCTGGAATTGCAACCAGCCCGGCCACATGGCACGCGATTGCCAAGCTAGGCGTATGCAGGGAAACGCCAGACGCTGGCGGTGATGTCTGGTGGCACCGGCCTTTCACCGTCAGCGGGAGAATTTCATGGTTGTCAAGGCGCTAGTCAGGAAAAAAACTCCCGCGCCGGCGATGGGGAGGCCTTTGTCCCGCTCCCTTGTAGAGCTCAGGGAGTTGTTCCGCGCTCAAGCCCATTTATGCTAGTGGAGTTAACGGGTCGATGCTACTCCGCACTCGTAGACACGGGCTGAACGCTGTCATTGGTCGGTGGCGAGGTGTACGAGGCCTGCCGGATAGGTAACATCCGTGTCAGATCGGCCGAAACCCCGTTAAGCTTAGCAGCTGGGGCGGCAAAGGCAAAGGGAGCAGTGCGTCTTACGATGCGCTTTGACGGCAGAAAGCGCAGACATCGCTTCGTCTATCTGCCTGGCTTGTCGATACCAGTAATTCTGGGATGGGATTTTCTCTCGAGCGAAGGCATTGTGCTCGACATGGGGCAGAATAGCTATTGTTACAGCCAGCTCGCCCCCCTCATTCCCTTCGAAAGCGCACCCTTGCCCGGCTGTCCTGCACAAAAGGCGGGTGTCCACGCCTGTTCGACAGAAAGGCAGGGGAGCTCCCTCGAGATGCTGAGAGACGGTGGCCCGTTAGAAGCGATTATTGCGTCTTTCTCAGGACCCAGTAGTCAGCGCCGAAGGCTCACGGAAACTTTACTCCCGTTTTCGGATTGCTTCACGGAGAAACCGGGCAGAACCGACCTGCTTCAGCACGAGATTCAGACGGGTGATGCGCGCCCTTTCAGGTGTAACCTGAGGCCGTTAAGTGCGCGTAAGAGGCAGCTTCCCGACTATGCCCTTGACGAGATGATAGCTACCGGTGCGGTGAGACCCTCACAAAGTCCCTGGGCGTCACCAGTGGTTCTAGCGCCGAAGAAAGATGGATCGGTCAGGCTGTGTGTTGATTGTCGTAAGCTCAACTCACTGACGCCTACGGTTTCGTACCCTTTTCAGTCGATCGAGGCTGTGATGTACGCGTTAGGGAACGCGAGGTTCTTCACAGTCCTAGATGCAAGCAGAGGGTACCTGCAGATTGAGGTGGCCGAATGTGACATTGAGAAAACCGCATTCACCTGCCACCGCGGGCTCTTCGAATTTACTCGACTCTCGTTTGGTTTGTCTAACGCCCCGAGCACGTTCATGCGACTGATGGACATCGTGCTGGGCGATTCAAGGTTCAACTACGCCATGGCGTACCTCGACGACGTTGTGATATTCTCACAGTCGTTCGAGGAGCACCTCATTCACCTGAATTCCGTTCTCGATAGAATGAGACGTGCCGGTCTAACCATTAATCCAAAGAAAGTGCAGTTGGCATCGAAGAGAGTGAACCTCTTGGGCTTTGTCGTGGATGATGGCACACTGATATCGAGTGATGACAAACTGCAGGCAATTCTGAACTACCCCTGCCCCATGGATGTGGAAAGCTTGCAGAGGTTTTTGGGGATGGTTGCGTTCTACAGGCAATTCATCCCGCGCTGTTCGGAGCTTGCAAGGCCGCTGAACCTGCTGTTGCGTAAAGGCTCTAAGTGGGTCTGGGGCAAGGAACAGAGTGACGCATTTGTTGCCTTGGCTCGCGCGATAGCGAATACCGCTAGTCTGCGCCTCCCCGACCAGAACAAGCAGTTTGTCTTGCAGACAGACGCTAATGACTACGGTGTTGGAGCTGTTTTGTTGCAGGAACACGAGGGCAAACTGCGCCATGTCGCTTTCGCTAGTCGCACGCTCACATCGGCGGAGCGGAATCACTCCGTGACTGAAAAGGAATGCCTGGCGATCATGTTCACATTGTCGAAGTTCGACATGTACCTAGACGGAGCGGTCTTCACCTTGCAAACAGATCACCAGGCGTTGTCTTGGTTAAAGAGGCTCAAGAACCCCGCAGGCAAACTCGCGAGATGGGCGCTGATGTTGCAGCGTTACGCGTACGCCATCGAGTACCGCCGGGGCAGCTTGAACAAGGTGGCCGATGCTTTATCGCCCGCACCGTGCAAGGCTGGCGGAAGCGCTTCAGAGGCGCAGCCCAGCTTTGTAGAAAGCGGCGTCAGCGCTGTTAGAGAGGACGAGAGGGCGGACGGGAGTGTCGCGCCCGGTTTGGCGAAAGAGCAGACGGACAAAGGTCCCGCACGGTGCTGTGTGAGAAGGGAAGCACAGCAGCTCGTGGCGGCGACCGCTCGCCTGCCAAGGAGTGATGCAGAAAGAAATCTGTCTTGGGGAGTAGCGGTCAGTAGAGAAGAGCTGATCGAGGCCCAGAAAGCAGACGGTCTTTTCCAGCGGGTGCTGAAGGAGCTTGCGAGCAGCGCAGCTTGCACCGGGAACGCTGAGGGCAAGTACGACGCGTATCTGCTGGGCGATGATGGCTTGCTGCCCCGCTACATCCCCCAACTTGACGAGGAAGAGGCGATAGCATCCCCTTTCCGAGTCGTGGTCCCGAGAAGGTTGCGGAAACGGTTCCTGCAGTACTTCCATGACTCAGCGCTGGCAGGCCATGGCAGCGGCAGTAAGACTTACGACAAGTTATGCCGTATCGCGACCTGGCCAGGCATGAGAAAGGATGTGCTGGGATACGCCCGTACCTGCCCGGTATGCCAGGTAGCCAAGCCACGGGCGGGCAAGCCCGCTGGCAAGATAAAGGCGGTAGTTAGCAACTACCCGTGGCAAGTGGTCGCGTGTGATATCATGGGACCCCTCCCTCGGTCCGCGCGCGGAAACCTTATTCATCCTGGTAATAACGGACCACTATTCCAAATGGGCTTAGGTTTTCCCCCTTAGGAAGCTTGTGTCGGAACGAATTTGGGAGAAACTGTTGGAGACTTTCACTCGTTTCGGTTTCCCTTCCGACCTGATTACAGACAATGCTTCTTATTTCACAAGCAAAGTCTTTGTAGACTCTTGTCGGGCGCTTCAAATCCGCCACAGGAGAACGAGTACCTACCACGCTCAGAGTAACATAACCGAGCGGGTGAATCGAAATCTGAAGAGCATGCTGGTCGCGACGACCGAGCAGCACAGAGATCGGGACGTGCGGCTGTCCGAACTGGCGTTCGCTACAAGGACAACCGTGAACAGGACAGTGGGTGTTACACCAGCTTACCTGAATTTTGGGAGAGAGATCGCTTTTCCGCTAGAGAATGCCCTACTCGACGCGGCGGGGCCCGCGCCCCCTCCGCTTACGCAGTACGCGGCAAGGCTCCAGGAGCGCCTGGAGGCAGCGCAGCGCGCAGCCCACGAAAACCTCGATGTCGCGCGCATGGAGCAGGCGGATCAGTACAACAAAGGTCGCCGTCACGTCGTTTTCAACACGGGAGACTTAGTACTCAAGAGAACGCACCCACTTAGTAACGCAGCGCGCGGTTTCGCCGCGTCGCTAGCGCACAAGTGGGCTGGGCCGTACGAAGTTACGGCACGGACTACGCCGCTCACCTACCAGCTGCGGTTGTTGACAAACGGTGAAACCGCCGGTCCGGTGCATGTCGCTGATTTGAAGGCTTTCCACCTTCGCAAGGACGATGACTGCGAAGCGGTGGAAAATCAGCGCGATGCGGCGATCTCACCCCCGGGAGGACGAGCAGGTAGCGGTGCGGTTCGCAACCGACGCTACAACCTGAGGGCCAGGTAGCACCCGTGTCTCTCGATTAATAATCACTCGCAATGCTCTCGCCCTCTCAATATGCCTTCTAGGAAGCTCCAGCGTACCGACACCCGGGGCTCGGACTCCGGAAGGGATGGCAGACCACCGTCGAACGGTGGCCGCTATCAAGGCGGGCCACCCGGCCGGCGGCAGGAGCCACGCGAGTGGCGTCGGTTCCACGGCCGCGGTGGCCCCCAACGCCAGTCTAACCGCGCGCCTGACCACTGGAGAGAACCTCCCAGTGGTGCAGGACAACGCAAGAGGGCCAGTGACGATCAAGCGCAGGGCCCCCCTCAGCACCCAGCCGGCGCTCCGGCTGCCGAGCAGCCGCAACCCAAGCGGCCCAGGGTGCTGCGGCACGTGGCCACCTGGACCACGGTCGCCAGCGGAGCGGCCATCTCTTACTGCGGGAGGTCCAGGTGGCGGGACCAGGCGCAGCGCCTTCGCGGCGGTGACCTCCAGGCAGTGCCGCAGCCTTTCCGCGGCCTGACCCTGGAGGAGAGGGACCAGGAGCCACCGGCCGTGTACAATGACGAGGAGCGGGCCGGCCTGTGTTACCTCTGCGGCACACTTGTTGTGCACCGGCTCCGCCACGAGGCTGGTGCGCTGCATAGAGCGCGCAAGGAGGCGGCGGAGAAGCGCTTGGCGGCTGCAGCACCTTCCCCCGCTGCGCCACTGCAGAGGGTCAGCCCGGAGGAGGCGGCCCTCCGCATCCTCCAGTCCAGCCGCCCAGACCTGCTGTCCCCGGCGGCCGAGGAGCTTTGCAAGGCGCTGCCGACAGGGCCCCCCGTGGAGCCAGGCGCCTCGATCCCTCAGGCGGCTGGTGATGAGCCCATCCAGCTAGCGGTGAGCGGCCCCCCGGCGAGCTCCCCTCCCCCTTCGACGAAATAATGGACGTCGACCCGGACCCGGAGGTCGTCGAGCGCCTACTGGCGGACCCCGGGACGGATGTTTGAGGGTAGGGGGGGGGGGGGGAGATGTAGGGTCCGCTCGCGGCGGGCCAACTCAAATCCCGCGCCGCTCACCGCGGGTAGCCTCGAACCCTTTTTCCCGAGTGGTGTCAGGGGGGAACCAGGCTACGCGAGAGGGAGCCTTCTTACGGCGCGACCGCCAATGCTCGCGGCTCTTTTTGGACACCTGCCCTGCCCCAGGACCACCTGACCCCCGCTGCCCAACGACGCCCGACCCCCAGCAATGTGAAAATTAACCTTTTTCTTACGAAGACCTGCCTCGAGTCACTGCCTGTGCGCCCCCGCGCATAGGAATCGCCCACAAGCTAGAAACGAAGACGAAATAACTCTGCTTCAGAAATTCAAGTTAGTTTCGACATCACTATGGTAACTAAAATATGGTATCGAGACTAATCAAAAATACTTCCGATGTCTGGCTATGAAACACACTGTTTAAGCCGCAGTGAGAAGATAGGCGGCGGTATACTGCTATTAGGGAAAAGCATATTTGGCTGCGAGATTAGTCGTTCTTTTTCTGTGATAACAAACGATCAGGAATTCCGTGCTGTACAATATAACTGACCCCTTTTTTTGTTTCATACATGCACCCTGGAGGTAGGGTTTCTCTGTTTGTTGACACATTTTTGGGATAAGCTAACGAAAATACTACAAACTGATTCTTTTTGGAAACAAACATTGACCTTCTGCACCCAATACACTACCCTACCCAAGACCGGATGACGCTAGTTACACTTCCCTCCCTCACCTAACAGCCAAGACCTGGGCTCAGCTGCTCGCAGTTTATAAACCCTCCTTGAAAACCAGCCGCCATGAAAAGTGCTAGAAGCGTTCGTTTGTTATATCATCCCTCTTAAACGCCTACCGTCCCATTATACTTCTAATCTCCGTGGGATACTTGCTGGAGAAAATCTTAAATTCCCGCCTTAACAGGGACCTGTTGATTAGAGGAATTTACACTCCGACCACGCTGGCTTCGAAAAGGGCGCAGCAGCATTGTAAACGTTATTGCCCTTACCAACTTCGTCAAACACACCAAAGTAGTGCGGTCTATGACCATTGCAGTGTTCCTTGACGTGAAGGTGATTTTCGTAACGTCACAGGTAATAATCATAATAGTATTTATTCAGTGCTCATGGAGTTACAAACTACTGAAGCTCCAAAGCCATAGGCGGCTTCTCGGGGATGATCGACAAACGGAACGGCAAATTTAAGCACAATCTCTTTGTAATGCCAGAGTGCATAGAAAAGCCGCCACACAAGTGAAGCAACAAATAAATCACTCCCTTGGTAATCATACAAATAGAGAAAAAAGAACAAAGTGAGATTTCTATAGATCTCAAAGCAAAACGCAACTGTCTGCAAGAAAAGACCATCTGGAAACTGATTAAATATGGACTGAATATAATAACATCTCATAGCTCATCCAAATTTTGTGCGCATCCTTGGGAGAGCATAACGCGGCGTATATGCCTCAGACAAATGGCCTTTACATTTACTACTTTGCGTTCACTACTCCAGAAGCACTTCAGTGCAACAGTTTCTTTAAATGAAGTGTCAAACGAAGGAATGCGTCCCTTCTAAAAGTTCTTTGACCAGGAGAACCTAGGGTAACATAAAGCAAACTTTTTGCTATGCTGCATAAAATACTTTAATTTTGTTTCTCCACGTGGCATAATCCTCAGAAAAGAAACACATTCCCTATATGAGGACATTATATACCAAGCCAATTTAAACCTACTTTCGAACTGATAAGAGTAAGCACATTTTTATTCTGCAGAGGAGGCATGCAACACTCCGAAGCATTTTGCTGATTATGGTCATGTGAGGGTTCCAGGAAAATCATGATACGAATGACAAGATATTTTACACAAGGGACACATGTCACTGGGCTGCAACCACACTATCTACAATTAGATAAATGAAGAAGTATGTAACAGTCGCTTGGCACTATCTTGCGGGGTTTCGAAAGCAAATAAGCTTAGTTTTTGAATCATTAACTTTTTTCATGTTTGATTCTAACCATTCAGAGTCCTGTATCCGCTTGAAGATTATAAAAAGCATTGGAGCAGTTAAAATGTCTTGGCACCAGCAACGTGTCATTAGCATATTGATGAAGTTCAGATTTCATCACAATAGAACCCAAGTCGGTCATGTATAGATAATAAAGAGAAGAGGTGATAAAAATTCAGGGGGGCACTTTGTTGACCTGAAGTGCGGTGAGGCGAAAGCCTTAAGCGTGGTGTTGCTGTTTGTGTCACTGATGTGTGGTTAAGATGTTAAGCTTTGCCTCTAAGAGTGAAACGCGACAGCGTCTTGCAACACTGCCAGAGAGGCCATAGAACGCCATCGCCCGTTCGGTTCCACGCCTTACTCGTCGGTAAATTGGTTTTTGAGGAAAGGAAATGTGTCTCTTTCGCTTACCTCGGTGGACACCTGAACCTCGCCGTATAGGAAAGGGAGGAAGATGGGAATGAACGAAGACACCGTATTCATTAGACGCGCCTTTGTTCATTCCAAACCATCGAGCTGGCATGGCACAGTGGTTAGCATGCTCGTCTTGCACTCCGGAGACCGGGGTTCGATTCCCGAACTCGACCAATTTCCTGCACGGTTTTATTTATTTATCTGGCTGACTAGAAAGGCTAATTAGGCTAATTAGGTAATTAAGCAGTTAACTAAACTCATTCCCACTTGGAGCATCACTATACGATCCCTTTAATTGGTTGCATGGTTACTAGCCAAAGTACAATTGGCCCCGTTTGAAATTCGCGCACAGTGACGTCACGATCGTTTCGACCAATTGAAAAGCGTGACATTTCTGTCGACAGCTTCTGCTTACAAGGATGAAGCATGAAAGGCTTCCGCCTTAAAATGGACCCTTGTGGGATTCCATATTGTGACTTAAACGCTGTAGTGTGCATATCACCAAACACTGCAATCTGCTAGCGTTCGAAAAAATATTAATTTAATATTGACAAGAATGGCGTACGAAATCCATAGCAAGAAAGCTGCATAATATGTCGTGATTCAAGGTATCAAAAGCTTTTTGCATCCAAAAATAACGCATGTGAGATCTCGTACTTGTCTAAGCTGCTACGAATGGTATAA
This sequence comes from Amblyomma mixtum, assembly GCF_055824585.1. NCBI lineage: Eukaryota > Metazoa > Arthropoda > Arachnida > Ixodida > Ixodidae > Amblyomma > Amblyomma mixtum. The sequence continues at coordinate 137,314,026 of NC_143012.1, read as the reverse complement.
ATTTTACAATAAGACCTGTGTATCTGATCCGGTAACGAAAACGTAGTGTTGATTGCCTAGCACCTCATGTTTCACTTAGAATGCTTTCATGACGCGTAAAAGACGCTTTTCTAAAATTTGAGAGATGCGTGAAATTGCAGCAACTGGACGGCAGTGTCAATCTCACGCTTGCTTCCCCCTTTATAAAGTGGGACGACACGTGCCTGTTTCAGCGATCGTGGCGTTGCCCAACTATCTATCATCATCATCAGCCTGACTACGCCCACTGCAGGGCAAATACCCCTCCCATGTCTCTCCAATTAACCCTGTCCTTCGCCAGTTGCGGCCACGGTATCCCAGCAAACTTATTAATCTCATCCGCCCACCTAACTTTCGGCCGGCCCCTGCTACGTTTGCCTCCTCTTGGAATCCACTCCCTTACCCTTAAGGACCAGTGGTTATTAAGGCGGAAGCCTTTAATGTCTCATCGTTGTAAGCAGCAGTTGTCGACAGAAAATGTCACGCTTTTCAGTTGGTGGAAACGGTCGTGACGTCACAGTGCGCGAATTTCAAACGGGGCCAATTGCACTTTGGCTAGTAACCATGCAACCAATCATAGAGTTTCTTACTATTACCTAGAGGGAAAGCTGGCAAGCCGTCTATGGGAGTTTGCATGGAGACCCCACGTGACCACCTCAGCCACCATGGGCGCTCAAAGCATCATGGGGCGGTGAGCTACTTGTTGCGGAACTGCAACTTTTGGCCAAAAATTAATAAAAAAATAAAGCTGTTTGATAGCTACAAACGTCCTAACATTCAATATCTTGTCTAATGATTGCAACAAACGAGCAGAAAAGCATTTAAGTGCAAAGTTTGCCTAAAATAAGACATGACTAGCTTTCCTATTGGCCAAGTGATGTACACTAAAAAAACTAATATTTCGTAATTAACAGGCGCACTTTTAAAAGTAAATATGTTTTCAAAAAAAATGTTGTTGTTTAGATACTTTAAGAGGTTTTTTAATGGCATTTCGGAAGAGTAAAACCTTTTATTGGCGTCGTGTGTCGTCGCGTCTTCACTACTATGGCTTTTGCACACTGCGTTCGCGCGAAAGTCGTCTGCGCACACACGAACTACGTTTTCGGAATGAAACGCCTTAGTACTGCCACTCTGTGTTCCCAAAAAACTACGACTGTGCCGCAACAAGTAGCTCACCGCCCCATGATGCTTTGAGCGTCCATGTTGGCTGAAGTGCAGCGCCGCCAGCTTTCCCTCTAGGTAGTAGTAAGAAACTCTATGCAACCAATTGAAGCGATCGTATAGTGATGCTCCAAGTAAGTGGGACTGAGCTTAGTTAATTGCTTAATTACCCAATTAGCCTAATTAGCTTTACTAGTCAGGCCATATAAATAAATAAAACCGATTGAGAAATTGGTCGAGCTCTGGAATCGAACCCCGGTCTTCGGCGTGAGAGACGAGCATGCTATCCACTCCGCCATGCCAGCTCGATGGTTTGGAATGAACAAAGGCGCGTCTAGTGAATATGGTGTCTTCACTCACTCTCATCCTCCTCCATTCCCTTCCGGCGAGGTTTAGGTGTCCACCGACAAATGAGAGACAGATACATTTCCTTTCCTCAAAAACCAATTTACCGACGAGCGAGGCGTAGAACCGAATGGGCGATGGCGTTCTATGGACTCCTTGGCAGCGTTGCAAGACGCTGTCGCGTTCCACTCTTGGCGAAGCTTAACATCTTAACCACACATCAGTGACCACACTTTAGGTCAAAAAAGTGCCCCCCTGAATTTTGACGGGTGTCCACCGAGATATGTGAGACAGTTACTGCGTAATTTCCTTTCCTCAAATACAATTTTCATTTTCTTCATTACGACTCCTCTTTATCTATCTTCTTTCACTCCCACCTCCCTTCCTCTACGGTGCGGTTCAGATGTCCACCGAGATGACAGAGAATTACTGCGCCATTTCCTTTCCTCAAAAAGCGTTGCGTTCAAAGGGTAAGGCATCGCGCCGAACGGGTGGTGGCGTTCCGTGGACTCCCTGGCAGCGCTACAACGCGCTGTCGCGTTCCACTCCTAAAGGCGAAGCTTAAGCGTCATTAATTAGCAGTTAATTAGTATTCAGGCATTAATCAGTAATTAACAATTAATTAGTGATTTGCCATCACTTAGTAATTAGTTCTCAATTATATGTGACGCCTCCAGTGCCACAGAAACAGCGAAGGTGGTGCGGAAAACGCTTCCGCCTCTACCCACTTTAGACAGTCAAAGTGCCCCCTGAATTTTTTTTCGTCTTCACATTACATGCCCTGCTCAAGCCCACTTCTTCCTCTTGATTCCAACTAGGATATCATTAACCCGCCTTTGTTCTTTCACCCACTCCGCCCGCTTCCGATCTCTTAAGATTACACCTATCATTTTCCTTTCCATAGCTCGCTGCGTTGTCCTTAACTTAAGCTTAACCCTCTTTGTTAGCCTCCATGTTTCTGCCCCATCGGTGAGTACTGGTAAGATACAGCTGTTCTGTATTTTTCTCTTGAGGGATATCGGTAAACTGCCATTCATGATCTGAGAGAACCTGCCATATGCGCTCCACCCCATTCTTATTCTTCTAGTTATTTCCCTCTTATGATCCAGATCAGCTGTCACTACCTGCCCTAAATAGACATATTCCCTTACTACTTCTACCACCGCGCCACCAATCGCGAACTGCTGCACTCTTGCTAGACTGCTGAATATTACTTTGGTTTTCTGCATGTTAATTTTTAGCCCCACTGTTCTGCTCTGCCTGTCTAATTCATTGATCATGCTTTGCAGTTCATGTCCTGAGTGACTTAGCAAGGCAATGTCATAAGCAAATTGCAGATTACTTAGGTATTCTCCATTAACTCTTATCCCCAACTGTTCCCATTTCAGGCCCCGGAATACCTCCTGTAACCAGACAGTGAATCGCATAGCCGAGATCGTGTCTCCCTGCCGGACACCTTTCCTTATTGGAATTTTACTGCTGACTTTATGGAGAACTATGGTAGCTGTGCAATCGTTATAAATATCTTCCAATAATTTCACATAACACTCTTCTACACCCTGATTCAGCAATGCCTGCCTGACTGCTGAGGTTTCTACTGAGTTGAATCCTTTCTTGAAATCAATAAACGCTATATGTATGGGAGGGTTATATTGTGCGTATTTCTCTATCACCTGATTTATAGCCTGAATGTGGTCTATTGTCGAGTATCCTTTACGAAAGCCTCCCTCATCATTTGCCTGATTGAAGTCTAAGGTTGTCATGGCCCTATTAGCGATTACCTTAGTAAATACCTCGTAGGCAACAGACAATAGGCTGATCGGTCTGTAATTCTTCAAGTCTTTGACGTCTCCTTTCTTATGAATTACGATAATGTTAACGTTTTTTCAAGGTCTAGGTACACTTGAGGTCACAAGGCATTGCGTATGCTGGGTGGCTAGATTTTTAACACAATCTCTCCTCCATTCTTCAACAAATCTGCTTTTAACTGATCTTCACCAGCTGATTTCCGCTCTTGCATTGCTCCTAAGGCTTTCATTACTTCCTCCTTTGTTACTGGCAGGATGTCCTATTGCTGTGCTCTACCGCCTCTCTCAGTAACATTCTGATTGCAGTCGCTACTTTATAGATTTGTGTAAAACCCTTCGGCTACTTTAACTATTTTATCCATATTGCTGATGGCATTGCCCTCTTTGTCTCTTATCGCATACATCTGTGTTTTACCTATTCCTAGTTTCCTCTTGACTGCTTTTAGGCTTCCTCCGCTCTTTAGAGCATGCTCGATTTTCTCCATGTTAAACTTCGTGATGTCGGCTACCTTGCGCCTATTTATTAACTTCGACAGCTCTACGAGTTCTATTCTGTCTATGGAGTTAGACGTCCTCATGCTTTGCCGGGTCTTAATCAGTTCTTAGGTCTCCTGAGATAGCTTCCCGGTGTCCTGTCGAACCATACTACCTCTACGGCGCACTCCGTAATGATATCTGTGAGACGATCATTATTTGTTTCAACGTTACGGTCGTCATCTTCAGTTAAAGCGGAAAATCTGTTCTGCAGCAAAATCCTGAATTCCTCTACCCTCCCTCTTAATACTAACTCGTTAATAGACTTCCGCTTCACTAATTTCCTCCATTCCCTTTTTAAATCAAAGCTAATACGAGACTTTACCATTCTGTGGTCGCTACAACGGACCTTCCAGAGGACCTCCACATCCTCTACGATGCCAGGATGGGCGCACAGTAGGAAGTCTATTTCATTTTTAGACTCACCATTGGGGCTCTTCCACATCCACTTCCTGTTGCACGTTTGCGGAAGAAGGTATTCATGATCCATAAATTATTTCTACCTAAGAACTCTTCTAATAACTCTCCCCTGCTGTTAAGGTAGAAGCCTGGCGCCAGAAGGTAATTACCCCCCTACCGTGTCGTCTGAAGTCGGGAGGGGTTGACAATGATGACAGCGCGTCGCGCGCTTCGGACGCTGTCCAAGCCCGCGGGGATTGGGGAGAAAGACCGCGAACAGCCTTGTCGGGGCCGCAAGGGGCCGACGACCGCTCTCAAGGGGGTGGGGGTCAGTAAGGTCGGCGACGTCTGAAATAGCTAAGCAGTGGACTTACTGGCGCCTCTATAGTCGGGCTCTGGCGAGAACTGGGCTCCGCCCACTTTTATGTACAGTGCATTTGCAGCGGTATTGGTCGATATTGGGCGAGAACAGATTTGATAAAGCCCCGCCCAATTATCGAAGGAGTTAAAACCCGCTGCGAACAAAGAGCAGGGACGAGCGCGCCGAGTCCCAGTCTCGGCCGCTTTTCTAGAGCCCTTCTTTTGAATAGCCTTTTTTTAAACCGCCTTTTTCTCCAAGTTCTTGTATTTGGTCCAGTCTTCAATTAATCAGTTCTTTTTGGTCAAGAACTTTGGAGTGGCTGCCCCAACCGGCAACGTGTCGCCGGACGAGTGGACGAAGACGTGAAGTGCCCAGCATACGATCAGACCAACCGGTGATATGTTTTGCCGAGCTAGTAGCGTGTCCCAGCAGGCAACGGGTCCAGGAGCACCGCCGCAGTGCCGAAGGAGGAAGGCACGTGGGCCGGAGACGGGGAGTAGGGGAAGTGAAGGAAAAACTGTATTCACATATTTACATGAATATTTACAAAAATGACAAACAAGGTAAAAACTGAGAAGTCTCAGGGAAACGTTGAGCGTAACGCTCAGGGAGTCGCTCCGGGAATGGCTTCTTGATGAACGGCTCGAGCGCTTTAAATAGACCCTCCCGAGATCTTCCCGCCTTTTTCAACCAATCGTAGGGACTTCGTCCGGGTGCTCCAAGGTCGTTCACCGCTTCGTCGTCTTCCTCGGCTGAGGCCCCTGGGTACTCGGAAGTGGCCCGTCAGGCCAGGTGAATTCCACATCTTGTTTCGAGGAAACGCCAAGGCCCGTGGATACTTGGAAGTGTTGTCCAGAAGTGCGTGTTGACGGGCTAGTCGTTTCCGGCCAGGTGGATTCCATATCTTTGTTCCAAGGAAATGCCCCAAAGGCGAACACCTGCCGCGACGTCACCCCGCGGTTGACAAAAGAGCGAGGACCGGTTGAATGGCAGGCGCTTGGCAGATGCTCGTCTCCGCAGGTGGCAGCTGGCGTTGAGACATGTCACGCTGACAGAGGCACACACACAAAGTCGCAGAGTCAATACTGCTGCCTTGGGTGCCGTTTAAGGGGATCTCCGGAAAACACGTTGTGGCAGTTAGGCAGAAGTGGTGGTGCCTGGAATCTAGGAGTTGAATACATCCCTCGTGTTCGGTTCATCCTGTCATGAGGTTGCATGGGAGCGCGTGCATGAAAGAAGACCCCTTTCGCAGAATCGCGCACTGCATCTGGGCATGGCCTAAGTGGAGACAGGCGTGACGGGAACACACAAAGAGAGTTAGGGGGGGGGGGGGGGGGGGGTAGAAACACAACAGCACGTCCGCCGCCCGAAGAGGTCTCGTAGTGGTTGCAGCAAACGCTGCTGCGCGCAGAGACCTGGAGTTGTGTCCGTTCGGATTTTGGTCACAGCTGGGCCCAAAGGTTCTTCTTGCTTCGTTGACAACTGTAACGGTCTCAACCAGCAAGGTACAAAGCCCAACAAGCAGAAAGCGTCAAACCGACTTTAAGAACTGCCAAGCTGTTTTCGGTCAACAAAGTTTCTTTAGAGAAAATGAGCTGTCGCGTGAAATTTACGTCCTACTCCGAAAGTTTCCAAGTTTGACCAAACCAGAATACACAGAGCTTGTTTAGCCAAAAGGGAAAAATTTCCTAAAATTTGGGGGGGGGGGGGGGTGCCGTAGCACGGTTTACGTCACAGAAAGCCACCTCCCGTGAGAGCACAAAGGGAAGGTGGAGATGCTGAACACACATACAAAACAGAAAAAAAAATGATTCCCGCTAAAGCAAAAAAATACAAATTTGCCTAGCGGATTAACGTCTGGGAAGTCAGGAAAGGGCATTACACGGGAAAGCTTCGGCTGAGGCCATCAGCGTTGCCATTACCTCGCAATATTCTGCAACGCATGTAAACTGAGTCCCGCAATGCCAAGCTCCAAAATTTCGCTCTCATTTCGCATAGGAGAGTGTAATGAACAAAAGACAAAAAACAAGCATTAAACTCAATATTAGATTATGCCTCGTATCCGCCCCCTTCGCGGCCGCGGTCCGACAGCTGCTTTAGCCGATGAGACATTACATAATGCTAGGAATTTCAGCTTGCCTTTCTGTACAGGAGAGTTAAATGAACAAAAAGAAACAAGCAATAAACTGAATAGGATTATTCCTCGAAACCGTCCAGAAACAGCGTTACGATTAGAGGAATTTACTGGTTCCTATTCTTCAGCCGCCCCCTGCGCGGCCGCGGTCCGATAGCTACTCTAGCAGGTGCAAAATGACACAAGGCTAGGAACTTCAGCTTGGGACCCTGCACTGTTCTTCGTCCAAGTCTCGCGGTTCTGAAGTTTAGCTGACGCTCAGAAAGTAGAATGCGAGAAGGGAGCGAACGAGTGCGAATGCCGTGCCAGCGTATCCGTCTCTCTCGGATTGGGTTCGCGCGTTGCGTTCTCTTGGCTTGTGTTCCCACGGGGCGGGTGCGAACTCTTGAGCACCGAGGTGCCAAATTGGGGCGGCTACGCGGTTCGGATTTCAGTCGAGCAGTCAACAAGAGGCGCACTCTCCCCTTAATTAACTCTTCCCGTTTGGCCACCTCTGTGCGCTGCCGCTCCGTGGAAACCTTCGCAGTTGGTTTGCGTGGCGCGTCACTAGCCATCGCGGAACCGTCACAGGTTAAGTCGTCGACGTTCGCCTCATTGTCAGTTTGTGATCCAGCCTGATCTGGCTCACTACCGTGAGAGTTTATAAGGCTTACAGGGCCACGTTTGCCCTCTTCACCCGCGTGCTCTGCTGGCGCTGCGAATTCTGGAGCCTTCGAACTGGTGAGGACCTGCGCAGCGTTATCTCCAAAACTAAGGCCTTTTCTTTGGGCAGCATATCCAAACGATTTGAGAAAATCGAGGGATGCTGCATAGGCAGGTTTTGGGAGACGGCTGCCTTGGTCAGACGCAGCTCGAGCGGGCTCTCGATCGTGAGGCGGACAGTAAGTTGGTCGTGTTGGATACCTTTCCTATCCTTATACTGGCGGTACAGCAGGCCAGAACGGAGCTGGAAAGGCATGTTCTTCCGTGACACACCTATGTCACTTTGGTGACTCAAGTTGCGTAGAGATTGGTCTTTCTCTTGCTCAGCAGTGAACGTTTCTCTGTCCACACGAAGGAGTTCGAGAAAGCCATCTGAGTGGGGCAACACTAGATTCGTTTTCAGCTCCTCACATAGCCCCAGCTCATCACTTGTGCCTGCTTCGGAAGACTCACTATAGCCTGCACTACTGTCGGTACTCTTTACCCCTGTGCTACAAGTGAGTAAGTCCTGGGCTGGCTCGTCATTTGGTAACGCGGAGCCGTCACGGCTTAAGTCGCCGGCGTTCGTCTCATCGTCAGTTTGTAACAAAGCCTGCTCAAGCTCCTCACCGTGAGAATTTATCAGGCTTAGAGGTTCAGGTTTGCCCTCTTCAACTGTGTGCTCTGCTGGCGCTGGGAAATTCTGGAGCCTTCGAACTGCTGAGGACCTGCGCAGCGTTATCTCCAAAACTAAGGCCTTTTCTTTGGGCAGCATATCCAAATGATTTGGGAAAATCGAGGGATGCTGCATAGGCAGGTTTTGGGAGACGGCTGCCTCGGTAAGACGCACCTCGAGCGGGCTCTCGATCGCGACGCAGGCAATTGGCAAAGACACGCAGTTTTCATTGACGCATAACTCGTTTTCGGGTGTTCGGTCGCGAGCGGCTGTCGTTCCCTTATCGCTGAACTGATCTTTGTTTCCAGGCTGCGATGAGGCGCATTCCTCGCTTACAATAGAACTAGCAGTTGCCGCTTTCAGCGCGCGACTGCTTTCTGGAGGACTACATTTTTGTGCCGCGCCCACGTCTTCCTGGGTTGCAAGGGAAATCTGCGCGGCATCGCGCTTTTCAGCTAACGCCGCGCTTAGGCTTGGAGCTCCACAGTCGCTGTCAGGTTTGCCCTCTTCAACTACGTGCTCTGCTGGCGCTGCGAATTCACGAGCCTTCGAAATGGTAAGGACCTGCGCAGCATTATCTCCAAAACAAAGGCATTTTTCTTTGGGCAGCATATCCAAGCGATTTGAGAAAATCGAGGGATGCTGCTTAGGCAGGTTTTGGGAGACGGCTGCATCGGTCAGACGCACCCCGAGCGGGCTCTCGATCGTGACGCGGGCAATGGGCAAAGACACGCAGTTTTCATTGCCGACTTTAATTTCTTTTCGCGCCGAAACCTTCTGATTTAATGTCGAATTCCTCTCGGCGCGCTTCGCCTCTAAAATTCGTTGCAACTCCAAACGCTTTAGAGCAATTTCTTTATCTAACCTGTCAGCCTCCTTTTTAGCGGCTTCCTTGCGGTAAAGGCGTTCTTTTTCAACCCTGTCGGCCTTCTCCTTGCGTTCTTTTTCATCCCTGACGGCCTTCTCCTTGCGTTCCTTTTCAACCCTGTCGGCCTCCTCCTTAGCGTTTCTGATTCCCTCCTGAATGACTTCCCAGGTCTCCCAAATTTTGTCTCCCTCCTCCTTAGCACCGCATTCCTTAATAGCCTATATCAGCTGCGGCTTTCTGTGACTTTTCCTGGCCTCAATACCCAGCTTTTAACACAGCAACATCAACTCTGGCTTCTTTAGCTTGCTCAAATCCATGGCAACTTCCGAACGAGGACTTTCATAAAATAAGCTGCTACGTGAAATGCTTAAGCGAGCACGTGCGGAAAAACAATCTACAGGTAGTGATAAATTTCCAGAGTTATCAGCCTGGCAGATTCTTAAAGAAAGTCAAGCGCTCACCACTGCTGAAGCCAGGACCAAGCGTGGAAGATCCCGCCGCTGCCACCAGTTGATATGTTTTGCCGAGCTAGTTGCGTGTCCCACCAGGCAACGGGTCCAGGAACACCGCCGCAGTGCCGAAGCAGGAAGGCACGTGGGCTGGAGACGGGGAGTAGGGGAAGTGAGGGAAAAACTGTATTCACATATTTACATGAATATTTACAAAAATGACAAACAAGGTAAAAACTGAGAAGTCTCAGGGAAACGTTGAGCGTAACGCTCAGGGAGTCGCTCCGGGAATGGCTTCTTGATGAACGGCTCGAGCGCTTTAAATAGACCCTCCCGAGATCTTCCCGCCTTTTTCAACCAATCGTAGGGACTTCGTCCGCGTGCTCCAAGGTCGTTCACCGCTTCGTCGTCTTCCTCCGCGGTGGCCCCTGGGTACTCGGAAGTGGCCCGTCAGGCCAGGTGAATTCCACATCTTGTTTTGAGGAAACGCCAAGGCCCGTGGATACTTGGAAGTGTCCAGAAGTGCGTGTTGACGGGCTAGTCGTTTCCGGCCAGGTGGATTCCATATCTTTGTTCCAAGGAAATGCCCCAAAGGCGAACACCTGCCGCGGCGTCACCCCGCGGTTGACAAAAGAGTGAGGACCGGTTGAATGGCAGGCGCTTGGCAGATGCTCGTCTCCGCAGGTGGCAGCTGGCGTTGAGACATGTCACGCTGACAGAGGCACACACACAAAGTCGCAGAGTCAATACTGCTGCCTTGGGTGCCGCTTAAGGGGATCTCCGGAAAACACGTTGTGGCAGTTAGGCAGAAGTGGTGGTGCCAGGAATCCAGGAGTTGAATACATCCCATCGTGTTCGGTTCAACCTGTCATGAGGTTGCATGAGAGCGCGTGCATGAAAGACCCCTTTCGCAGAATCGCGCACTGCATCTGGGCATGGCCTAAGTGGAGACAGGCGTGACGGGAACACACAAAGAGAGTTAGGGGGGGGGGGGGGGGGGTAGAAACACAACACCGGCCATTCCGACTTTTTTAACTGGTGCCGTGACCAGGATCGTCCGAGCGGCTTTCTGCGAAGCGGTTGGAGGCAGTACCTTCTTGAAAACTGACGGGGCGACATCTTGGTGAGGAGCCCCGGGGACCAAGGTCTAATTGAGGCGAGATCTCTATCAGAGGCCTCGGGAGTCAAGACTGCACGACGGCGCCGAGAGGCAGCGAAGCGAGACCGACAGACCGAAGCGCTGCGACTTCGGCGGCACCTGTGGTTGCCGACTTCGTCTGCCGGGAGCAAGTGATGGGACAACTGCGAGCTCTGGATGCCGGCCACTCATCTGCGCCTATGGACGCAACCTGCCACAGCTGCACACCAAGTGCCATGATCGACAACCCGACAACAGAGTGAGTTTCTCCAGTCTCACTTTACTGGCCTCGGGAGTGCTTGAGCCGCAAGGTTAGAGTAACAGGGCACAATGGCTGCAGTTGGCTGGTGGAGTGGATATGGCTGTGGGTATTGGGATGGCCATGAGCGAGCCCAAATGTAAGAGGCTGAGCGAGCCAGAGCAAAAGAGAGAAGTGACGCTTATATTTTAGACCTGAAGCGTCAGTTAGCTATAGCTGAAGAGAATCTCCGGCAGGAGAGAAAGAGAATTGAGGAGGAGGAACGCTCGCGGAGAGCGGCTAGTGTACTGCCGGAGTACCGTATCGTATGGGACGAAACGCTGATCGAGGCAATGAGTAAAACGGATAGCGGCATGCAGTCGGTTCCGTTAGAGAGCAGCCAAGAGGAGCCTCGGTTCCTGCAGACAGTGCAGCGATCACTAGCGTCGAGGAGCCGCACGCTGCGGAGTCAACCACGATTGTTGACGCAGACAAGCAGTCTTGTATTCCCTGGGTGGAGGTGAGCTCCACGGACGTGCCTGGGAAACATTCGACCAGTAATGAGACGATGCAGGTCGAGCGCTGCGAGGCAGCACAGCGGGTTAGTAGCGAGGCTAATGTCACAGATGAGCACGACATGAACTGCTCGGCCGACCAGGTTGCCCAGTGCATCCTTTTGTTGCCATCTGAAGCGCCCACATGCCAGGCAGGGTGTGGCGAGAGCGGCATGGCTCAAAAGTCATCCACAGCACAGACTGTAGCGTCTGAGAAGCCAGCGGAACAGCTGGGTAAGCGAGGCTGTTCCGATCCGGAAGACTCGTGCAACGCCGCGATAAGCCTCAGTGTAGATGAGCGGAATGTGAGCCGTGGGGACGGCGAATTCTCCCCATTACCTGAGAGAAGCAAGCTTACACTGCCGCTGACAGGGGCCAACCCCGACCCATGCTGCGATCTCCTTGAGGGTCGGCGCAACAAGCGGATCGCGAGCTTAGAGGTCGCTTATGATGAACGGGTTCAGCTGGCTATGCCACATTCAAAGAGGCCCTCTAGGAACGAGCGCTTAGATCCGTTCGCGGAGGCTTGCGACCCATATGCGCGCACAGGCGGCGGCTCCACCAAGGTAGAAGATGAGGGACGCTATAGGAAGGGTCCAATGCGAGGATTGTGCAAACTGCAGCGCGGAATGTTCCCTTTTATGAGATCAGATAGAGTGTTCGATTCTGGAGGCTGGCGACGCACACCTAATGGCCACAGCCTTAACCCGCTCTGCCACTGCCAGGTCGCATAAAGCGTAAAAATGCTCCTTGACTCGAGCACACAATGAGGCAGTGGGTGAGAGTGGGGGAACGTGGTGGAACGTCAACACTTTACAGTGAATAGACTCTGGAAATGATTGGACAAAGCCATGCTGGGGTGTTTGTGCTGATTTTGTCTGGTGTGCACTGTTTTCTTTTGTGATAACGTGTAATCCTGAAGAGTACCGTATTAATGGCCGTGTTTTTGCATGTACCTCTGATTTTTGTAATGATGTATCAGAAAGTTTCATTTGCTTGTCTGCCTACACTCTAAATGTGCAAGCTAAGGATTGTGCTTGTATCTCATACCTGAAGGTTTCTTCCTGAGCATTCTTTCTGCATTGTTACCCTGCTGAAAAAAAGTTCTATGATGCAATAACCTCATAGATCATTCATCATAGAATATCATACAATCTGTATGACATATCATGCAATCTGTATGATATATCATACGAATTGTTGATATATCATACAGATTGTATGATATGTCATAGAGATTGTATGATATTCTATGATGAATGATCTATGAGGTTATTGCATCATAGAACTTTTTTTCAGCAGGGTAGTAGGACGCAGAAGCGCTCCTTTTTTTTATGTTGTTGGTACAACTAGTAACGTTGGTTGGTACAGCGCCCAGTCGACGGCCGGGTCCCTTGTGCGGTTGTTTTATGTTGTTGACAGCCGGGTCTTTTGTGCTTTTGCGCGCTTTTCTATGTTGTGTGTACGGCGAGCGTCCACCCAACATTCTTGGTGGGGAGGTGTTAAGGTGGAAGCCTGGCGCCAGTAGGTAATTACCCCCCTACCGTGTCGTCTGAAGTCGGGAGGGGTTGACAATGATGGCAGCGCGTCGCGCGCTTCGGACGCTGTCCAAGCCCGCGGGGATTGGGGAGAAAGACCGCGAACAGCCTTGCCGGGGCCGCAAGGGGCCGACAACCGCTCTCAAGGGGGTGGGGGGTCAGTAAGGTCGGCTACGTCTGAAATAGCTAAGCAGTGGACTTACTGGCGCCTCTAGAGTCGGGCTCTGGCGAGCACTGGGCTCCGCCCACTTTTATGTACAGTGCATTTGCAGCGGTATTGGTCGATATTGGGCGAGAACAGATTTGATAAAGCCCCGCCCAATTATCGAAGGAGATAAAACCTGCTGCGAACAAGAGCAGGGACGAGCGCGTCGAGTCCCAGTCTCGGCCGCTTTTCTACAGCCCTTCTTTTAAACAGCCTTTTTTTAAACCGCCTTTTTTTCCAAGTTCTTGTATTTTGTCCAGTCTTCAATAAATAAATTCTTTTTGGTCAAGAAGTTTGGAGCGGCTGCCCCCACCGGCAACGTGTCGCCGGACGAGTGGACGAAGACGTGAAGTGCCCAGCATACGATCAGACCAACCGGCCATTCCGACTTTTAACTCCTGCTTTTCCAAGAACCTATGCCATAGTCACCTACCGCCTGGTCTCCAGCTTGCTCTTGCCTACCTTTGCATTGAAGTCACCCACCAGTACAGTGTGCTCTGATTTTACTTTGGTGATCGCTGATTCTTCGTCTTCATAGAAGCTTTCAACGATCTGGTCATCATGGCTTGATGTGAGCGCGTAGGCCTTCACCACCTTCAGCCTATGCCTCTTATTAAGGCTAATTACGATATCTGGCACCCTCTCGTTAATACTATAAAACTCCTCTATGTTTCGAGCGATATTCTGATTGATAAGGAATCCCACGCCTAGTTCTCGTCTGTCTGCTAATCCACGATAGCACAGTACGTGCCAGCCCTTTAGTTCTGCATACGCCTCATCTGTCCTCCTAACCTCACTAAGCCCTATGACATCCCAATTAATACCCGCTAATTCCTCCAACAGCACTGCGAAACTAGCCTAACTGGAACAAAAGTAACAAGTCTTTCAAAACCAAAATATTTGTAGAGATGTCATTCATGTAAAGACCGTCTATCCCGGCGGTATTATCGTGCTGCAAACTTAGAATTTTATTCCGCAACAAAATATTGTTACGAGGAGGTAAGAAAGCCGAAGGAAACCAATTGGGTGATGGGAAGGGCACATACACGTGAGGTTTATACCTCCGGCGTTATACATCAGACGATTCATTCAGCCTTACAATTTGTTGGCATTGGTGGACGAATCTATAACTGGCTGTGTGACTACCTTCATGAAAGATCCGTTTCAATGTCAACGGCAGAAGGTGACATCAAAGATCCATTTTAATGTCAACGAGTGAAGGTGTCAGAGCCCTGTATCCAATATATTGTCGAGTTCCTCAGAGGGGGGTTTTAAGTCTTACGCTATTCAGTATATCTCCGTTGGTTTGGAAAAATCCTCGCCATTAAAAACTACGTCGACTTCCTCCAATTTTTCCTGATTCCTTCATTTGAAACAAGCACGCTCATCAACGACGTTCTATGAGTGGACGGAGTACGCGTTGAACTTGGAATTTACGAAAGCATGGTTCTTTATTTCGCCTCGTCAAGGCTGAATGTCTCCATTGGATTGGATTGGAGCAAACTTTATTTGTGCCTGCAGTTGGGCGCTCGCGCGCCCCGACGAGGGCCTACGTCGTCTACGAGGCTGCCGTTACTCGGCGCGGGTCTCCGCTCACCGTTGCCGGCTCGCTGGGTCCCTGCCTTTCGAGCGCCCCGAGGACCTGCTGGACGGCCCATAGCTGTTGGTCATGGTCGTTGCTCTTCGCGACTGCCTCCAGCCGCGGCGGGATTGTTCCTGATCTTGCTTCCTTTGGATTTCTGATGCAGTCCCACAAGATGTGCGTGTGAGCTGCCGGCTCCCTCCGGCAGACTCTACACGTATCGGTCGGGTAGGTCTCGGGGTACATGCGATGCATCAGTCCTGGGCTCGGTAGCGAACCGGTCTGGAGTTGTCTCAGTAGTACCGCCTCCGCTCGACTCAGCCTCGGGTGCGGGGGTGGGAGAGTCCTGCGAGCCAGGCGGTAGGCCTTCGTTGATTCGGAGTGTCTAGCGTTCCGTCCAGACGGAACATTTGTCGCTGCTGCAATTCCGTCCAGACGGAATATTTACTGCAGCTAGAGTTCCGTCCATACAACAGACAGTTTGTTTCACTTACGTATAAGCTTCACGTAAGTAGAGCGCTTACGGGTCACCAGTGCGCAAGCGCAGAATGTGAAGTGTCTGCGTGGGTCGCACGGACGTACGTGAGATTCGGATCTTTGCGTTGCGGTCTTCACGTTGCTTGCGTACGTGGCGTTGGCAAGATGGCGGCGCCCTGCCCGCCCGCTTCACAACGATAACAGCTTCGTCGCTAATCCCTCGACGTGGTATCATGCTGTAAACTGCTGTATTTGCCTTCAGTTGGTCCATTCTTGCTCTCGCATGAAGTTTTAGGTGAGAACTAGCTTTTGTTTTCCACATAGAAAGCCGTTTCAGCAGCTCCTAAGCCTGACGGAGAAGCGTTTGTGGTCGTCATTGCAACGAGTGTGCCGACGGTCTCGCGAGACCACGCGAAGCTCAGAACCTCGCGGGATATCGCGAGACCCTCCGCACAGTCAGCGGGAAAAGCAAAACGGTGCACGTTTTGACTCCGTACGCACACGTCGCCAGCCTGTGTGGGATACCAGCGCGCCTTCGCTTCTCGAAAAGCAATGATTTAAATATGCTGCGGGACGTAAAGGAATGTAATCTCTTTGAAGATAACATGCAACTGTAATGTGGAAACTCGCACAGTTAGTGTGGACGGCCACAGTCCTTGTCCCAGCAGCGCTGCTCAGCAGGCCGGCGTTCGCAAGCGCGTACCCGAGCTTCGTCTTCTGTCTTCTTCCTCTCCTTCGGCAGCGCTAGCCGCTGAGGCAGCAAACCCCAACTCTCTTTCTTACACAACATACAGTTCGGTGCAATGAAATCGCTCAACTTTTGTCAGAAAAAAGGGGGAAAGTATTTAGCGCCGGCACTGTGGCTTGGCCTGGCTCCGCTCCAAGCAGCTCGACTAAACAAAATTAATTTTCTTTATCTGTACTTTTTTAGGTTCTATGGCAGATTTACACAATTTGCGTCCCGTGCGTGTAGCTAAAACTGTACAAAGCGACACGAGCGTTCGCTACGCAGACTGCTCACGTTTACGTGCATGAAGGTTCTACGTACGTAAAACTAAAACTGTCTAATGTCCGTACTGTCCATACTATGCAAAATGGGTGATTTCTACCCACATAAAGCATTTCTTTGCCTCTGTAATAACCAGTTGACAGAGCTGTATCCAGATGTTCTCTCTACGCATGTATACGGTACCAAAATATATGTCCGCGTACGGCGTTTAGTTACATCCTCGAAGGTATAACTTCCGTGCACGCATGCAGGATCGGTAAAATGACACTGTTAGAAGCAGAGTGCAGAAACTCTTCTCGAAGTGATGTGAAGCCCTGTCGCTGTTTGTGCTGCAAGATGATGTATCGCAAAAAAGACAAAGACGTACACAAACGGTCAACAAGCGTTATGCAAACGCACCAACAAACCCAAGCCAAAACTTTTTCTATTGCCATTTCACACTGACTGCTTGGAAAACAAAATAATGCAGCAGAATATCCTGTCACACATTAGGCAGAACAGGATTGGCACTTTTTTAAATAAACATGCAAAAGTCTGCAAGCAAACTGATTTCCCAATCCCTAACGCCAGCTTTAATTCCGTCTTGACATAACTGTTGTGGCAGATAATGCTGGACGGAACTGTATGGTGTCAGATACAGTTCCGTCTGGACGGAACACCATCGCTACATGCAGTTCCGTCTAGACGGAACTCTAGCGCAAATTGTAGTTCCGTCCGGACGGAACTCTAACGCAAATTGTAGTTCCGTCTGGACGGAACTCTAGCCACAGCCTTCGTGATTTCGCTGTAGTCGGTCATGCGGTCCTTGGCTCCGAACCACGTCGGACGGTGTGTTGCCGGGGCGCGGTTGGTTAGCGCTCGCGCCGCTGCGTGTGCCGTCTCATTGTGGTTCGCGCTGCGTTCCGACGCGTGGCGCGCGTGCGCCGGAAACCACTTGATTCTTACTCTTCTGTCTTGCATTTGAGTCGCTCGTAGTACGCGCTCGGCCTCCCTGCAGACTTGGCCTTTGGCGAAGTTTCGCACCGCCTGTCTCGAGTCACTCAGCACCGTGTAGCAGACTGCGTCGGCGATGGCCACCTCCTCCGCTTGTTCCGCTCCGGCGCTTCTCACGCTCGCTGCCGTCCTCGTGGCGCCCGTCGACGCCTCTATGACGACCGCTGCGAAGGCGTTCCGTTGGTATTCGGCCGCGTCCACGTACCGCGCGTGCTCGTCGTTGGCGTGCAGGTCGATGAGAGCCTTGACCCTCGCCGCTCTTCTTCCCTTGTTATACTCGGGGTTCATGTTCTTGGGTATGGGGTCGATTCTGGTCTGGCGTCGGACCTCTTCGGGGACGGGGAGCTTCGTCTCCGCCTCGTTCGAGTGTCCTATTCCCAGGTCGTCCGGTATCTTCCTCCCGGCTTTGGTCGTGGACAGCCGCTCCAGTTGAGAGGTCCGTTGCGCTTCGGCTATTTCTTCGAGCGTGTTGTGCATCCCGAGTTGTAAGAGGCGGGTCGTGCACGTGGACTCGAACAGGCCCAGCGCCGCCTTGTACGCTCTCGTGATGATTACATTAATTTTGTTGCGTTCGTGTTGCAGCCATCTGTGGTAGGCTGCAACGTACGCGACGAGGCTGATGATGAAGGATTGAACGAGCCTGATTAGGCTCTCCTCTCTCATGCCAGCCTTCCGGGAAGTGACTCTTTTGAGGAGTCGCATAGCTTTGGCCGCTTTTGCCGTGAGACGGGCGATGGTTTCGCCGTTTCTTCCATGCTTTTCGATGACCATGCCTAGGATCCTGATTTTGCTGACGTCAGGGATCACGTTGCCGGATTTGGTTAGGATTCTGATTTTTTCGCATTCGCGTTGTCTGGTCTTGCATCTGCCATTGTTGGTAGGTCTTTATAAGGTCTTTTATTCCTTATTTAAATCAATGATTTAGTTAACTCCGTAAATACGTCCGAAGTCAGTATTAGACTATTCGCAGATGACTGCATTCTGTTTAAGAAAATTAGCAGCACTACCGACCAAGAATGCCTGCAGTCAAATCTTAATAATGTCCTAGAGTGGTGCACCCTTTGGTCCATGAAAATAAATAGCGACAAATCGGTTCTTCTTCAGGTTACTAACAAGAAAGCGCCATACAGTTTTAATTAAGCAATAAACAATCTTCCACTGCTACAGGTGAGCGAATACAAATATCTTGGAGTCACCATTACAAATCGCCTTTCATGGTCCAGCCACATCAATTCAATTCAATTCTTTTCATTATTATTCCTTCAGCACAGTACATAACATCACTGCCTGGATCCTTAGCCAAAGGCTAGTTATGGATCCATGCAAATGCTTTCTACTGCATGCCAAAATAATACACATAAGAATGGTGGAAAAATGCAAAGCGTACAAGCAAGATGGTTCAAATTACGGAAATACAAGAGGGCTCATGACAAAAAAAAATAGAAGAGTGTGCAGAAAAACAAACCTATCAAGGCAGGAACAGCATTCTTTATACAAAATAAACGCAGTAGCCTTAGAAGTGATTAATCAATGACATATGAATGGCAAACCCAACATAGACACTACAGAGAATAATAGGAGACAATCACTAAGCGATTTGCATTGTAAATCAGGTAATTATTTGTGACAGAAAAAAGGTCTTCAGTGAAGTATAAGGATTAGACGTTGCAAAGACTGCACAGGGGATTTTATTCCAAGTTTTTACCCCTTGATACTCGAAGCGGCGCTGGCCATAGTCATTGCGAGATGTAGGAACCAGAAATCTTCCCTGTGCTGCTGAACGGCTGTTAGTTGGGGCTCTATGGAATCTGGTCAAAGGAAAGGGGGAGGTGCCGGAGAGGACTCTTAGTACGAGTAGTGCAACGCGAAAATCTCGAAGCTGCAATGCCAGCATTATTTGGAGTCTAAAAAACAAAGGGCGAGAAGGCGTATACGGTGTTGTGCAAGTCATTATTCTCAGTGCCCGCTTCTGCAGGCGTAAAACAGGTTCAATGTAAGTGATGTAAGTGAACCCCCATGATTCTATGCAGTAAGTTAATTGGGACTGGAAGAAGCTAAAGTATATTGTTTTTAGTGTGTGTATTTCGAAATGTCGCCGAGCTTTGGCCAGAACGAAACATGCATAAGATAATCTGCTGCGCAATTTTTCGATATGCGGTTTCCAGTTTAATGCAGCGTCTAAGGTTACACCTAAGTACTGAATAGTTTTAACTTCTTCAATTTCTTCATCTCCTATCGATATTGCGGAGCAGGTATTCTGGTATTTTTTTATAAGGGGATGAAAATATAACATATTTAGTCTTGCCTATGTTCAAAGTGAGTCTATTTGTTAAAAACCATTCATTGACTCTCTGAAGTTCTGAGTTTAAAATATGCTTGGCTGTTTCAACGGAATTAGCGGTCACAAACAATGAGGTATCGTCGGCGTACATATTGGAACGGGTATTTATTAGGCAATCGGGTAAGTTGTTTATGTAGAGTGTAAAAAGTATAGGCCCCAGTACTGAGCCCTGCGGACCACCTACGGAAATAGAACGCGAACTTCACGCGTGTTCGTCAATAATAACACACTGTCGTCGCCCAGTTAAAGAGCTTCTAAAGAAGTCGAGTGATACACCTCTGAACCCATATCGTTCTAGTTTCTTGCATAAAATATCGAGATCCACAGTGTCGAATGCCTTCTTAATATCCAGGAATACACCAACAGAAATATTGTTATTATTGAGTGCTTCATTGATTGAGTCAGTTATAGAAAGTACAGCCGTGGTGGTCGACCTAAATTTCTGAAAACCATGTTGGGACGTTGACAGAATTGCATTTTTAGTCAGGAATTGCGTAATTCTTTTAGCCAATAGTTTTTCGAAGAGAGTGTTGATACAGCTAAGGATTGAGATCGGCCTATAGTTTCCGAGTTAATTAGGATTCTCACTTTTGTAGATAGGGACTACCTTGGCGAGCTTCAAAATGTCAGGATAAATGCCGGACAGAAACGCTTTATTAAATAAAGAGGCTAAGGTGGCAGCTAGGACGCCACTGTTATTTTTAATTATGGAAACCGGAATACCATCGAGACCCGTGGCCTTAGTGGCATCCATTGAATTAAGTGCACTCATTACTTCGTCACTGCTTATTTCTATAAAACCGAAGGTCTTTTCAAGATACGCAGGCAGAGAAGGTTCGTCTGTGAGACCCATACTTAAACGTAAATCAGCGCCCAATGAGAAGAAATGATCGTTAAACTGATCTGATAGCAGGTGTTTATCTGCGGAAAGGGCCAGGTCAGGAAGTATTCGGTTTGATGAAGTAGGCTGAATTATCGAGTTCACTGTAGCCCAGAGTTTCTTAGAATTGCCGGCGCATGCGTTTATTTGGTTACTAAAATATAGCTTCTTCTGTACACGCATGGTAGCAACAGCTTTATTTCTATGAATCTTATACTGAGCACTATAATATGCGTTCCCTCTGTTTTGTTTCATTTTGGTGTGCCAGTGATCGCGCGTTTTTATCATGTTTAGCACAGCTGCTGTCATCCAAGGGCACACTGGATGTGTATAGTACGTTTTTTTTTTTCTGCGTAAAACTACAATAATTTATCACAGCTTTAATTCTATCGACAAGGCTGCAGCAGTGTTCATTAGCATTCATATCGGCGAGGTCTGCAAAGCTCACTTCAGAGAACCTGAGTGAGCATTTTTGATGGTCAATTTTCTTCCTAAGTTCGCACGTGCTGTCAGAAGTTCTACGGCTGTCTCTATCGTCTACGCGGTATAAGAAGGCAATCGCGAAGTGATCTGCCACTGCTGTATCATATGCCCCAGCCAAATAACTAGGTGGCACGAAATTGCATAGCACATGGTCGAGGCATGTCGAGCTGGAACCTACGATTCGGGTCGGAGTAGAGATAAGATTCGTAAATCCATATGAAAATAACAGGTCAGTGTATTCACTGTGGTTGGCACCTAAAGTATCAATATTAGTATCGCCGACGATGATTGCTTTTTTGTTCATATCGGTCACGTGTATAAAAACAGATTCAAGATCATTCACAAACTTACTGCAATCTGCGTGGGGGGCTCTATCAACAACACCAACCATGACACCTTCAAGTTCAACAAATAGAAATTCCGAACTGCTACTGACGGATGCGTTAAGATACGGACATTCGCAGTGCACAAGGGTCTTTTTAATGTACAAACCTACCCCTCCTCCTCGATTGTTCGAAATGCGGGGACGGGACAGAAATACATAATTCGGAATGTTATAGCTTTCAGCGGGCATCAGCCAGGTTTCTGTAATGGCTATAACATCGTAAAGAAAGCTGTGCTCTGCTAGAGACGTACAAAGGCCGTCAAAATTTCTAGCTATGCTCCTTACATTGCAATGCAGTATGGTGCGTGATTCATTTAACGTGAAAAATTTATGAGTGGTTCGTACATTCAGCATTTTGAATGAACTAGGCTATAAGGCCGAGGTCGGCCTCTGTAGAAATTCTGATCACGTCCGAGTTGTCTGCTTTTCGCGCCAAGATCCCGCCACGAGATACCCATGCATACTTCCAGTTGTGAAGTTTCTTCGCCGCTATAGCCCTAGCAAGCAACACTTTATACTCTGGGCAAAGATGTTCGTTTACGAACACGGATGTTGATCCAGAAATGCCAAGGTCCGATGTGATTAAGCGAGTTTTTTTTTTTTTTTTGCCGATTCGAGCAGTTTATCACGGGCATCACTTGACCTGAACTTAAAGATGATATTCGATTTGTTCCTGTCTTTTGTTGGCACTCGATGCACGAGGTCAATATCGTTCACCGTTATTTCCGTTCCAACCTTCGTGGCAAGAGCGGAGACAATGCCTGTCAGTGACTCGCTGTCAGTAGTAGGGATGCCTTTTAACTCAAGGTTATTTCTGCGACTGTACTGCTGAAGTTCAGTTAACTCTGCTCTAGTACGCTGCAGCTGTTTCGAAAGTTCACTGTTTTCATGCTTTAGATAATTCTGCTCTTCCTTAAGCTCGCCTATCTCCCGACGAGCCTCGGCCAGTTCTTTCTTAAATTCTTCAAAACTTTCATTCATAAATTCGACTGATCCCCGCAGGGTGCCAAGCTCATGGTTCAGGTTCTTTCCCAAGGCTTCCAACTTGCTATTAAGCTTCACAAGAAAACTTCCAACTTCTTTCACAGTAGTTGGAGCCTTATCGAATAGCCTTTCTCTCTTTTCTTTCGTGTTAGACGGGTTACCGGACCCTTCATCATCACTCATTGCTTTAGGACGACCCAGGCACAAACTACAAAATGTGTGTACAAGTAAAGAGTAAGGGCGCGGCGGAAGCTCAAGGAATATGCCTCTTACAAGCCCCTTCTTGTTTCTTATCCAGGCCGTGCACTTCATCGCTGTGAAGCTTTCACCAGGCGAAATATGCTTCGGTTTTCCTGTCGAAGCGACCGAGCATCACGTTTTCTTGACCAACCAGTCAGCGGAAAACACCTGCGGAACTGAAAATCCGGACCTGCCCGCCTGGAATCTACCACACGCTGATTATCACCAGCCACCATCGTCTACGTCACCAGCTCCGACGGGTATAAAGACGGACCTGCGGTGCAGCCTTGTCAGTGGGCGCGGCGGAAGCACAAGGAATATGCGTCTTACAAGCCCCTTCTTGTTTCTTATCCAGGCCGTGCACTTCATCGCTGTGAAGCTTTCACCAGGCGAAATGTGCTTCGGTTTTCCTGTCGAAGCGACCGAGCATGAGCATCACGTTTTCTTGACCAACCAGTCAGCGGAAAACACCTGCGGAACTGAAAATCCGGACCTGCCCGCCTGGAATCTACCACACGCTGATTATCACCAGCCACCATCGTCTACGTCACCAGCTCCGACGGGTATAAAGACGGACCTGCGGCGCAGCCTTGTCAGTGGGCGCGGCGGAAGCTCAAGGAATACGCGTCTTACAAGCCCCTTCTTGTTTCTTATCCAGGTGAGGGACAAGCGTCCTGTCCACGTTTACCATAGCGATGATGCCTTTCTTTTGCTTCTGCCGTGCCCATGGCCCCTGAGCGTAGTGCTTTTGGCGATTTACCATTGTTTCGTGGACTTGCTTTGTTCTTGTAGTGACGTCGATCTTAATCCTGGACCTGGCACTGAAACTATGTTTACACAAATTCTGGCCGAACTGAATGTCCTAAAGCAAACCACGCAGTCAGTACATCAACAACTTGGTGAAACAAATAACAGGATAGCTGCTATCGAAGGAAAACTGGACGGATTGACTTCTACTGTTACATCTTATTCACAGAGAGTCGACGAAATGCGAAAAACTGTGGAAACTTTGCTTCGTAAGGTTGACGACTTAGAAAACAGAAGCAGGAGAAATAATCTAATTGTCTACGGTGTGCCAGAAAATAATGAAGAGCAGCACCAGGACCTAGAGGCAATTGTGTCTGAAAAAATTCTCAACGACATACTGAAGGTGCCTAATGTAGCTATCGAGCGAATTCACAGACTTGTAAGACCTGCTGAAAAAAATGCCGCCCCCTAATCTTTAAACTGTTGAACGGAAGGGACAAGGGAAGGATCCTTCAAAATTGCAGCAAGCTAAAAAACACAAAATACGTCATCTCGGAAGAATTTTCGCCACGGGTTCAGTCGATACTTAAGAAGCTTTGGAACAGCGCCCAAGAGCAAAAAGCAAATGGTGCGAAGGTCGGGCTCTTTTTTGACAAGATAAAGATCAACGGGAAAACTGTTCCGATGGGATGAAACTCTCGAGGAAAGAGTGCCCGTAAATGATCCCTGACCAGTCTGTTCGGACGCTCGCAAATATCACAGACATGCGCAGACTGTGAAGTTACCCAGCCAATGCCTCAAAGTCCGCCCCACTGCGGGCTCTTCTTCTTTGTTGAACATTAATGCCAGAAGCATATGGAATAAATGCGATGACTTAGAAGGTCTTATTATCACACACGACGCTGACATCACAATCATAACCGAGACTTGGTTGAACGAAGCTATTCCTCATTCAGAAGTAATACCCAACACTCATGAGATAGTACGGCACGACCGTAGCAGAAGGGGAGGGGGCGTAGCCATAGCTATAAAAAAGGGACTAGATTACACGGTTATTCCTCATAATACAGGCATCGAAATGGTTTGGATATTGCTTCGGTTTAACAATTTGAACATTTTTATTGGTTCTGTGTATCCCCGGATGCAGACGTCTCGGTTCTAGAACGACTGCACGAATTTTTGTTAGAACATGGTAAAAAATATGCTTATGTAATGATGTGTGGTGACTTTAATTTATCAAAAATCAACTGGGAACTTCTGCGTGCTGTAGCTTCATGTCAACATTCTGATCTTTTGCTTGATATCGCCTTTGCATTTAATTTAAAGCAGGTCGTGCAGGGGCCGACACGTACTGCATCAGGTTCAAGCTCCCTTCTAGACCTTGTGTTTGTTAGCGATACTATTGAAAAACTTGGCTTCTCCGTTGAAATCATACCAGGCATTTTTGATCACAAAGCTGTACTCTTCAAAAGTAACATGATGCGACCGCCTGTCCCTGAGTTAAGAAAACCATTTCTTGACTTCAACAATGCCCTAGACGAAAGTATCTTAGATTTATTGGAACAAGACTACGATGAATTCGTTGAGAAACACGTGGCTGGTCTCATGAAAGTTAATGACCTATGGGTGCACTTCAAGTCTATTGTACACAAATGTATCACAAGATACGTGCCAACTAAACTTAGAAAAATGAATCGCAGTAGTCCCTGGATTACTCGCGAACTGCTCCAGCTCAAGCGTCGCATCAAGCGTCCAGGATCCAAGCGATTTAAAACAGGGCATATTTCCCTACAGTCACTTCGCACAGAGTTGCGCATGAAAATTAAACAGTCTAAGTACACTTTTTTTAACGTTAAAATGCATAACTTTCTCACCGCAGACCCACACAAATTTTGGATACACTTAACAAAGAAGGATACAGTTAGTAAAATTCGTTTGAATAACAGAGGAAGTAAGGATACTTACGACATTGCATCACCTTTCAATAATTACTTTTCTTCAGTGTTTTCTACTGACAGTAGGCAGGAGCCTGAATTTCAATCCACGTGCCTTATCTTACCAGACCTGCAAATATCTGTCGAAGGAGTTTTTTCAGCTCTACTCAGTTTAGACAAAAAGAAGTCTCCTGGGCCCGATGGCATTCCAAATGCGTTCCTCTCCCGCTACGCAGAATGGTGCGCGAAATATCTTGTCATCATTTACAATGAAAGCCTTCTAAATTCCGAAGTTCCGGCTGACTGGAAGACTGCAAAGGTCATCCCTATCCACAAATCGGGTGACAAACTTTGTCTAAACAACTACAGGCCAGTTTCACTCCTGTGTACGTCGGGTAAGGTTATGGAGCATTTCATTTTCAAGCACTTGATTTCTTTTCTAGAAAGCAGTAACTTCTTTTCTAGTAACCAGCATGGGTTTCGGCGTGGCCTGTCCACCGTAACACAACTAATTCACACAACCAATGAACTTTTGGAATGCATTGATAAGGGTGGGCAAGTAGATGCAATATTTCTCGACTTTGCGAAGGCCTTTGATCGCGTTTCGCACCGTAATCTAATAATAAAGCTCAAACATCTATTACAAAATCAGCGTCTTGTTCAATGGCTCGATTCCTACCTCTCTGAACGGCATCAGTACGTCCAGATCTCAGGTTCCAATTCTGTGCCAGCTCCAGTTCTCTCAGGAGTACCCCAGGGCTCCATTCTCGGTCCACTATTTTTCCTTATTTACTTAAACGACTTAAACTTCAACTCCCCTGTACGATGCCGTTTTTTCGCTGACGACTGCGTTGTATACCTGCCTATTCAAATCAGGAGGATCACCATGTGCTGAATGACTACCTTTCAGAGGTCTCAAGGTTGTGCCTAGTCTGGCAAATGTCACTAAACACGTCTAAGTGCTCAAAAAGGACATTTACGCGTAAAAAGTGCGCTCTTAATTACACATACACAATAAACGGTGCAGCTGTCTCCCCCGTAAACGAATACAAATACTTGGGGGTTGTATTCAATAGTAACTTGAGTTGGAGTTCGCACATCGGGCATATAGTCTCAAAGGCGTCCAACAGGCTTTGGCTGTTAAGAAATCGTCTAAGGCACTGCACATCTAAAACTAAATTAGCAGCTTACACTGCACTCGTACGGCCATTACTGGAATACGCAGATGTGGTTTGGGATCCGCACACCCAAGTAGATGTACAGCGCATTGAAGGCGTTCAAAGGAAGGCGCTTAGATTTATCTACAACGCATATGGAAGGCACGTTTCGGTTACTAATCTGTTGAGCGAATCTGATCTGCAGACACTTCAATCTCGTCGCAAGTTGCACCGTCTAAAAATGTTGCATGGGATTGTTAATAACTTAACAAACATTCATTTTGAGACCTACATGGCATACAACACTTCACGACCAACGCGAAATAAACACAATTTGACAATCATGGTGCCACGGTGCCGAACGAAAGCGTATCAGTTTTCTTCTGTATATATCTGTACATTTTGTTCTGTACATTTGTTTCTGGATTGTGTTGCTTCGTTGCTGTCAATGCCAGGGGGGACCAAGATTTTTTTTCAAGCCGTAAAGGAACGGCTTTTCTTCTTGGCCCCTTTCACAATGAGTACGTCATGTTGTGAAAAACAAATAAAATGAATGAATGAATGAATGAATGAATGAATGAATGAATGAATGAATGAATGAATGAATGAATGAATGAATGAATGAATGAATGAATGAATGAATGAATGAATGAATGAATGAATGAATGAATGAATGATCGAGCCCCGGACGTCGTTCTTGACGAACGTGAGGTCCGGAGTGGTGTCCCGGGACACAGAGTTACCGAGTCTCGTCGGATGCGCCGGGTCCATGATGAGGGTAAAGTCGAGTTCCTTGGCGTCTTGGTACAGGTCGCGGCCCTTTGCTGTGTACTTGTTGTAGCCCCAGGCTGGGTTCATCGCGTTGAAGTCGCCGCAGACGATTAGCGTGTTGAGGCCTGCCGCGGTGCTGGCTCTGTGTAGTATTGTTTTGAATCTCTGTTTTCTCTGCGATGGGTTGCTGTATATGTTGAGCAGAGAAATGCTTCCTTTTCTCTTCTTGCCCGGGATGATTTCGGTGACTGTGTGCTCGATCTTGATATTGCTTTGCAGCTCGTGTTCAACGAACGTGAGTCCCTTCCTGACCAGGGTGCACAGGCCTCTCCCGTCGGGCTGGCCCTTGTGCACTCTGTAGCCGGGCAGGGACGGTGCGTCGGTGAGTGTTTCTTGTAATAGGATCACGTCTGGTTTGTGCCCGGCATGTGCGATGTGCTGTTGGATGACTGCCTTCTTCCTTCCGAGGCCGCGACAGTTCCACTGCCACGCTGTTACGGCTGCTGCTGTTGTTGCGTTGGCAGCCATGGTTGCGTTGGTATGTACGCGGTTCCCTGGTTGGGTGGATGTTGCGCGAAGAGGGGCGCAAACGTCGGGTGGCTCACTATCGGCTGTGGGGTCCTTTCGATGTAGGCGAATCTGTTCGTGTTCTCGGCTTGGTAGGTCTCCATTGTTTGTTTCATTGCTGTCACTGCTGCGATGTTCGCCGTGATTAATTGTTCGAGTTTGGTGAACCTCGCTTCGAATTGGGCCTCGGGGTTGTCGATTCGATTGTTCTCTGTTTGCTTGCGCGTGGCCTCGACGGCTCGCTTCTTAGGTGCCGGTTCCTCTACGGCTGTCTCCTGGGTGTTCAGGTTTGTTTCGTCGGTCGTGCTTGTGCTTGGCGTGAGTCTCTGTGGAGGCTCGTTGTTGCATAGCAGCAACTTACGGATCTCGGCAACATCTCTCGTGAGGCTGTTGATGGTCGTGCGCAGCGTCGCGTTCTCTTGCCTTAATGTCTCGTTGACTTCTCGCATCTTGTTTATATCGTCTTTCTTCGTGGCTTCGGTGATTTTATGCGCGTTCCTTATACTGTTCCCTTTAGCTGCGTCAGCCCAGCTGACTCGCTCACGTGATGGTGACCTTTTCCTACTGAGGCTTCTCTTGCAGCTGCTGTCTCTGGAATTTGGCGCGCGGTTCTCTGATGAAGTCCTTGACTTTCCCGCAGCTGGCTCCTTGTCGAGTGGCGGGAAATCGCTCTCCGACAGCAGCTGGCGTTCGGCCTGTCGGCGCTCCCATTGTCGCTTGCGCACTACGTAGGGGATCTTGTATTTCGCCTTGCACGTTCGGTCTCCGGTCGGGTGTTCGTCCCCGCACAGCTTATGTTTAGGGGTACAGCGATGGTCTTCTTTGGGGTTGGCGAGTCCGCAGGCCAGGCACGTCTTGATTTTGGGGGTCGGGCACACGTCCTTTCGGTGTCCCACTCGGCCGCACTGCTTGCAAACGTCGATCTGTTTCCTGTAGAGGCGGCACGGTATCAGGGTGACTCCGTATCGGACGAAGTTCGGTACCTTGGGTCCCTGGAACACCACAATCGCGGTGGTCGTGCTGCCGATCCTCTTTGCGCCCACTGCTAGCGGGTTTCTCTCGTTTACGATGTTCCTATCTATCTCGTCGGTGCTCGCGTCGATGGGGATGCCTCTGATGACGCCCTTTACGGTGTCGTGAGGAGCCGTGCGATATGCGCTGACTTCGTAGGAGTTGTCTTGAATATAGATTTCCTGGATTTTAGCGTACCTAGCCGCGTTGTCTTCGTTCGGTGTACTGACGACCATGATTTTCTGTTGCGTGTTGGGGCAGATGGTGTCCGCGGCGCTTTCCTCGCTCGTGATCTTGGCCGCGGCGAGTATGGCCGCAGCGACGGTGGTGGTGCCGGTCTTGACGATGTCCAGTCCCCCTCTGGGTCTGACGACTATCTTGCTCTCTTCCAGTGGCATGGCTGGCATGCGTGCTGCCTTGATGGCCGAGGCTCTGACGTTCTTGTGGAATTTCGATTTCGGGCTTGTTTGACTACCGCCGGGTCCGTCAGGCTTGCCGCCATCGGGGCTCCGCTGGCGCAGCCTCGACATGCGTTCCCCCGCGAGCGTCCATCCGGCGTCGTTGTCTCCAGAATTTTTCGAGCCTTTCTTCCCATGAAGTAGAGGTGAGTTCTTACTTGAGATTCGCCGCTTATCTCGTCCAGCCCTGAAGCGCACAGCTAATCCTCGAAGCCGTCCAGCCAGGCAGGTCATTGGCTAGGTTTGTAAACATCAATCTGTGGCAACTGCTCGACTCCAGGCATCACGAGAGCTTCATGGGGAGTGGCGGGAGCCAACGCCACAATCATGGCACTCAAAGGAAGATGTGGCCACTTCTGACATCATGTGGTTGCTGGAGGCGCTATATGATCGAGGCAAACGCGTGCCTGTAGAGTGTAGAAAGAGAGCGTTTATTTCCGTCCAAAGACCCTATTGGCGTACCCCGTCACGTAACACGCTACTTACATAAGCTGAAACCTCTGCAGCTGTATGTGACGGTATATGTGCGCAGCGTGGCCTGTTTCTCCGTTCAGTCCGATTGTTGCATTTTTGTAGATGGCTTCAGTAAAGTAAAGTGCACACTATTTGCTGGCGAGGGGCGATGAGGCGTTCTAGCCGGGCGATTATCGAGGTCAACGGACAAGTTCTTACATGTGGGAAAAGGCATCACAGACACTATAGTGGGATAGTACCGAATGACGGTTGTTTTTGGGGTTAAGAGAAGATATGTGATCAGTTGAAAATCCTAGGTCAATCATTTCGGAAATAAACGCCTGGTCGCAAATATATGAGGTATAAAAATAAAACATTTTCGAACCCTTTATCAGATGAGGCAATTTGGTACGGGATTCTAGGAGCGTAATGATTTTTTATTGCTGCGCTTCAAGGCGAGCAGCGCTGTTTTATTGATGGCGTTGTAAAGTGAGTGGAGTGAGGCAGTTTGGGGAATAAGTCGGCACGCTAAGCGCTGTGAGCAGGCACTGGGTGGTACAAAGAAACGGGGCTGTGTTGTTGTTTTCTTCAAGGGGTAAATGGCAAGTACACCCTCCGAGTGATTAGCCAAGACACAGGCGGCAACTGACAAATGCTCGAAACTTTTTACACATAATGAAAATTGAGCAAAATAATGATAAGAAATGCAGATTGGGTGATGGGGCCGCTCACGGCTTCGAGTACTCTTTATCTTTGTAGCGTGTCTGGGGTGGATGGTGATCAGACAGATGTCCTCACTGGTTGTACCCTCTCCGACCTGGCGCATAGATGACAAACCCCCGACGAGAGTTATACCTCACCTGTACTACTTCTTTCGTTCTTGTCGCTGGTAGTCTCTTTATTGTTATAATTTCAACAATGCGAAGAGACGAGGACGAATACCAACAATCAGCGTTCCCTTCCTTTTTGTCTTCATTCGCTCGCGTTCTTTGTATCCTTGCTTTAGTGTGGCTGTAAAAACCTGTCAAAGCGCTTCCATTCTGTCTTCTCACGCACTCTATGTCCCTTTAATGATATCCTTGCAAATCGCTTTTGTTGCTGTTCGTCCTTTCCGCCGTCCTCTTGTGGCTGTCTTGCACTAACCATCATCGTCTTTTTTTTCATCTTGCCAGCCTGAGGACATCATCGTCATCATCTGGACTTATGCGTTTGGCAAGCTCAATGCCAAGGTTCGCCAGTTCATCCGAGAGCCAGTCTCCGCTCTCTGAGGACACAGATGTTCCAGCGCCCTTCTGGAAGAGATGGGCCGCGCAGTGGACGTCACGACACGAGGGCCATTCGCGCGAGTCGTCATTCGCTGACACCAGCTGCGGTTCATCGACGACCGGCAGGGCCGCTCGGCGCTACCAGTGGAGACCTAGTCCGCAGGCAAGGTCACAGCGCTACAAGGCGCCGACGAGAGATGAAGCGAAGTGGACGAGATACAAGACGAGCTTGCAGACAGGACGCAGTCCGCAGGTGCATCCTTCGCACCTTCGCGACGCCCGACGACCTCGCTTCGCTGAGAGAATGGCTTTCGTCACTGAGCGCTCTTCGACCGAGGATTCGAGCGAAGACGACGAGATTCCGTGGGCGCGGACGTTGTGCATAGCGCTCCTTGCGTTCTGCGCTGCCCTGCTCGTAGGCGCCGTCGCACTGGTCATCGTGTCCAGGGGCCCCTCGCCGGCACACTATTCGTCCGTCGCCTACGAACACCTGTACCAACCACTCGCCGCCCGAGGTCTGTGCAGCATAGTTTTGTTAATCTTAAATCATAAACAAGGGCGTCCAAACGCATAATCAAACTGTGGCAGGGAAAATGTCATGTCTAACCTGGTGGTGAAATTTGGCCTTACTAGAAATTGGTTCTATTTATAAGTGAAAAGAGTGTACAAGTAGCTACCGATGAAAGCAAAACAGAGTAAGAATGAAAAATAAAGCAAACAGTGGGCTACGTCAGTATGTAGAGGGCGTACAGACTAGGGTGCATACATGCGCGCTCTCTCAATTACAGAAGCTTCTGTGTAGCTTATGCTTCTTCCACGGTTTCTTTGTTTAAACATCGCCTATTGTTCCCCTTAAGAACATCTTGAAAAAACAGCGCGAACGACGACAAGCACAAGATACAAGGAAACGGACGACACAGCGCAGACTAACAACTGAGGGTTTATTGCTGATCATACAGGTATAAATACATAGATGTCGGCTGTGTGGAAAGATATACAAAGTGCAAAAAAATATATAAATGTGACAACAGCAACAGAAGCACGCTAGAAATCAGCAGAGATTATCAGCCCCCAGGAGTGACAGCTCTTTTTGCAGTAGCGTTAGTGACGGAGAGCTGATACATGCATTTCCCTGCTTTAATATGTTGTAGGCCTCGATAATTTCCGTTGCAGTTTTTTCCCGTCTCTTGTGGTTGTCGTCGTTCTCGCTGTTTATTAGAGGTGCTTAACCAACTAGCCCGCCAAAACGTGTTAACGCATCTTAAGAGCAGTAAGATACCAACGCCACACTGGCGCCGCTTCGATTAGCAAGATGACATTACTTAAGGAATTTCTGCGTATTAACGTTGCAACTGCAGTTAAGACAACGAAACCCATAAAACGCACTTGTGCGAATTGGCTCTTACTTGGAAGTAAACTGGTCTGAAAATAAGGAAGACACAGGAATGCACAACACAAACCAGAGAGTAACAAGAAAAGTTGCGTTACAATGAGGCCAGTGTAAATTTCTTCGAAAATATGAGTTCTGATGATTATCAAGAAACTTACTTCTAAAACACACAAGAGATGAACACAATAAATCCATAATCTGCATCATGAAAATCTTGCTAAATGCTCTATTACGGAAGACGAATTCGCATGCCTCATACTTGCACTATTTTACGATGGGACAGGCGTTTAGGTAGGTGCAAGGCTGTGGCTTGTTTAGTTTGGTAGTTAGTTTGGTAGTAGTTAGTTTGGTACAAATAATACATACGTGACCTTGTGCATGTTGGTGCCTTATACCAGGCTCTCCCAAGTTTGAAAACAATATTATTCTCAACTGTTGCTTAAACACAGGTCACCGCACCTAACCGGTCACCGCACCGCACAATTAAAATCCGCACCTCCGGAATGGGCAGTTCATTTTTTCCCGACGCCACAGTGCTCTGGAATGGCCTTCCCGACAACATACTAACATGCTCCGATCGCCACCTTCTCCGCGAGAAACTGGCCAATCACTTCTCGTAAACATCATTCATACGACGACGCTGAAGTGCCAAGTGTTCCCTGTTTTCTTTTCCTTTGTTTATTTCTTTCTTTTAGTTTGCATATTATTGTACTCTTTTTGTACCCCGTGTATTTTTCCCTCTCTCTTTTTTTTTCTCTGTCACTACCCTCCCGCCTATATGTACGCCCCCCTTTATGTAATGCCTCCGGGCCTTTAAGGGACAAACAAATGAAATGAAATGAAACACACAATTGCGCTTTTCAAAAAGACTTGGGACTACACAGGGGTGACGCAAACTCTTGTGCGCAGAGTTTGGGTCAACAGTTTGTGTCATCCCCGTGTTGTCCCAAGTTTTTTCAAAAGCTCAATTGTGTGTGACCATGTTAACCAAAAACTAGCCCAATTTGAAGCCCTCTTAACCATAGGGTTCATGATTGTAAACTCATCATTACATTTCAATACCTGTTGAAATAGTTCCAGTGGGATTGCTTCAAATGGTCTTGACAAGGCAGTCGGGACCAATGACAAGCAGTTTGATAGCTTTTCCCAGGGGAACTCTATCCTAAATAGCCTGATTTTTGTTAACCAGGTGGTTTTACAAAATGGTTACGATTGTCAAACCATGGAATGACTGTCTGATCACAGCGATGCTTTGCAGAAGTTTTGTGTCATTAGTGAGCTCAATATGTCATATTCCTAGCTTGTTACGAATTTCGCTCACGCTGATGACGATTCTATTTTTAATCTTTTAGTGAGCTCTTTAGACGCATTCATGCAGTGTAGTGATATTTGCAGTGCTGTGGGTTTTTTAAGAAAATGTGTGAAATTTTGCAAGAAACCGCCTCATAGTTTGGTCCCAAAATAGTGTACAAACCCTAAACATGTATGGTATAGCAGGGACACCATTTGTGTTACAGGCACCTAAACTCCGGAAATTGAATTAGAGGTTAACTGTTTTGGAAACACGCTAGCTAGCGTCCTTACCGTCTTTAAATCTCGCAGGAAACAGCTGATCCCTATCTACAATCCTGTTTCGTTGCTGTCTACTTGCTGCTAACTTGTGAACGCATAACTTAGGAGGGTAGCTCTGTAGGCCAGTTGGTGAGACATGAAGGCGCTAGACACCGCAGCGGACACGGGACATAGAAAGAAGACGACACAGGGCGGTACTTGCAACTAAAATTTTATTTGAAACTTCATGGCTTTATAAAGACAGAGGCACGTGTGATCTTACAATCAGGTAAAAAAGATGAATGAAAAGCAACAGATAGCAAAACCTAACTGACAACAATGCACAGGAAAGATATGCGCGTCACAATGTACAGAAATCAGACTTTAAAACGTTATGCAAAGCTCATCATGCGAGTCACAATCTACATAAATCAGAAGTGTTAAAAACCGTCGACCGCATGTGGAAGCAGAAAAACCACAAGACAAAGGAAGAAAAAGAACGTTAAAAGGAAGCCACCCAACCTGTTACCTGTCAAGGAAACCCAGTTCTTTTTGGAGGATGGAAACCGAAGGCGAACTAACGCATTCATCCGGTTGCGAGCGCAAGATGGCAATGGCCTCCACAATCTCTCTCTCGAGCTGCCCCTTCCTTCTTCCAACAATCTGGGTCTGGCTGAACTGAGGGCAACAACCCCGACACTTGCGGCAATGAACAAGCAGATTCGAACCCCCCGCCTCCCCCAAGGAACGCGCATGTTCTCTCAAGCGATCATTTAAGCACCTACCGGTTTGTCCAATATAAACACGCCCACAACTGAGGGGGATCTTGTAGATTACCCCTGTTGCACATGCGACACGCTTATTTTCTTCCAAATGTTTCTTGCCGCAAGTTCCTCGAATCGAGTCCCCTTTTCCCACTAGATTGCATAATCTAGAGAGCTTACAGGGTGCCGAAAATACAATGTCGATGCCATATTTGCCTGAAATCTTTTTGAGATTATGTGAAACCCTGTGCAGGTAGGGAATGACTTCCACTTTTTTCTGGCCGGCAGGTTCTTGGGAAGCAACTTTTTTCTTTTTACTGAGCTTATTGGCCACTGTTTCAGCAACCGCAGTTAACAGAAACCTCGGGTACCCTGCCTTTTCCAGCCGCTCTACTTGAAGGAAAAAACTGGACTTCAAATATGAGTGCATGATTTTAAAACTGCGGATCTAAAACAGGAGGAGGCAATACCCCGCTTTACCACCTTGGAGTGGGAGGAATCAAAAGGCAGCAATGCTTTCTTTGACCTAGGTTGGAAGGCCCAGCACACATGATCACTTCTGTTAAAAGATAACTTTAAATCTAGAAACTGAATGGATCCGTTTTGTGGAAGTTCTAGAGTGAATTTAAGAAATTGTGAACAGTTTGAGAATACACTTAAAATCATGCCAGCTACTTCTGTCAAAGAGTCATGAGAAGAAAGTTTCAAAATAATTAAAAAGTCGTCTACATATCTGATGATCTTTGCTATGAAAGGTTGGGTTAGCTTGAGCTCGAGCACTCGACCTAGACGCGCAAGAAATATTTCACACAGCACTGGCGCGACACTGGAACCTATACAAATTCCTTTTTTCTGCACATACAATTTCTCGCCAAAGGAAACAAAAGTAGAATCAAGATAAAAAGCGAGCAGCTCCATAAAAGAATCAGGCGACACACCACAGATATTCTGGAATCCAACCACGCCGGTAACGTCAATCAGTTCTCTTACTGCACTGAAAAGTTCATCGTGCGGAATCGAGTAAAACAACTCTTCCACGTCGACGGACAACGCACAGTTGGCACTTGGAACACCAGAATTCAATGCTGCAACCAAGGTGTCAGACCCAGCTATCTTGAAAGGATCATCAGGCTTTAGTTGTCCCAAATGTGTTTTAAGGAACTTGCTTACTTGGGCCTGCCAGCTTCCTCTTTCTGTAACTATAGCCCTGAATGGGCACAGATCTTTATGCGTCTTTGCCGTGAAGAAGATGCTCAGAACGTTCAAATCACATCCCAGCACCTGTTTTGATAGCTTCTGTAGGTTGAGTTTATCTAAAAGAGCCACTGCCCTGCTCTTAACCTCTTAAGCCTGTATCTCAAAAACCTTCCAAAGTTAAGAGCAGGGCAGTGGCTCTTTTAGATAAACTCAACCTACAGAAGCTATCAAAACAGGTGCTGGGATGTGATTTGAACGTTCTGAGCATCTTCTTCACGGCAAAGACGCATAAAGATCTGTGCCCATTCAGGGCTATAGTTACAGAAAGAGGAAGCTGGCAGGCCCAAGTAAGCAAGTTCCTTAAAACACATTTGGGACAACTAAAGCCTGATGATCCTTTCAAGATAGCTGGGTCTGACACCTTGGTTGCAGCATTGAATTCTGGTGTTCCAAGTGCCAACTGTGCGTTGTCCGTCGACGTGGAAGAGTTGTTTTACTCGATTCCGCACGATGAACTTTTCAGTGCAGTAAGAGAACTGATTGACGTTACCGGCGTGGTTGGATTCCAGAATACCTGTGGTGTGTCGCCTGATTCTTTTATGGAGCTGCTCGCTTTTTATCTTGATTCTACTTTTGTTTCCTTTGGCGAGAAATTGTATGTGCAGAAAAAAGGAATTTGTATAGGTTCCAGTGTCGCGCCAGTGCTGTGTGAAATATTTCTTGCGCGTCTAGGTCGAGTGCTCGAGCTCAAGCTAACCCAACCTTTCATAGCAAAGATCATCAGATATGTAGACGACTTTTTAATTATTTTGAAACTTTCTTCTCATGACTCTTTGACAGAAGTAGCTGGCATGATTTTAAGTGTATTCTCAAACTGTTCACAATTTCTTAAATTCACTCTAGAACTTCCACAAAACGGATCCATTCAGTTTCTAGATTTAAAGTTATCTTTTAACAGAAGTGATCATGTGTGCTGGGCCTTCCAACCTAGGTCAAAGAAAGCATTGCTGCCTTTTGATTCCTCCCACTCCAAGGTGGTAAAGCGGGGTATTGCCTCCTCCTGTTTTAGATCCGCAGTTTTAAAATCATGCACTCATATGTTGAAGTCCAGTTTTTTCCTTCAAGTAGAGCGGCTGGAAAAGGCAGGGTACCCGAGGTTTCTGTTAACTGCGGTTGCTGAAACAGTGGCCAATAAGCTCAGTAAAAAGAAAAAAGTTGCTTCCCAAGAACCTGCCGGCCAGAAAAAAGTGGAAGTCATTCCCTACCTGCACAGGGTTTCACATAATCTCAAAAAGATTTCAGGCAAATATGGCATCGACATTGTATTTTCGGCACCCTGTAAGCTCTCTAGATTATGCAATCTAGTGGGAAAAGGGGACTCGATTCGAGGAACTTGCGGCAAGAAACATTTGGAAAATAAGCGTGTCGCATGTGCAACAGGGGTAATCTACAAGATCCCCCTCAGTTGTGGGCGTGTTTATATTGGACAAACCGGTAGGTGCTTAAATGATCGCTTGAGAGAACATGCGCGTTCCTTGGGGGAGGCGGGGGGTTCGAATCTGCCTGTTCATTGCCGCAAGTGTCGGGGTTGTTGCCCTCAGTTCAGCCAGACCCAGATTGTTGGAAGAAGGAAGGGGCAGCTCGAGAGAGAGATTGTGGAGGCCATTGCCATCTTGCGCTCGCAACCGGATGAATGCGTTAGTTCGCCTTCGGTTTCCATCCTCCAAAAAGAACTGGGTTTCCTTGACAGGTAACAGGTTGGGTGGCTTCCTTTTAACGTTCTTTTTCTTCCTTTGTCTTGTGGTTTTTCTGCTTCCACATGCGGTCGACGGTTTTTAACACTTCTGATTTATGTAGATTGTGACTCGCATGATGAGCTTTGCATAACGTTTTAAAGTCTGATTTCTGTACATTGTGACGCGCATATCTTTCCTGTGCATTGTTGTCAGTTAGGT
This sequence comes from Amblyomma mixtum, assembly GCF_055824585.1. Taxonomy (NCBI): domain Eukaryota; kingdom Metazoa; phylum Arthropoda; class Arachnida; order Ixodida; family Ixodidae; genus Amblyomma; species Amblyomma mixtum. The sequence continues at coordinate 137,276,325 of NC_143012.1, read as the reverse complement.
TTTGCTATCTGTTGCTTTTCATTCATCTTTTTTACCTGATTGTAAGATCACACGTGCCTCTGTCTTTATAAAGCCATGAAGTTTCAAATAAAATTTAAGTTGCAAGTACCGCCCTGTGTCGTCTTCTTTCTATGTCCCGTGTCCGCTGCGGTGTCTAGCGCCTTCTTGTGAACGCATAATTCAGTGCTTATAAGTACTAGCAACTTTCTTTCAGAGCGCCAGCATGGTTTACTGAGCAGTGTTTTCCACGATACCAATCCTATTAGATTTCTCGTATGACATAGCTACAACACTACGTATCTGTGGCCAGCTTGATAACATCTTCATTCGACTATTGGACTACAAAAGTGCCGCAAGGCGCCGCTAATGCCTATGTTGTTCATCACCATCATCACCAGCATTATTACGCCCGCTGCAGAACTAAGGCCTCTGCCATATCTCTCCAATTAAACGTGTTCTGTGCCATGGTTTTCTGAGCAGTGTTTTTCACGGTACCAATCCTATTAGAATTCTCGTATGACATAGCTACAACACTAGATATCTGTGGCCAGCTTGATACCATCTTCATTCGACTATTGGACAACAAAAGTGCCGCAAGGCGCCGGTAATGCCGATGTTATTCATCGCCATCATCACCAGCCTGATTACGCCCGCTGCAGAGCTAAGTAAAACACGTTGCGGCAAAGCTGTTCCATTGACGTTGCTAACAAGAAACAGCCTCTCAATTCACGTGTAACACTCAGTGGTGTTGTTCTTTTCTTTTTTACTGGGTTGAATTCCGAAAGCAACTCAGGCTGTGAAGGATGCCTTGGTGAAGAACACCGCATCGTTTTGACAACCTTACGCTCTTCACCGCGCACTGACATCGCACACTGCATGATCCTGTAGTCTTTTGTCTGTCGATATGCGTCCGCTGCGGTCGGGAACGAAATCCCATCTTTCGGCTCAGCGACCAAGTATCATAACTACTGAACCACCATGGAGGCTAGTGTGACACATGTTAATGAATTCAATTACCTCGGCTTTACTGTCACTACTAACCTTAAATACTTGGGTATCATATGCAGAGATAAGGACAGGCACAGGACAGAATTAATTTGAGCGATGTGGAGAGGCCTTATCCCTGTAGTGCACGTGGTTGGGGTGATGATGATTGATCATATTTATGTAAGCTGCTCTGAAGTGGTTCGCAAACATGGATGCCTGTATACGATTTAGAGGGCGCCACGAAATAACGCAATTTAATTAACACCTTATAATTCATTATTGGGGCCTGTCCCCGAGTATGCCTGTCGAGTGAGGCCACTTCATCTCATCAGCGACATCTCCAAATTAGAATCCGTTCGAAGAAAGTTATCATATTTATCTGAAGCTGTTACGATTGACCGTCGTCACGTGCACGAGCTTATCGCCAGAGCCATTGTCGCATCGACGTACGTATGATCACATCGTCGTGCTGCACAAACCGTACACGGCTTCACAAACGCACAAGCCCCTATCTCACTTACCTCTCCTGCTGCTCGAGTTACCCAGTGGACTGCCCCATTGAACATATTGTTACGCGGCGGCCAGCCGAAGAATGAGACGTGGTGAACCATGGCTATGGGATGATTTAATGGCCGCTGGCCTAGCGCGGGCGCTCCGTCCCGCGCCACTGCCAGCTTCGTCTTCGTCACACTACCCGCGGCCTCCGAGCGATCGTCCCGATCGGTGACGAACAGACGGCAAAATGGCGATGGTCTTGAGTGAAGGATCGAACAATATGTAGAAGATGGTGCAGTGCTGGCCGCCACGATGAGAAAGATGAGAGAATGAGTCCCGGTCAACGAAGCATCCGGGCCGTAGGGTGCCAGGAGCTGACGGCCGAGGTCTCTGGACGCACCGAACGGCAGAGGCTGGGGACGGTGTCTTCACGTTTGGGTCAGTGGGGTCTTGGGTCGGTGGGGTCTTGGGTCCGTCGGGTCTTGGGTCCGTCGGGTCTTGGGTCGTCGTGTAGTGTGGTCCGGGCGGGGGACGGGGCTGGGGTGAGCGTCGAGGTCGGTTCAGGTCGGGCGGGCTGGGGCACGGCCGCCGCCGCCTTCCCTGCCGCCGCCTTCCCTGACTTCTGCCGCCGCCTCTTCCCTAGGGACACCGTTACTGTCCTGGAGGACATGGCATCTTTCGACGACTTCCTTGCAGGATGGTCTGACAACCGGGTGCGTGCAGTTGTGTTCAGTCCATCGGTGTCAGTGCGGCTTCGCTACCTCCTGGCAGCCTTCCAGTTTCGGGAGCGTGTTCGCTTTGGCTATGTGCGGCTGGGGCAGCCCGAGACAGAGCCCCTGCGCCGGCGCCACGCTGGTGTTGGTGTTCGCCAGGAGTCCCTGCTAATCTTCAACGAACACACCAGCACCCCCGTGGCACTCCTTAGCATGGCTGAGCTGGACCCGCAATCTCTCCGGGATGTGTTGAGGGCAAACCGGTTCCTGATTTTGCCTCGAGTCTCATCCCAGCTCCTTTTCGACGAGCTCTGCCCACCTGAAGCAGTCCGCACACGCCGTCGTCTCTGCGTGGTGCTCATTACGGGAAACACAGCTCTGCATGACCCAAATCGAGCCCAGCTGAGAGACTACATTCAACAAAAGGGATTCCCAGTAGAACGCGTCAGGTTTATGTTTGTATACAAGGAAAAACAGAAGGAATTTGTTAATACCCTGAGCTCGGGGGAAGATTCACCCGAAGACCCCATCCTTCACATGGTCATCTTGTGGAGGAAGAACCAGAACTTAGTCCAATACCAGTGGATTGATGCTCCGTGGCTTGATAAGCCCCAGAAGCTGAATGAGAGCAAGCAGGAGCTGGAGAATGCCCTGTCGCGGCTCCTGCACTCGTCGGAGGCCCTGCCGCACGATGCGCGCCTGGGCGTCCTGGTGGACGAGCATGCCCGAGGCCTCCTGGGACGCATCCTGCGCCGCCTGGTGCTCATGGGGGACGCTCTGCGGGACCACCTGACACGCTACGAAGTCCTACCCCGCACCTCCACCAAATGTTACGCGGCGGCCAGCCGAAGAATGAGACGTGGTGAACCATGGCTATGGGATGATTTAATGGCCGCTGGCCTAGCGCGGGCGCTCCGTCCCGCGCCACTGCCAGCTTCGTCTTCGTCACAATATCTTCCATTCATTCCATCTTTAAATTAGATGTTTCTTTTTCTAACGGCTGCTGACTTACATACAATAAAAGATGGTTCTCTGCGTTCGTTCAGTTTCATATGGGACGGCCTAACTATGTGAATGTAGATGTGTTAAAATTTCCTGAGCCTGCACCTGCTATGTTTTTAACAAGAGACAGCAGTAATTGTAAACGGATAATGTACATTAATTATAACACGTTCTTCCAGCGAAGTGGCAGCTCAGGGTTGTAGTCGGCAGTTTTCACAAGAGTGCCGCCTTGACATACTCACGAGCCAACCGTACAATTTTGGGGGCCATTGCCTTGCGCTCGTAGCTTCTACACTAGATTGGAACTTGTGAGACCGAGCAAAACAAAGGCCTTCAGACGGCAGACCCGTCTTTGTGGCGGTCCTGAAAAGCCGTAGCGCAGCTTTCTTTCGTGCCTCCTTTACATCACTCCGTAGCCCCTCCTCCCTTTCTTTGTTTGCTATAAGTGCCCAGCGCCATAATTGTGACTATTATTTCCTTGAATGACTGTTGTTCAACAAAAGACAAGTACTGTTACATCTCGTTGTCCAACATTAGACAGCGCTGCCTATAGTTCAATTTTAAGTACATTTGACTTTTCTCTCTTTTTTCAGAAAATAAAGGATGAAATCAAGCAGAAGATCAGAGACTGTCTTTTAACCGCGACAGTGGCGGCTACCTTGTCGCTTTCAGATGTCTTCCGATATAAGACTGGCCCCAGATTTCCAGGCCTTTGATTACCTGCACATCATCTTGTCGGCCACGACCATAACAAATTTATGCTTGTAATCCAAGACAGCCATCATTTCTTTCAATGATGTTTTCTCAACCAAAAAGATGACTGTGGCAAATTAATTAGATGCAGTCGATCTGTGCGACATAGAGGCAGTCATCTACATCACGCTGTGATAAAGGAAAGCGGTATGAGCCTATCAAAGACATGGAATATGCTGCCGAATTTCCTCGACCCGAGCAAATCCGGGGTCCTGGGGTCCGGTGGCGGTGCAAACTTGCCTCGCCATTGCAATGAATGTGGCTGTTATCCTTTGTTCAGCAATGCCACCATTCTTGGTAGAGGCAAGGGAAAACAGGAGCGGGAAATACTGGAGGCATATCATATCGGTTTGTTAGGCTCTGATTGTATAAGCACAACTTCGGTGCGCCTACTTGAAAAATAATTTGCTTTTTTAGGTCGTCCACGATAGATTAGATTTCTTGTCTTTGTCTCTTTTGCGCAGTGATTAGTGATGATGCTGTTGCGCGTGCTCTGCTGGCCTTGCTCGGACCATGTATTTTCCAATAAACTTCAGTTGTTAGTCCAGTCGTTGTGGTGTGTACACTCTTTTTGTCCGTCGTCTTGTGTGACTGGTTTTTTTTTTCGTTTACAATGTACCAACTGGCCCGCATTTCAACCCTTCTGAATCCAAACAGGCATCGAGCGTTAACCAGGTGTAAGCGAGACACGCTTTCCAGGGGGCGGACAAACAGCTGATGGACTGTCTCAGGGACATTTAAATAGGGGACGCGAAGGAGGTACGACACTCAGAATATGGGGAAGCGGAAAATGAAGAGCTAGACGTGGACATTACGGTAGCGGAGATCAGAGCAGCTATCGGTAGGCTAAAGACTCGATCGGCCCCTGGCCCGGATAAAATATCCTATGGCATGCTTAGGAACCTAGACGACGACTCGATAGAGGAGATTGCGCGATACATGAACAAAGTATGGAAGGAAAGTAAATTGCCGGAGTAATGGAAACAGGCAGAGGCTCTCCTCCCCAAGCCGGGGAAGGAACCAAAATTGAAAAACCTATGACCGGTCTCGCTAACGTCGTGCGTGGGGAACCTCATGGAGCAGGTAGTGCAAACGAGGTTAACGAGATACATGACAGACACATGGCCGCACGATATGATGGGCTTTAGACCTCAGCTCTGCACGCAAGGTCTAATGCTCAGACTCAAACATGTCATTATAGACAAGAAAGGGTTAGATGCCGAGATGATCTTAGGTCTTGACCTCACGAAGGCCTTCGAATACGTCCGACATGAGGCGGTGCTCAGAGATCTGAAGGAGGTAAACGTGGGCAAGAGAACATACGAGTACATCTTTCTCCGAGGGAGGAAGGCGGTGATTAAATTTCAGGATGCAGAGTCTCCCATAATAGGACTGGGCAGCAAAGGTACCCCGCAAGAAGCCTTATTGTCCCCCTTCCTATTTAGCATAGCGATGAGAAGTCTCCCGGCTATGCTGAACAAGATCCCCGATCTAAGATTCAGCATGTACGCTGATGGAATAACCATGTGGATGAATAGCGCATGCGACGCGGAAATTGAGTGGAGTATTTAAAGGGCAGTAGACGTAGTCGTGAAGTACGCGGCCGAACGAGGCCTGGCGGGCTTACCGCAGAAGTCAAAGCTCTGTGTGTATAATAGCGACGGCAGAAACAAGAGAGAAGTAGAAATTAAAGTGGTGGTGGGAAGCCAGGAAGTGCCCATGGTAGAGGAAATGGGGATCCTAGGTATGTTTATCAACGAGAAAGGCAACACCACCAACACCGTAAAGAAATTAGCCAGATATGCAGACCAATTCGTAGGCATATTCAGGAGGGTAGCGGTAAAAGGAATAGGACTAAAAGAATCTCCTGAGAATGTAGCAGGCGTAAGTAATAAGTCGGATCTGCTATGCGACACCGTACTTAAACATTAGCAAGGAAGAAATAGAGAAGGTACACAGAATATTGAAGTAATGCGCCAAGCGAGCTCTCGGACTCCCCATATCCACATCGACGGAGCGGCTTGAGGAAACGGGGGTACACAATAGATGGGATGAGCTGTAAAAGGGGGTGAGAATATTCACATTAGAACGGCTCGGCCAGTCTGAAACGGGAAGGACAATACTCGAATGGGTAGGAATCCGGCCAGAAAGTAGCACGCACAAGATGATAAACATCCCGGCAGGAATCAGAGCCAAGATATGCGTCCGAGCTATGCCGCGGAACATGCACCCCGAGTATAACAAGGAAAGGCGAGAACATCCGGCTAAGGCCTACGAGAGGAAGATGAGGGAGTGACGGGCAGACCTGGTGGCTTATGTAGACGCGGTGTGCGGACAGCACGGGGCGGCTGCATCCGCGGTGGTCGACGAGGCAGGAGTACCAACGGTGGCGGCTTCGAGCCGCGCGAGAGGTGCCAACGCGGCGGAAGAGTTGGCGATTGTGCTCGCTTGCGTCGGTACCAGGGCCACTGCGATTTTAAGCGAGAGAAAAATAGAGTGAGGAACTTCGGGAAAGCAAGAATCTCGGAAGAGTCCAAACGCGTCCTCGAGGCGATGCCGATAGAACGCAACAGAGTGCTAATATAGATTCCAGCGCGCGAGTCTATGTCAGGAAATGAGGCGGCACATGAGCTTGCCCGAGCTTTCTATCACCGGGCGGCCGCAGAGAGCCCCCTCGCATAGACATGATATTTAGGTTGCTTTCATACCACGAGATGACGGAACATTATAAGCTGAGCAGGAGGGTCTATCCGGCGCCCGACCGTTCCCTCGGAAACGAGGAGACGTTGAGAAGATTACAAGGGGGAGCACATATAAGCCCCTTCTGGGTATACGTACCAATCTCGAAAGAGGAGAAAGACCAATATTGCATAACGTGCGGAGAGAGAGGCACTCTCGGCCACGTAGTATGCGAATGTGCTGGCAGCCCGGGCGCCGAGCAAAAGATTGAAGATAGAGGAGCGAGGAGCCCGCTCAACAGCAACATGTCATCCGCCTGGCGGCTGAGGCCGTGGAGCGACTATGTATCTTCACCAGACCTTACTTTGCGAGGCTCCTGAGTAGGGCTCCCTTAGGCCTGCGTGCCGGGTAGTCCAAATAGGAGTTTCATTTTGGTGTAAATAAAAGTTTTTATGATGATGATGACTACTGCACTCCACGAAGCTCGTTCAAATACAGTGCAGCGGAGCATCTCTAATTGAATTAGCCTTAACGAATGAACCCGGCGAAATTAGACCACATGTGGGGCCTTAATATTTCCGCAATCATGTCTCCAACGCGTTCTCCTTCGTAGCCGAGCAGTAAGCTCTCACAGCGGATGTGAGCGAAGAGTATGGAATGCTACGAGACGAGACATTCCCTGGGTCCCATTCACGAAAGCGTTATTATCGCAGCGCTACCCCAAGAAGCAAAACTCGGTCACCATGTGATGCACGAAGGAAGATTTTGGTCTTGTAACACTTCGCCCAAGCCAGGTGAGAGGATCCTTTTGCATTGGCGGATTTGAGGCCAATTGGGAAGGGTGACGGCGCCATTTGCAAGAGGGGTTCAGAATGAGAGATATTGGCGAAGATCGTAAATTAGTTCGTCCAAGCTGTAAGCTGCGGCTCTTGCAAGAAAGTAACTAATATCATTGGAACGCTCTGCATTCTGCTTAACGGCCAGCTGTGCCCAGATTAGTGTTATCGTTGGTGTCGTTGCTTTCTGACATTAACGGCATCTTTGTTTCCGGAAAGACGTAAAAATATTTACAGGGGGCTCTTATATCTAGGCTGACTGTCTATAAATGTGACTCTGTATAAATGTGTATTCGCAGTCACCACTCTACATGTCTTCTTCCTTTTTGCTTGTCTTAGTATGTGCCACGCTCAACGTCAAGAAGTTCGAGCATTTTTTTCCGCCGAACGAGCCGTATACTACGTCAATTTTTTTATTTTATTTATGACGTCCTCGTTTAGTTGTCCCCCCGCTTCGAAGGTGTGCGCTGGCTCCGCACGACAAATAGGGCGCCTCGATGCGCGCGCGTTCTCCACTGCCGCCATGCAGGATGGAGACAATCGTGTCGTCGGCTACGGCGTCCCCCATATCGATACTCACTCCGTAGGCAGGCAACAGGCGTCGAGCAGCTGCATTCAGAGTCCGTTGCGAAAAAAAAAAATGCATGCCTCGCTGCGAGGATGAGAACACATAATTAAGCATCGGCAGTGTAAAAGGTACTCTGAGTGATATTGTATAATTTTTTTTATTTTCGATGCTCAATCGAGGACTGCCTTTATTCTAGAGTTTTAGCATTGGCACATAGCTGTACGGACAAAATTTTAACGCGTTGCAGATGGCACAGTTTCCGAGCTTACCTGGCCACATACGACCGTATCGTTCTAGTTACCGTAGTTAGCGTATTTATCATACGACGATGCTAAAACTCTCTATCCAAAGTAGTAAGCCATAGTCCTTGGTTGCCTCCTTCACAGCATTTTGGCTACTGGCTTTGATTAACTATAGGGAAAACATCGCTCATACACCGGGCCCAAGCGGAGGCGACACAACAGAGACCGTTTCTGTCGTGTCTTGCTAAGGGAAACGACACTGTAGCCGAGGTACAACAAGAACTCGGGTTTATTGTCAGCCGGCCGTCAGACCGCGCGTCCCGCTGGTCGACGACTGCCCGCGAGAACCAACACGCATGTGCTTATATCGAGATACAGACAGGCAAGGGGGCGGTGCCCAAATACCGGCACGTGGCCGTGAGTTGGCCGTTTGCTTATCGTGATACAAACACTACAGTTTCTTATCGTTCGCCAGTAACCGACAAACCTAACCACTTGCTGTACTGTGTTGTGCCCATTGCAAATAGACGCTAGTAATATTCAAGCATTAGCTCAGCCGACGGTAGAGTACCGCAGCGACGTCCGCCAATTTCATCATCATCTCCCTGACTACGCTCACTGCAGGGCAAAGGACTATCGCATGTCTCTCCAACTATCTCTGTCCTTTCCCATCTGCGGCCACCGTCTCCCGACAAATTTCTTAATCTCATCCGCCTACCTAACTTCCTGACGTCCCCTGCAACGCTTGCCTTATCTTGGAATCCACTCCGTTAACCCTAAGGACCAGCGGTTATCCTACCTTGGCATGACATGCTCTGCCCAAACCCACATCTTCTTGATTTCGTCTAGGATATCATTAGCTCGTGCTTGATCCCTGACCCACACAACCCTCTTCCTGTCTTTGAATGTTACGCTTATCATCAGTTTTGTTTCCATAGCTCGCTCCGCTGTCCTTAGCCACGTTTCTGCCCCATAAGTTAGTAACGGAAAGATGTAGCTCTTGTACACTTTTCTGCTGAGGAATACCAGTAAACTGCCATTCATTATCCGAGTGAACCTGCAATATGCTTTAGAAATGAAGCTTGGGCGTGTTGGTATGCCACTTAAAATCACATCAGCGCGACTTTTGACGCGGACTACAGGCGCCGACTGCGGGTGGCTGGAGGGCACAAACTCCCGCACCCCCCCCCCCCCCCCCCAAACAAAAAAAAACTCGGCAGGGGGGGGGGGGGGGGTGCGTGGGGGGGGAGCCTTGGCTTTGCCCCGGAGACTGAGCAGTGGGGTCAGGGGTCAGCATATCTTCTGCTGCGGACTGCCACGGGGGGTTGCCGAGAGCAACCCCCGTTGGTTTGGAGTCATTACTGGCGTCACCAACGCGCATTGCTCATCGAGGCTCTAGCACCCTCATTGATCATATATTATCTAATGTCATTACGCCTCAAATCGCAGGAGTCATCAACTTTGATATCACGGACCATTATCCCACTTTCCTGTTAATTGAATGCCCTAATAACACGCCCCCCAGAAAACGCTATAAGCAAACATTTGATAGAAACCGGTTTGTTGCGATAGTGGCTGAGACTAACTGGGATAGCATACTACAAGAAACATGCGCCAATAAAGCGTTCAGTAAATTTTCTGCGAAGCTCAAAGAAATAATTAGCTCATGCACATCGGTAACTCCCATCACTCATTGGTACTCAGTTCCCCGGAATCCATGGATAACCAAAAGCCTTCTAAGCTGTATAAATAAAAATAATAACCTTCTCAAAAAGGTTAGAAAGCAGCCATTTAACGTGCGCCTAAAACAGCGCTATCAAAAATACTCAGATACTCTCTCCGCAGCACTTAAACGCTCCAAACAAGATTACTACCAAAATGAAATACTTAGAAATGGAAATGACACTCGTAAGAATTGGGTAACAATTAAGGAATTTCTGAATATAGCTGAAAACAAAACGAGCATAACGAAAGTCTCTGACGGTGAGTGTACTTTAACTGATCAAACTGACATTGCTAATGCATTTAATTCCTTCTTCTCGCGCCGCGGTTCCCCGCCTCCAAGTAGTTACTGTGGCCCTCGTCGATGCCCTCACTCTTTTTACTTGCGCCCTACTTCACCAGACGAAGTATTCCAAATAATTTCTAGCCTAAAAAATACCGCTCCTGGGATCGATGAAATTCCTTCTTTCAAAGTAAAGCTGGTGGGTCGTGAGCTGTCTAATGTTCTTAGTCACATTATTAATTTAGTATTTAGGACTGGTGTTTTTCCAACTGAACTTAAAAAAGGTAAGGTGACGCCGATATTCAAGAAAGGCGACAAAGAATGCCTAAGTAACTACCGTCCAATAACTATATTGCCTTTCTTTAGTAAAATAATAGAAAAGTTAATTGTTAATCGCATAATGAACTACCTCATTAAATTCCAGCTGTTAGCAGATCAGCAATTTGGATTCCGGCCTAATTACTCCACAGAACTAGCTTTAATCGAATTCACAGACAGTATTAAGCAATATATTGATAATGGGTTGTTTGCCGGTGCTGTTTTCTTAGATTTCACCTAAGCATTTGACACAATTAACCACACTATACTGTACACTAAATTAGAATCTCTAGGCATCTGTGGGCCTGCTCTAGCTCTTTTACGCAGTTATCTCACTAACCGTATACAAGTTGTCCAGCTACAAGAAACATTGTCTTCCCCTTTAACTATTAATTTAGGAGTGCCACAAGGTTCCATTTTAGGTCCGCTTCTTTTTCTCATTTTCATCAATGACTTACCTTTGTCCTTAATTAACACAAGATGTATACTTTACGCGGATGATACGACATTATTCACTCAGGATAGCAATTTCACAAGCCTAATAAACAAATTAAACATGGACTTACAGAATATTGTTTTATGGTGTGAAAATAACTTACTACAACTTAATCCTACAAAAACCACTTTCATGATATTCCGCTCTCATCAAAAGCATATCATCCCGAGCCCAGCCGTTTATCTGGGACATCATATTATCACTGCCTCCGAATCCGTTACATTTCTCGGCATCACGCTTGACTGTCATCTAAAATTTCATCTACACACCAAATCTATCAGTAAAAAAATTTCATTTGGAATAAGGGTGTTAATAAAAACTAGACTTTTCTTTCAACGCCATGTTCTCTTATCCCTGTACTATGCTTTCATTAACAGTCACCTTAATTATTGCCTATCATCATGGGGTAATACCTATTCATGCCATATGTCATGTATTTCTCATCTTCAAAATCAAGCGCTTCGAATTCTATCTTTCAGCCCATACACAGCCACTGCTTCACCTCTTTACTCTGACCTAAACATTCTGCCATTGAAATGCCTCCTTAATCTTAGGTTAGGTCTTCTAATCTACCGCGCTCGCAATAATAACAATCAACTTCTCTGTTTTTCCGTATCTTTCCTTTCTAATAGCAATAACACTAGATTCTCTGAACAAAATAATATGCTTCTACCAAAAGTGAACACAAATTATGGAAAACAAACTGCTTTTTTCTCCGCCATCAAAACCTGGAATTCATTACCACTAGCAATCAAATCCGTACGTTCGCAGCCCGCTTTCTACACTTTACTAAAAAAACATCTCCTATCAACCCATTCAGCTTCATGCCATGCTTAAGGTTGCCTTCATCTTATTTTATGTTCCCCCTCTGACAGCAAACGGTCATATTGTTAATCTTCTGGAACCTCTTTTTTTTTTTTTTCTTTCTCCGCCTGTGTATTATATCTGCATTTATTCAATGCCCATTGTTATCTGATGTCTTTTTGTGTTCTTTCTATTGCTCTTATGTTTTGCTATTTTATGCCTTTTTTGTTAAATTATGCCCGCTAACTATTGTATAACTTATTCATTGCCGCAAATTACACTAATAGATTTTAACTTGATTGTATACTTTTATAGCTCCTCTGCCAAACTTATGCACTTTCCTTATGTATTCCTGATGGGAGGCCCCCAGACAGTTTTCACTTTGGGACCTCCTACTGTACTAACTTTTTTATGAAACTCACAACTCATTTGTATTTCGTTTTAATAAACCTTCAAACCTTCAAAGAAAAAAAAACAACGGTGAAGTACACTGGTACACTGGAAAGTAAAATAAACAAACTCGCCCGTAGCTACTTTACATCAGCGCCAACGTATCGTTCCTCACTTGTTGATCACCAACACTGCCACACAAACACTTCTTCTTTATTTGACCATGCCAGGTACGTGAAATTACTAGTACCACTGGGTACACGAGCGATTTTGTTTTGTTTTTGTTTCGCAAATCACTGTGTGCACTTTTGTTCAGTGATTTCATTTAGTTTTCTTCACAAGTAGCACGTTTTAGTTTTATTTTTGTCATGATACGGTCTCTAGGACACCATGTTTGCATGGTGTCCTAGTTTATTTGTCGAGAATTTGTATTACTTCCATTACGCTGTGATAAGCTTTGCTAATGTTTATATTGTATGCTAGTTCACTGCTCGTAAATTTTGTATCGTGTCGCGCTTGTTCGCTAAAATTCACGTAGTTTGCTTTTCACGATTTTTGTAAACCCAATCGCCTCTATAATGCTTCGGCATCTTGGGGTATAGAAAATAGATAAATAAAAATCCAAAGTTGCACAAAGCAGCAGAGCACGTAAGAGTGGAGGTACACCACATTGCCATCGTTAATTTCGAGTGCTTAAAAAAAAAACTGGGGTAAAAAAAAACAATTTCAGATCTCTTTTTTCTAGTCTTTTAAAAAATTGAAATAAATTTAAGGTATCAAGGAGCCACGCTTTCTTCGATCTTACATGTTATTCATGCAATCACCCTACCATTCCTCCAGCGTAACTAGCTACCAGGCGCCATTTTCATATGTTAGGCAATATCAGCTATGCCAGATCGTCACACAGTATCTTGAACCCCATATTTAACGTACCTGCAACCGGGAATCATTTTCGATCTCATTCCGTGTCACGATGCTATACAGTTTTAAACGCTGAAGAAAAGAAACTGCCCCGCCGCGTCGCTCGTCTGCTGACCCGAAAGACGCAGGTTCGATCCCGACCGCGGCGGCCGAATTTCGATTCAATTCTAGAGGCCCGTGCGCTGTGCGATGTCAGTGCACGTTAAAGAACCCCAGGTGGTCGAAATTTCCGGAGCGCTTCACTACGGCGTCCCTCATAGCCTGAGTTGCTTTGGCAAGTTAAACCCCAGTAAACCAAACCAAACCAAAAGAAACTAATTTTGGCGCCCTCTCGTAGGCAGCATTGCATGATATTCCAAAGCGCTGGGAGGCTGGTGTGCCACGAAAATAGGCGCAGATTTTTGTTAAGCCGTCGCGGCGCGAAGGAAGCGCACGCACCGCATCATAGGCAGTTCGAAACTGACGCCATTGACTGGTGCAAAAGGTTGCTGTATATTGCTTGCCCCTTCTGCCTCAACGCTCACCTGACTTGTCTCCTCCTCATATTATCCGGAGACGTCGAATTGAACCCAGGCCCGAACGAAAGCAACGCTCCGCCGTCTCTAGAATCAATTTCCGAAGCCATATCACACACTGAATCCTCTCAGAGCACAATAATTGCAGAGCTTGCCTTGATCCGCTCTGCTCAAACAAACATTGAAGACTCGGTCCGCCGTCTTTCAGCGCGGGTCGAAACACTGGAAAAAACAGTCGAATCTAATCCGGAAAATGTAGCTGCATCTATAAATAACACCGCCTTGGCCAGACTTTCTTCAGACGTAAAAGCTGCAACAACCAAGTGCGATGACGCTGAAAACCGCTTGCGGCGCTCGAACGTATTGTTTCTCGGTCTTCAGGACGAACCCAGCGAAAGTTGGGCACAGTCTGAAGCACATATTATTTACTTCTGCTCCGAACATCTAGACATTACAATGGATAGCCATGACATCGAACGCGCGCATCGACTGGGCCGTTTGCAAACAGACAAAAACCGCTCAGTAATTATTAACCTCCCACACTTTAAAGATAAATCAAGAATTCTTCTTGCAGGGCATAAACTTAAAGAAACCTTATTCTCAGCCCGTGAGGACTATTCCGCGAAAGTTCAACAAGCTAGAAAAAAACTTTGTTCTTACGGCCAACAAAGCAACGCCTCATTTAAGATCCGCTTCGACAGGTTACTTATCGGCAAAAGACAGTTCACTTTGAACGCCGAAACGAATTCCATTGTAGAACTAAAACCATCGCGATTAGCCCAAGCGCCATACCGCCGGTCCAACCATCCAAATGCTTGCGCCCTACCTCAACTTATCAGAAAGCGTTTGTCCTGGTGACAAACGTAGGTACGTAGTTACCTACCAAAAAAAGAAATAGTTGAAACCGTCCTTGAAGATCATAACACTGGCATTGCAGTATTTACCTAATCTTGGCTAACACCTGATATTGAAGACACAGAACTGCAGCAAGACAACCGGTCCTTTCATTTTTACAGGCGAGATAGAAGAGGTCGCAGGGGAGGGGGCATCCTTGCTCTTGTCAAATATAACATTCCATCCGCTCTAGTCGAGATTAATTGCCGCAGCGAAATACTATGTCTTAAAATCTGTCTTCCGTCTCTTACCAACATAGTAAGTGCATGCTATCGAGCACGCGATCAATCTTTTATTACGGACCTTCACTGTGGGATTCAAAGCCTTCACTCTCGACTTCCCCACGCCAATATTAAACTCTGTGGCGATTTCAACCACCTGGATATCGAATGGTGAGATTTGACTGCATCGTCTCGCCAATCTAAAGACTGCTTTGAACTTGTCCTTACATTTAACCTTTTCTAAGCAGTTCATGAGGCAACACGAGGCTCAAATATCCTTGAACTCATTCTTGTCTCCAGTCCAGAATTAATCCAATCACTTTCGCATTCTAGTGAACTCAGTGATCACAGCCTCTTGTGTTTCAACCTAACCATTGAAATCTCCGAGGAGGCAGTGGTGGCTGCCGAGGGTTTCCTCGGTGTTGACCCAGTCTGCATACTGATTGTTGCGGGTGAAGGTCAAGTCCGGACAGGCATCCCTAGTCACGGAGTTGCCGATACGAGTTGGGTGGACTGCGTCAGTGTAAAGAGTGAGGGCCAGCGTTGACGCAAGCTCCGCCAACTTGCGTCCCCGCTTCTCTTCACGGCAGTAACCCCACATCCGAGCGGAAGCGTTGAAATGGCTCACAATCAGGAGGGGGTCCTGACCCACAACTCTCAGCGCGCGGCTAAAGAGGTCCGCGAATGATACATTCGGCAATTTCGGATTGCAGTATACATTGAGTATGTGTAGCGGTGGCTCCTGCTTGCGGAGTGGGCGGAGGGTCACCATTACATAGGAGTATTCAAGTTGCATGTCTAAGTCGACCTGGTTGGCTGTATAATTTCTATAGACTAATAGACAAGACAAGGGGTCCTGCTGGAACGTCATATAATTTGTTAGTGCGGCGCCTTTCCCTGGCTCTTGGAGGGCAACCACTGCTGGCAAATGCTCAAAGGTTGAAAGGAAAAGTCGGAGGTCGGCCCGCTTGGAACGGGACCGGAGCCCCCGACAGTTCTATTGAGTAATCGTAATGGGGGAAGCCGATTTGGAAAGGGGGGAGCGCCTACACCGGGGGTGTCCCGCCATGCTCAGGTTTAGAGGTGAGAGGTGGAAGTGAGGCTGCCCCCGAGCCAGATACCAGGGACTGAAGCTCAGCACCTACAGGGGGACAGCTGTCTTCGTCATCGTCAAGGTCATTTACTCGGCGGGACAATCTGGAGGGCCGACCAGATGCGTCCTTAAGAGGACCGGCTCTGCGGGAAAGGCGGATATTAGACTCGACGTGTTGAGCGATCATATAGGGGATAGCCTCCATGACTCTAGCGATGAGGCGTTCCATCACTGTCTCCAACAGGGTGTCAAATTTGGCATTAAGACGGGCTTCGAGTTAAGGGAAGGTTCCAAAGCGGGCGTCGCCGCCGTTTTGCTCTCCATAGCGTCCGTGTCGGAGTTACTAGGGGCAGGGGGAGTTGTTTTAGCCTCTAAGGCTTCAATTTTGGCAAGTAGCATCTCGTTTTGTGCCCGGAGAAAAGCTACAATGTAGTGGAGCTCAGCGTCAGCTGCCGAGCGAGGGGGAGGGGAGAGGAGGTGGGAGGAGGAGGCAACCCTGCCTGAACCGCTCACCTGTTTGCCATTTTTGACGGCGCTGGCCCAGGAGCCGGTCGCGCCATTGTTGTCTTGGGAGCGGGCTTGCTTCTCCTGGCCGCCGTGTGGGGGCGGTGGTGGCACTTGACAGCTCTTGGCGTCCTTCCCGCTGGTAGGCGTCTGCCGTTTTGAAGCATCGCTGCCGATGCTGCTTAGGTGACGTGGCTGCCTGCCCGTCCCGCTGGATTTCCCGCCCTTAGGGGCGGCTGGCTTGGTATAGCGATATTTTGCAGTGCAGTCCCGCGAGTTCGTGGCATGGCCACCATCACAAACCGCACATTTTGGCAGACACTAGTGAGGGGTCCGCATCCCCTTTTTTATGGGTGCCTGCTGTCCACACAGGCCACACTTGTCTTGGGTTGGGTTGGGGCAAGAGTCCACCGGATGGCCGACAGTTCCAGACAAGCTGCAGGCCGGAATAGGGCGCAAATATGGCTTAGAACCATCCTTTCGCACGACCAACAACGCAAACCCGAATCCCAGATTGGACCAAGTTCAGGCAAAATTATAACACTACCACACCCATACATGAGCAAGGCTACCAGTCTTCGTCACAACATTTGGTCTCTGGCCTTCGCTCCTCCGAAACTCAAATTCAACTCTCAGAGGCGGTCTCGGATGTGGACAACCACCTGCTCCACCTCTGGGAGGCCCGGCATTGCCTCGTCCGTTGGTGGCGTCGGCAAAAGCACAGCCGAAAACTTAAAGCTCGCATCGCCGAGCTCACTCAACGAGCGGCTGAGTATGCGGCCCAACTCGCCGACTCCAACTGGGTGGCCCGATGCAATGCGGCCGCGCGGCAAATGTCAAGCCGGAACACGTGGCGGCTCTTTCGCGCCCTCATTGACCCAACGAAAACACGCACGGAAACTCAAAAACACCTCCAAAGAGCAATACACAGATTTCAGGGCAACACAACTCAATTGGCGCACAAGCTCCGGGAACAGTACTTGTGCACCACCTAGGACCCCCGCGGGCCGGCGTACACTTATGCAGGTTCTGAGAACGTTGAGCTGGATCAACCGTTCCAGCTCCACGACCTGAGGGCGGCCCTGGCAAAAATGAAACGTGGCACCGCTCTGGGTCGGGACAAAATTACAGTCAAATTGTTAGCCAACCTCCCCGACCCGGCGTACCTGTCTTTATTGAATTACATTAACTCAATCTGGCCTGTGGAAGTGCCGCTCCCCATCGACTGGAAGACCGCCCTGGTCACCTTCATTCCTAAAGCTGGCAAGGCCAACAGCACGGACAACCTCCGCCCCATCTCTCTGACTTCCTGTGTGGGCAAACTCATGGAGATGATGGTACGTGACAGGTTGTCCGAGTTCATGGAATCCAAACACCTTTTCGCAGACACCATGTTCGGGTTTCACCCACACAGATCTGCACAGGATGTCCTGCTACAACTAAATCGGGATGTCCTCGACCCCGTCGGATGCCCTCACAGTGACAAGGTCGTACTCGCCTTGGATTTGAAATGAGCATTCGACAACGTTACCCACGAGATCATTCACACCCACCTCTCTCAAACTAACTGCGGCAGAAACGCCTTTCAATACATTCGGCAATTTTTAACCGACAGGCAATCTTACATTCGAATCCAGGTTAAGGAACATGGCCCTTTTCATTTAGGAACCAGGGGTACACCACAGGGCGCGGTGCTCTCTCCCCTGTTGTTCAATTTGGCTATGATGCGCCTACCGGCCCAGCTGGACGCTGTCGCCGGTGTACAGCATGCGCTGTACGCCGATGACATCACCCTGTGGGCCACACAGGGTTCCCTTGGAGACATTGAGGTCAACCTGCAGGAGGCGGCGACCATAGTGGACCGTTATGCTCGTCGCTGCGGCCTCCAATGCTCCAACCAAAAGTTTGAATTTGTGCACATACGCCCCTCACCAAAGTACACAGCCAAAATTTCATTGTCTCTTGAGACAGGTCCAATTCCTGAAAATATCGAAGTCCGGGTATTGGGGCTCTTCATATATCAGAGCAGAGGGTCAGAAACAACATTGGCCAAACTCCGTCAGGTGGGGACCAGGTAGGCCGCTTGGTCAGCCGGGTTTCGAACAAGCGTGGGGGCTTACGATGTAAGGACGCCTTGCGGCTGGCGCATGCATTTGTAACCAGTCGAATTCTATATTCGACTCCATACCTCCACCTGCGGAAGCAAGACGAGGATTCACTCGAAGTCATCCTCCGCAAAATTATTAAGCGGGCTCTGGGCCTCCCCGTGACCACCTCCAACAAGCGCCTCCTGGGGCTGGGCATGGTGAACACATTTCTGGAGCTCCGGGAAGCCCACTTGACTAACCAATGCACACGTCTCTCAAAGACATCTTCGGGTCGCCGCCTCCTTGCCCGACTGCACATCCAACACACCCCTCTTATGGAAAAGCGCGTACGTATTCCATCCCAGTGGAGATGCGTCCTCCACGACCGCCCTCTTCCCGCGAACATGAACCGTGAAGACCATAATGCCCGGCGCCTGGCGCGGGTGGAAGCCATGGCCCGCCACTGTGGATCGAAACCTGGCGTATTCTACATGGATGCCTCTGGCCCCCACCATGGGGGATGGTACACGGCCGCAGTCGTCCACCAATCCAAAACAGTGAACGGCCTTACTTTCCGAACCCGTGACATAACACACGAGGAGCAGGTCCCCATTGCGTTGGCTGCATCTGATTCCAATTCAAAAACAATTATTTCCGACTCACGAGGGGCATGTCGGAACGTCGAGCAGGGCTGGGTACATTATCTAGCCTACCGCAATCTCCAAAAAGGGTCTACACCGGGGACACAGCGCACCGGCGTATCGTTTGGGCTCCTGCTCACATTGGCCTTGAGGGAAATGAGGCAGCTGACGCCGCCGCCCGCGCGCTCTCTCAGCGGACATTCCCCTCCGACCTCGACGATCAGGACCTCGAATTCACTCCCGCTACTCCTTTAAAGACATTGTTTTACTTTATCAATCTGGCCACGGTCTTTATCCCCGCCCGTGTAAAGGTCTCTCCAAGGCGGAGGAGCGGCTTCTGCTTCGCCTGTATACCAATACTTTGCTGTGCCCGGCAGCTCTCAAACACTTCGACCCTTCTTTCTCGGGCAGCTGTCCGCACTGTGCGGAGACGTCTTCAGACATTTACCACATGGTGTGGGCATGTTGTGGGCTGCTATCCTCCCTCACGCCAGCCCAACCCGGGAGGACTGGGAGGCGACCCTGCTCGGCTGCTCTGACCTGCAGGCCCAACGGGCCTCGGTCGCGCGAGTCCGGGCGGCGGCCGACGCCACTGGGGTCCCGAACTAGGGACCTCCACCTAGTACTTGTAAGGGCTGGCCCCGTCTGGGTCAGCTCATGCAATACCTCCAGCAGTGTATGTGTAAATAAATGCTTTCCACCACCACCACCGCCCACCAACCATCCGTCAAATACTTCCGCGATTATCGTAATGCTGACTTAGCGGGTGTGAACTCCGACTTCGAACAATTTTTCGCTGCCTTCCTCCTATCCATGTCTACGAGTTCCGTTAATGAAAACTGGTGCCATTTTAAGCATGAAATGCTTTTAGCTGCCGTTGTCGGCAGTGTGGTGACGTCACGCCGAGACCAATTTCCCTAACCTCGTGCGTAGGAAAGCTTATGGAACGCGTCATCCAGGCTAGACTGACACGCTTCATGGAGCAGAACGACCTGTGGCCGCACGAGATGGTCGGGTTCTGGCCGGGCTTGTGTACGCAGGACGTGATGCTTCGCTTGCAACATTGCGTCATAAATTCGAGATCCAAAGACGCGAAGCTGATTTTAGGTTTAGATCTAACCAAAGCCTTGGACAATGTTAAGCATGCGGCCGTCCTTGCGGGGCTTCAGGACATAGGTGTCTGCGAAAGGACGTCTAATTACATCAAGAATTTCCTGTCACACAGGACGATAAAACTAAAATTTCAGGACTTAGAATTCCCCACGGTTTACCTGGGAAGTAAGGGAACGCCGGGGGGATCGGTGCTCTCCCCCTTCCTTTTTAACGTGGCAATGAGGGGCCTGCCCGCCGCACTCAGGAATATAGAAGGCATAAAATTTAGCTTGTACGCAGATGACATCAACATATGGTTGAACAGTGGTAGTGACGGTAGCATAGAGGAGCGGCTGCAGGCAGCGGCAGACACTGTAGTGTCCTACGCGGCCGAATGGGGCCTTGTGTGTTCGCCGCAGAAATCGGAACTTTTTGTTTACAATCCGAAAGCGCTCCGGTGCAAGCGCGACTGGAATTTTGAAATTAAAATAGAAGGCAAAGCTGTTCCGAAAGTTAATCACGTCAGGATCCTAGGACTTTTTATCCAAGAGGACGGTTATAATAAAGGAACTATCAAGAAGCTCAGCAACTACGCTGCGCAAGTAACAGGGATCTTCAGGAGGGTCGCGCTGAAGGGCAGGGGCCTCAAAGAAAGTAGCCTCTTGAAACTGACGCAGGCGTATATTATTAGCCGAATATACTATGCCGAGGAAAAACACAGCGCACTCTTAAGACACGGACAAAGAAAGCGCTGTATTGTCTTGCCTTTCTTTGTCCGTGTCTTAGGAGTGCGCTGTGTTTTTCCTCAAGATGAACTACCAACTAGCCCGCTCTTCCACCCTTGTATGCTATGCCACGCCATTCCTCAATATTAGGGTAAACGAGAGAGAGAAGATCGACGCAATTATTCGGCGTTGCGTCAAGAGGGCGCTGGGCGTACCTATCTTCACCTGTACAGACCGCCTGTTGGAAATGGGGGTGCATAATACTTGGATTCAACTCGCCGAGGCGGTGCGAATCGCCCAGATCGAAAGTCTGAGTACAACGAATACGGGCCGGACCATCTTAGAGTGGGTCGGCCGAAAAGTAGATAGGGGCATATGCGGCAAGGTCGCCCTACCGCCATAATGTCGCGAGAATATCATCGTTCCCCCCCTCCCCCGCAACATGCACCCAGAACATCACAGGGAAAGACGGGAGAAGAGGGCGGAGGCGCTGGTTAAAAGGGCCGGGAATTTCAGGGCAAATGAGGTTGCCTACGTGGACGCAGCGAGTGGCAGGTCGGGAGCTGCGGTCGCCTCAGTAGTCGACGGCCGAGGTGCACCAGTCGCCGCCGCCTCCATTAGGAGTAGAAACATAGATACGGCCGAGGAGGTCTCTAATAGCGCTTGCTTGCGCCGGAACCAAGGCTAGTTTGATTCTCAGTGACAGCAAAACAGCAATCTGTTTTGCTGTCACTGTAATGCCCCCCCCCCCCCCCCATTGTAATGCCACGGCGCTGTGGGTTCCTTACTAAATACTTACTAAATAAATCTGCAACATCGGAAAGGGCAGGGTCTCGCCAGAAACGGCTCGAATTCTGTCCGCAGCCAAAATTGATCGCAAGATCACCTTAATTTGGATCCCAGCACACACATCCGTCCCCGGTAACGAGGCGGCCCACATGTTAGCGCGAGATCTCTACTTCCGGGTAACTATAGAGCCACCCGACCCCCAGGGAATGGACGAACGTTTGCAAACGTACGCGGAAATCGCCGTGCACTACAGGTTAGGCAGGCGTCTAATGCCACCACCAGATCCAAACTTAACCAATACAGAGGCCATCGCCTGGCGACAATTACAGGCCGGAAATTTCATTAACCCCGTCTGGTTATTTCAAAGCACGTTAGACGATAAAAAAGATGACAAATGTAAGACCTGCGGAGCGAGGGGGGCCCTCGATCATATAATTTGGCAATGGCCTGTATCCCCGGGTGCTGAGGACAATATTAAGAGTAGAGCAGCCTGGGTGGTGGTGGTGGTGAAAAACTTTTATATGCAAAGAGAGTTTGAGGGTCAAAAAACCCTGCTACATGGTCGGTATCCTTAGTCCGGGACACCGCACGACGAGTCCCCGTCTCGCGCCCGCTTTACTAGAGCCCTTTGTGACTCCAGTGTGGAGCAGTTGAGGAGGGCAGTCTCCCATGCCTCTCGGGTGGGGGTGGGGGAAGGTGAGGATTCTGAGTACATGCCCACACCATGTGAAAGATATCGCAGATCTCTCCACAGTGCGGGCAGCGCCCATCTGTGTTCGGATCGAAGTGTTTTGCTATGGCAGGACAGAGAAGAGTTCCTGTCTGCAGGCGCTGCAGAGTTCGCTCCTCCGCCTTACTCAGCCCCTTGGCAGGTACTGGGTAGAAACGGTGGCTGTCGCAATAATGAATTAGGATTTCGCGGAACCGCAGAAGCGGTTTATGAGCTTCTGAGCCACGAGAGCTAGGATGAGGAGCCCGGTGTGTGAACACTCGGGCGGCCGCATCAGCGGCCTCATTGCCTCGTAGACCCTGGTGGCCAGGAGCCCAGATCACTTTTGTGCGAGTTGAATCGGCGGGAGCGCGTCTTAGAATTTGGGAGGCAAGAGGTGATATTTCGCCTGCAAGATAATGTTCACAGGCCCGGCGAGAGTCTGTGATAACCGTTCTCGATTTTGGATCGGCGGCAGCGACAGCTGTTGCGACTTCCTCCGCTCGTGTTGAATTTGGGGCCCGAAAAGATAGCCCATCGACATTCATTCCCCGGTGGACTACGGCAGCCGTGAAGAATCCCGTGGGCGACGGCCCTGTGATGTCGACGTAGTAGACGCCCTCTTTATATCCACACTGCCTCTCAAGCGTGCGAACCCGCGCTTGTCGTCTGCCTCCATGTGAATCCATGTCCATGTTACGAGGGAGCGGAGCGACCAAGAGCATATGGCGCCACAGCACCGGGTGTTCTCCGTCCCCTCTGGTATGCATGTGTGTTGGATGTGTAAGCGGTTTAGCAGGCGGCGCCCAGGAACCGTCTGCGATAGCCTCGTATATTGGTTCACGAGGTGGGCCTCCCGAAACTCCTGATAGGAGTTTACCACTCCCAACGCCTTCAGTTTGGCGTTGGAGGTAGCCACCGGGAGGTCCAATGCTCGCTTTGTTGCCTTCCTGATGATGGCGTCAATGCGCTCGTCTTGTTGTTTGGTGGTGCGTAGGTACGGCACGGCGTAGAGGATTCGGCTGGTCACGAAGGCATGGGCGAGCCGTAGCGCGTCCCTGCCCCGCAGACCACCCCGCTTGTTGGAAACACGGTGGATCATGCGCCCTACCTGTTCACCTATGCTCTTGAGTTTCGCTATAGTAGAGTCCGGCTTAAGTTTGTTATTGATGAACAGACCCAGGATCCGGAGCTCCGCCACTTCTCTGATGGGACCGCCCGACAGAGATATGTGTAGAGACGTGTTGTCCTTGTAAACCACAAGGACATGTAGAAGCTCTGACGTGTAGAAGCTCTGATTTGGCGGGAGCACATTGGAGACCACAGTCGGCAGCATATGCATCGACTATGGAGGCGACCTGCTGAAGGCGGTCCTCCATCTCCCCAAGGCTCCCCTCGGTGGTCCAGATTGTAATATCGTCTGCGTAGAGTGCGTGTTTTATGCCCTCCACCTGAGCCAGTCGGCCGGGCAGGTGCATCATGGCGATGTTGAAAAGGAGCGGTGATAACACCGCCCCCTGTGTTGTACCTCCTGTACCCATAGAGTACGGGCCGCATTCCTCGTCCTCGATCCGGAGGAGTGCCTGACGCGCGAAGCGAGGTCCCCGCCGACCAGAAACGAGCTGCCCGCCTGGCGGCTGAAGCCGCGAAGAGACAATGTATATTCGCCAGTCTTTAGTCGCGGAGGTCCCGTCCCCCGTCCCGTAGGCCTGCGTGCCAGGGACGGGGACTAGGGGGCCTCCAACATTGGTGGAAGTAAAAGTTGTTATCAATCACTCAATCCAGAGCCAACATCCGGCCACTGAATTCCACTCATCTGGGCACTGAATTCCGCATATCCGGGACCTGAAACGAGAGCAACCGGGCACCGTACGAGATTTAACGAGATTTAACGAGACTCTCTAAGTCCTCTTACAGGACCGGCATACAAGCGCCGGTAGCTTCGCGTCGAACGGGTGGTGGCTTTCCTCTCTTCCTGTACGGTGCGATTCGGGTGTCCACCGAGATGACAGAGAACTACTGCGTAATTTCCTTTCCTCAAAAAGCGTCGCGTTCAAAGGGCAACGCACCGCACCGAACGGGTGGTGGCGTTCCGTGGACTCCCTGGCAGCGCTGCAACACGCTGTCGCGTTCCAGTCCTAAAGGCAAAGCTTAAGCGTCATTAATTACCAGTTAATTAGTATTTGGTCATTAATCAGTAGTTAGTCACTAATTAGTAATTTGTAATTACTTCGTCATCAATTATGTGCGACGTAATCGAGTGGTGACGTCAACAGTGTCACATACGCAAAGTGGTGCGGAAAACGCTTTCGCCTCTACGCATTTCAGACAGTTTCGAACGCGCTGCATATACATTCTGGTCAGGCCTGCGTATCGCCGTGTCCGCGCACGCTTCTGCATCGTCCTGCATTCCAATGCCGCCACCGTTATAGCTGCTTGAGCCGAGCAATGGAGTCTGATAAAAGCAGAGGTAGGAAGTGTCTTGCGGAAAGCGATCGCTTTGCGAGTGATACGCCACAGCAGAAGACTGCTCGCCCTTGCCGACAACGCCAGTATTATGCGGCCGCTCCCGAAAGCGACAAGGCCGCCACGGTTCGCGGCTATGCCCGTAAACATTTCATGCTTACTCTACTCTCGGTTACGGGAGAGGCAGAGATTTTTAAGCACGAACTCTTGTCGCTCATTGACGCTTACGTACCACTAAGCCTTAGTATTCCAATGCATTGCGCAAATTATCGCGGTAAAAAAAAAAACACCTCTTCTGTAATGCCAAAAATTCTACATCATCTGTGAAATGGAATAAATACTTCCCCAGTCTTCGCGAATAACCTTAGTTATTGCGGTTGTCTAAAAGAGAATTGTACAATAATGATTCCTCGACATAATGCGCTCTAACCTAAAGAAATTCTGGAATCTGATAATGCCCAACAAAAGCAGCTCATACAACATATCTTTGAGAAGACAAGATGGCACACACGTTCCGCTTTCCGAACGCTCTGATACAATGAATGAATTTCTACTTCACTTCAGTCTTCACCCACGAACCACCGGAATTTCTAAGGTCATCGATACTCTTCAGCCGTCCACTTCCCCAGGACCTGACAACATACCTGCCAAAATCCTCAAAGGAGCCAAAGAATTGACAGGCCAAATCCTACAGCTCATTTTCACCCAGTCTCTAAAGACCGGTCAAATTCCGGACGATTGGAAAACAAGCAAAGTTGTGCCCGTTTTTAAGACCGGTGACCGCTCTGACCCCTGGAATTATCGTTTCATTTCATTAAAATGCATCTCCTGTAAACTCTTTGAGCATATACTCTGCTCCAATATTGCAAATCACCTCGATAAACACTTTTTTCTTTCCCAAACAACATGGTTTCAGGGCAGGCTTCTCATGTGAAACACAACTTTTCGAATTCACAACTGATCTTCATATAAGTCTAGATTCTTTACTTCAAACAGACGCCATTTACCTAGATTTCTAAAAAACATTTCATCGCGTTCCTCATCAACGTCTCATCTGTAAACTCGCATGCCTGTCACTCGACCCTCTAGTCCTTTCCTGGATTCGCTGCTTTTTGATTAATCGCTCACAGTCCACCGTAATCGCTAATCGTGCATCTGCAACTACCGTAGTTATCTCCGGTGTACCTCAGGGTTCCGTCCTTGCTCCGCTTCTCTTCCTCATCTTCATCAACGACCTGCCATCTGGAATCTCGTCATCTGTCTGTCTTTTTGCGGACGAATGCGTCATTTATCGCCGCACATCTGATAACACTGACCAGGAATTATTAATGGACGACTTAAATAAAATATAGAAATGGTGCTCCGACTGGCTCATGCAGCTCAATATTTCGAAATGTAAATGCATGCACATATCACGCAAACGTTCCGTTACTAATTTCCAGTACTCCCTGAACTCTGTGGCGCTGTCAGTAACGAATTCATACATATAATTTGGCGTCGAAATAACGAACAAATTAACATGGACGGACCACATTATCGAACTTTGCGCAAGCACTTCCAGAGCACTTGGATTTATCCGAAGATCACTGTCAATTTCCCCTCCATCCATTAGACAACAAGCATACGAGACATTCATTCTCGCTCTCACGTGATATACCTCAGCGATATGGATCCCTCACCAGCCCTACTTAATACAATTGCTCGAAGCTATCCAGAACCGGGCAGCTCGCTTCATAACGTCGCAGTATTCGTCACGACATAGCGTTACCAACCTAAAATCGTCTCTCGGCCTTGAACCATTAGCACTCCGCAGAAAAGTATCAATTTTTTGTCTTTTACACAAACTATACTTTAGCCGCCGTGGTGGCTCAGTGGTTATGGTGCTCGGCTGCTGACCAGAAAGACGCGGATTCGATCCCGGCCGCGGCGGTTGAATTTCTTTGGAGGAGAAATTCTAGAGGCCCGTGTACTGTGCGATGTCAGTGCACGTTAAAGAACCCCAGGTGGTCGAAATTTCCGGAGCCCTCTACTACGGCGTCTCTCATAGCCGTAGTCGCTTTGGGACGCTGAACCCCATAAACCATAAACCAAACCACAAACTATACTTTAACTTCCCTGCACTACGCCAAACTTTGTTAAACGCTCCCTTACGCACAACTCGCCGATTATTCAACTCCCTCAGCATTCAGCGGTTGCATGGTTCATCCAACTCTTTCAACAAATCTTTCCTTCCCATCGCCACAGAAGAATGGAACAACCTTCCTGAAACCGTTCTCATCGAATCTAATCCCACCAGATTTCGGCAGCTAATAACAGACCACTTGAACCAACTATAGCTACTTCCCTCGTGCTACTCTGCCTGCAATTTGAAGTGCTTCTGTACTTGCGTCACCCCCCACAAGTGTGTTCCCACTTATTTAATTTCCCCACATTTTAATGTTTAATTTTATATTCTACTGCTTTGTCATATATTTTCTGTATTTTTTTGGATTCCCTGACGTTAATTTCACGTCAAACTTCTTATTCTTGTTATTTCTGTTATGCTTTTTTTAAGTTCACATGCCTTTGTATGACCGCTCCGCACCACTGTCGCCCCCCCCCCCCCATTATGTAATGTCTCAGACGGGATCTTTAAGGGTACAATAAATGATGATGATGATGATTTATTTTTGTTTCTTTTCTTATTTTATTGTTTTTATTTTTTCTTTTCGTCTTCTTATTTTTTTATTCCTTTACATTTATGAGAGCCATGCATTCCCTAGATGCACCTTTATTCATTCTCAAACCTTGCGTCTTCGTGGCGAAGACACAAGAAGCCGTGTTGAAGAGGAAGAAGCCGTTCTGTGCGGCTGTGCATCAACATGCTCCTTGCTGGGAACAGCGCATCGGCTGTTGGCCGAGGTCTACCGACGTCTCAGGACACTACGGACTCGTACAAAGTTGTCCTTCCCCGATTGCCTACCGGTAATGTTTTTCTTAATACCGTTTTCCTGCATGCTGACCTTAAGGGTCGCCCGTACCGAGCACCTGACTTCCGTGACGCACTCGCACAGATATTGGATCTCCGGGAGATTTTGCGCATTGGTCAATACCAAATGAGCCACGTGTGGATGGTTACCTGCGAGAGTAGTTCTTCCAAACAGAAGCTTGTTAACAAAGCGGAGTTTCCTGTCAAATGACTTAGGTACATGGTGTTTGGCCCGGATACTAAAAACGTCAAGGTTAAGCTCCTTTGGCTTCTCCGCTATATGGAGCACCGGAGGATTGTGGAAGCATTAGAGCCTTATGGCACGATTCAGTCTGTGGAGCGTGAAAAGTGGCGGTGCCCAGGGATGGAGCATATGGAAACGGCGAACCGTGAAATCTCCCTCACAATCAAGGATGGAGTGTCAGCAAGCACAATTCCACACACACTTAATGTTTATGGAGTGCAGGCATTAGTCCTTATCCCAGGGAGACCTCCACTGTGCCTCCGATGCAGCCGGGTTGGACATGTACGACGGCAGTGTCGCACGCCTCGATGCACCCAGTGCCGACGCTTTGGCCATACTGTGGAGAACTGCGTCTTGAGTTACGCTGACAGGCTGCGTCAAGCCCAGTGGTCACGGGAAGATGATGTGGCATCAGAACACATCATGGATGTGTCTGCGGTTGTCGACGCGACCGGAGAACTAAGTCGTGAGCATCGAATAGATGGGGAACAGAAGACTTCAATCAACACGGAATCTGAAGCAACTGGCCATCTAGCATCCGCGCCTCCAGAACGAAAACCGCCGGACCCGGGCCCCCCCGTGAGTGCTACAGAGACTGCTGTGCTTGCTTCCCAGGAACACCTCGTCGCCACAGGTCAACGTCCGGATATACCTCCTGTGGAGTCTGTCCAGGCGATACAGCCAGTGAATGCTCGCCGATCCTCCTCTGTTGCTGATTCTGCTTCGTCGTTGGAGGGTAACGGTGAGCCGTGTGTGGCGTCGATCTCTAGCGTGTCTGGTTCTCTGTCGGCTGTCAGTGTGGCAGCGAGTAATGTGCTCCCCTCGGGTTTGTGGGCCGAAGCCTTGGCTGTCTCAGAGGAGTACATGGACAGCAGCGCACCTTTGAAACGTCCAGCAGATGCTGACGAGGTGTGTATCGATGGCGCTGACCACAAGGCACAATGTGCAGAGGCCACGGGAAGGGCGGCTTTCAAGAGGAGGGCGATGTCTGCCCGAGAGGACGCCAATTTCGAGGCGGGCAACCCATTCCAGTGGATGGCGTTTGTTAAGTCTGGCACCAAAAATGGCGAGCGTCGCAGCATATCAAGTCGCTACCCTTAACGTTAGGGGTATGCGTAATCGTAGGAGGCAACAGCAGGTTGGCATCCCTTAAAGAAATGGAGCGTGCGTGTAGCCGCTATCCAGGAAACAAAGTTATCCTCTGATGAAGAGACAGAAGCTGCTCTCGAGCCTTTTTTGTCGGAATACAGCATTATTGTTAGCCACGCGAGAAGCTTATCCGGAGGTTGTATGCTATTCCTGGCGAACACGCTAGAGATGACAGCCATGTCTTATTGCATAGATGACGAGGGGCGACTTATATGCTGTGATCTCACAATTTCAGGTGTACAGTGACGGATTATTTGTGTTTACGCCCCCATAAAGCAGGGCGATAGAAGGCTTTTCTTTCTGTCATTAGTGGAACATTTGTGCACGGGCCACAAAATTATACTGTTGGGAGATTTTAATTGCGTTTGTAGGGATGAGGACCGATCAGTGGTATGTAAGAGATACGACCCTAGTGCTGCATTACTTACCGATTTGGTTTCTGAATATAATCTTGTGGATGTGGGACAGGAAAAAGGCGACAGTATACATTTCACTCATTTTCAGTTTTCCTATAATGCTCGCCTTGACAGAATTTACGTTTCTGTAGACTCGTTATCAAGTGTTGTTGTTGTTGTTGTCCTCTAGATAATGGCGTGTACCCACTGCGGGGGATTGACCAAGCCAAAGGCGGCAACTGATAGGTGCACAAAATGTTAAACAAGAAAATAATGATGGGGAAAAATAAAATAATAATGATAATAATAGCAATTAAGAAATAAATGAAAGAAACTCAGATGTCTAATTGAAATAAGCTAAACAAATATGGTGAGATCGGTGACTGAAATAGAGAACGGGGCTAAATATTCCATGTTTCGGAAAGCTTTCGTTCCAGAGAAATATTGCTCATGAGAATGAGCAGAGCTTAAGATGGCAGCCGTTTAGTGTCTGTAAGGAAGTTTTGCATGGCGGAGAGCACATTCCAGTTGCTGTGCCCAAGGGAGGAAGCCCAAGAGACAAAGCAACCCCAGCTGACAGACATAGACCTAGCTGTCGTAAAGGATGCTCCAGAAGGCGGCTCCGTAAAGAGGAGAAACGGCGGCAGGTCAACAAGAAATGATCTATCGTTTCGGGTTCTCCGCAGAACGGGCACAATGGGGAGACCGCCAGACCAGATCTATAAAGGTAGAAGTTTAAGTGAGGCACGCGACAACGTAGACGCGGGAAAAAAAACCTCAAGCTTGCGTGATCGCCATCCTTTACTGCACCACGGGTAAAGGAGAGGCCGGAATTCGGGAGAGGAGGTCAGAGCTGATGCTGCGAATTCTTTCAAGAGCATAAAAACCTGCGAAACCTGGCCGCCGTAATATATGCGCTGGGTGGAAGCACAGATACGACTGGGCCTTGAAGAGATGCCTTCGCCAGGGTATCGGCAACCTCATTCAAATGGATTCCTCTGTGCCCAGGCACCCAGACCAACCGTAATGAACACACGTGGGGTGGAACCAAGCATTTGAGTAAGCGAAGTGCCTGAGATGTTGTAGGCGCGGTGAGAGGAAAAAACGTGGAACGCTTCACGATTTTGCGTGTCATCCTTGCGCAGGGGCCAGTGTGTGTTTGGCAAGTGTGTTTGGCTAGTGGGTGCGGCCCGTCGTCTTCAGTGACCACTGTATGGTGTCTCTTCAGATAGGGAGGTACACTCGGCATGTACTTCATCCTTGATGGGAGTTGTGGAAGATAACTGTCTGCTCTGAGACGAAATCTTTCAGCGTGCTGTACCTACTTGTTTGAAAGACGTATGGTCACGCCGTGATCTGCCCGGTTTTCAAAAGTTGGACCTGTTTAAACAGGAGATCAAAAACTTGGCAATTGAGGCCTCAGCAAGAATCGCTTTCCTGAAGAGACACCACCTTCGTGAGCTTGGGCGCACCCTAACGGAGCTACATGAGCTAGAGAGGGTTAGCCCGGATGCCTATCTCGAAGAGCTTAATAACGTAAAAGCACAGCTTCAACAATTTGTGACAGAAAGATATAGGGGGGCCTTGATAAGATCTAGGTCCCGAAGGTTTCTAGACGAGCAACCTTCTCGTCGGGCCCTGAGTGATGAAAGAAATAATGCTCTTGCGAAGGAAATATTGGAAATTTAGTATGGTGATTGCACATACAGCGATGCGCCTGGTATCCTTGCTGCTTTCTTCGACTATTATCGGAAGTTGTTTGGCAGTTGCGAAGATCCAAATCAGGGTTTCAATTACAGTTCCTTACTCGGAAACTTACCTCGACTTGACGATGAGAAGTGTGCTATAGTGAAGGGAGCTATCACTTTGGATGAAACTCAATCAGTCATTTCTGCCCTGCAGAGCCAGAAATCTCCTGGGCCAGATGGTATTACTAGCGAATTCGATAAAACATTTTCGCCTTGCCTAGTGCCTGTTTTGATGGAAGTTTTCCAAGCATCTTATGATGTGGGTGTCCTGCCTCCCACTTTCTATTCTGGGCACACAATATTAATTCCCAAAAGCAAAGATACTAATCGGTTGAAAACTGTTGAGGGATATCGTCCAATATTCCTCTGCAATGTTGATTACAAAATTTTTGCCAAGGTTCTTAGCAGTCGTGTGCAGCTCGTCATTATGGACTTGATAGGTTCGCATCAGGTCTGTAGTATTGGAGGCCACAGTATTCAAACACATGTCCATATTGCCCGTTCAGTATTAGAGACAGTATCAGATGAGACAGGCCAAGTAGCTCTGATTCAAATTGACTTGGCGAAGGCGTTTGATAAAGTTCGGCATGATTTCTTGTTCGCGGTCTTGGAGTATGCAAATATTGGTGACGTCTTGCTCAAAGGCATAAGGCTGTGCTATAAGAACTCCTATACAAGGGTAATTGTTAATCAGGAGCTAACGAAACCAATACCACTAGAAGCATCTGTTCGTCAAGGATGTCCACTGTCTCCATTGTTGTTTGCCCTATATCTGGAACCCCTCTGTCTCAGTATTATTAACTGTGCAGCTATCCCCGGTTTCTCTCTGGCTCAATGTGAAGTTGAAGTTTTAGCCTACGCTGATGATGTCGCCCTCTTTTGTTCTGACAAAGAGTGTACTTGAGGCTTTACACTTGACTAAACAGTTCTGCGATGTATCAGGCGCGGCTCTTAATTTAGAGAAATCCAAAGGCTTTTGGTTGGGTCATTGGGGAACTAGGCCAAGCCAGTTCGGTGGCATATGCTGGGACTGTAGCCCTTTTGAGTACCTAGGCGTTCCGCTGCACCAAGTTCGCAACTTTACAGCCTACTGGGATTCACAAATTGTAACTCTACGGCGGTAAACACAGGCTTGGATGGGTAGGGAACTCTCAGTGTTTGCGAGGGCACAGGTCTGTAACATATTTTTGTTTGCAAAGATCGCGTATGTCCTTCAAGTCCTGCATTTGCGAGGAGGAAGGTGCAAGCAATACACAGAATATTTGCACCATTCGTGTGGCGCTCTCAATGGGAGTCCATGAGGCGTGACAACTTGTTCCTTCCCTTAGAGGGTGGTGGAGTGGGCCTTGTTCACCTTGTAGTGCATCAACTTGTTTCCCGTTTTTTCTTTTTCAAATCGGCAAACCACCCGTTTCTGATAGCTGTGCTCATTAGGCGGCTTAGTTTTCATTTGCCTTACTTATTCGCACCGAGTGTGCAGGCTCGTGAGGGGCTTTATGGGGATTCCTTAAGGAGGTTGCTGACACTTTCAATTTCCTCACTGTGCGCTTCTCTTTAGATTACCTCTATAGCCTCTCGAGAAAACAGATGACCCAGGCTCTCACTGAGTCTTTGTTCCCTACACCATTGTATCGGCAGCCTTATCTGGGGTCTTTGGACATCAGTGTTCTAAAGCGTGTTAGGCGGATGTGCATTCAGGCAGCCGCTAAAACGTTCTTTTTCAAACTACACACAGCGACGCTGCCTGTCAAGACATTTCTTAATGCCAAGGAGATGTTTGTACCCTGGAATGTGAATTGCCGTCTGTGTAACGTGCCTGAGACAATTGATCATTGCTTCATCCTGTGCCGTGATGCCATGTTCTTTTGGGACATACTACAATGAACTCTTAAGAAGTACATTGAAATTACACTATACACTATTAGATTTCTGCCTGTTGGCAAAAACTCTGTTGTGCCTTATGATCTGTTTGTGTTGATGGGACTATTCATTCTTTGGAAAAGCCGTATGATGGACAGACATGCCGAGCCACCAAGATCGTCCAAATCTGTGTTTCGTGAACAGTGTGCTTCGGTGAGGAGTGTATATGCTGCACGCGAAGAACCTCCAAGCTGGCTGCCGTGCCTAGATGCATGTGTGTGCCTCCCTGAATTTTGATGTTTTGATGGGGATGCAATATGTTGAGTTAGTGCTATGGCGGGCTCGTATTAAGCAGCCCGGTAACTTGAGACGCGAACCAGTTTGATTGAAGCCGCCGCGGTGGCTCAGCGGTTATGGTGCTCGGCTGCTGACCCGAAAGACGCGGGTTCGATCCCGGCCGCGGCGGCTGGAATTTCTTTGGAGGAGAAATTCTAGAGGCCCGTGTACTGTGCGATGTCAGTGCACGTTAAAGAACCCCAGGTGGTCGAAATTTCCGGAGCCCTTTACTACGGCGTCTCTCATAGCCTCAGTCGCTTTGGGACGTTAAACCCCATAAACCAAACCAAACCAGTTTGATTGAAGTTTTCCCCCTTTTTACGGAAGTTCTTCCATGCAATAAAGAAAAAAAAAGTGTCTTCGTGGCGAAGTGGTAGCGTCTCCGCTTCAAATGCCAAAGGCCCTGGTTCGATTCCCAGTCTCGACGCAGTTTCTTTTTAAGCAGTGACGCCGCAACGCGGACAAATCTGCCGACACGGCTGCTAACGACAGTTTCAAGCATTAAAGGCGTTCGCCTTAAAAGCTTTAATACGAGACTCTTTCACGGCAGAGGAGGACCCAGCGCACATGGGTCCCCTATCGACGGCGGCCCCGTTCTCCTCCCAATTAACAACTATATCTCCCCCCGAGAGATGGCGCAGCTCGCGTACCACCCCTCAGCCAATTCGATCGTGCGCATCCTTCGAGCGGGTTACTGCATCGGCGGCGTCTGCTCGCTTTTCGCCCCTTTGAGCAGGCCCTTCTTAGAGGCGCGTCGTCTGCTAGCGAGCAGCAAGGGCGAAGAGTCTGACGCTGCGCGCTCAAACCTCCCGCCTTTTGTGGCAACGGCCCGTTTCTCTGCGCCCAAAAAGAATAAGGACCCCAGCTCTGATTGTCTGCCACCGAGACGGTCCTATATAGACCAGCAGAAAGGCCAACTTTTTAGCCTTCTCACAAGACGTAATCGCGGCGCAACAGGCCAAGATTCCCGCAGTGCAAAAAGTCCGCCTAAACCACCGCAGAAACGTTGTAGCCGTCGATGTCCGAGCTTCAACTGATCTCCAGCCCCTTCTTAATATCGAGAGCGTTTGCGGCATCAAAGTCAAACCAGCCAACACCAACAGTTGCGCTGGAGTTGTTTACTCTGTTTACAGCAGCATTCCTATTGAGGAAATCCCCGCCTTGTCAAGCGGGAAACTGCCTTTAGCCTGCTCACCCAGGACAGAATGATTTTGTAAATTTTGTCCTACACAAAAAAGCATACAGCCCTACCCCCGCGCTCGACTGCAAGCGCAGCGGTAAAAGTCTTGTCATTAGCTTCGCGGGTGTCAAACCGCCAGAAGAAGTTGCACTGTTTAAACTTCGACGAAATGTTCGTCCTTGCCTTCCGCGTTCTGTTCAGTGTCTCAACTGTGGCTCTCTTAGTCATGTTACATCGACCTGTCAGGCTCCACCTCGCTTTCTTCGGTGCGGAGCATCACATGGTACGCCGGAATGCAATGCCGATAATGCTCGCTGCACCATTTGCGGGGGCAAACACCCAGCAACCGAGCCGCGCTGACCACGATGGCAACAAGAGCGAAAAGTAGCTGTGCTTCTCGCAAGCTCTCGCCAGCCCATGTCACGCCGTGACGCTCGACGGGCAGTCGGAGGCCAACAGGGCCCCGCAACACAGTCGCAAAGCAATGCACCTGCTTCGCCTACCCAAAGTCGACCTTCCGCACCCGTGCAGCAAGGTGCAACACAGTCGCAAAGCAATGCACCTGCTGCGCCTACCCAAAATCGACCTTCCGCACCCGTTCAGCAAGGTGCAACACAGTCGCAAATCAATGCACCTGCTGCGCCTACCCAAAGTCGACCTTGCGCACCCGTTCAGCAAGGTCCAACACAGTCGCAAAGCAATGCACCTGCTGCGCCTACACAAAATAGACCTTCCACACCCGTTCAGCAAGGTGCAACACAGTCGCAAAGCAATGCACCTGCTGCGCCCACCGCAAAGTCGACCTTGCGCATCCGTTCATCAAAGTGCAACACAGTCGCAAAGCAATGCACCTGCTGCGCCTACCCAAAGTCGACCTTGAGCACCCGTTGAGCAAGGTGCAACACAGTCGCAAAGCAATGCACCTGCTGCGCCTACCCAAAATCGCCCTTCCGCACCCGTTCAGCAAGGTGCAACACAGTCGCAAATAATACACCTGCTGCGCCTACCCAAAGTCGACCTTCCGCACCCGTTCAGCAAGGTGCAACACAGTCGCAAAGCAATGCACCTGCTGCGCCTACCCAAAGTCGACCTTCCGCACCCGTTGAGCAAGGTGCAACACAGTCGCAAAGCAATGCACCTGCTGCGCATGCCCAAAATAGACCTTCTGCACTTGTTCAGCAAGGTGTCTCATTTGCTGACGCTCTCGCAGAAAGATCTGCACCCAGCTTCGCCTCACATAGCGCAGCCTGTAAAGACAGCAAAGACGCTCTAATTGCGGCACTTTCTGCAGCAGTGCGGCTTTGGCGGAGTATCTCCCCCCAAACTCAAATGCTCGCCAACTCTGCGACGCAGCTCTGGCTGCCCAAAGGGCGCTACAGAACAACCAGCATGGCTAGAAACGCCAACTCCTCTCGGCCGCGCATCAGGCAATGGAATTTCCGTCCCTTGCCCCGCCGCCACGCTGAGTCAGTTCAGCTCCTTCGGCGCCTTGAGTGTGACACCCTTGCATTGCAGAAAACTCATGTGCGCGCGGAGGAAGTGAAACTTCCATATTTTATCAGCTATCGCGGACCCACTTCGTGTGCTTCTGTTCCGTGTGTACTATAGTGTCATGCACCAATTCTTCTCATGCCATTACCCGCCCACGCACCGCAATATATGTGCGGGACTCTCTCCCTCATGTCAGTGTTTCTGATCTCAGAAATCGCGTTGTAGAATGTGGTGCCATCATAGTAAGCATCCGCAACACGGGCATAGCCAGCGTATATGTCCGCCCCTGCGTTAAGTGGGATGCTTCGTTCATCAGACGTCTCGCAGACCGACTGAGCACAAGCTCTGCCATTTGCGGTGACTTTAATGCGCACCACACTGTCTAGGGATCCAGCAAAATTAATCAACGAGGTCGAGAACTATCTGTTCAAGTCCAGACTTCTCATCTGAACATCCCTGGATTCCCTACTCCTATCCAGCGCATCGGACAGCATAATCCCATCCTATCAGCATAATCTACCTAACGTTAGTCACTCGAAATTGCTCTAAAAATGGGATTGCGAGCCAGACACGCAAGGGTCAGATCACTACCCTATAATGTTAACGCCAACCCACTCCGACCGCCCCACTGAACGAACCCACAGCGTGGTTGAGTGGTCTGAATATCGCGAGCGCTATGCTGCCTCAAGCCCCAATTGGTCCGACTTATTTCATCATATTGCCAAATGTGCGCAAGCTGCCACTGTGTAGTGTACCCCGCTGGAGACCCAGTTCCGGATATTAGGACCCTAAATCTACGAGCTGCAAGACGAGTCGCGCAGCGCAGCGCAGTGCACAGCTGACCACTGGACTATCTATAACAGGATAGACGCTGTCTGCCGCCGACACGCATATCTCTTCGCCGAAAACAAAGCTGGGCCAATTTGTGTGCCGCACTCAATGACGCGCATCACTCAGATCGAGCCTGGAAAATACTGAGTGCCATGCTTAATGCCAGAGTGCCGCGAAATCCTGTTCTCGCGGTGGCAGTCTCACTGCACTTCTGGCAGAAAACATTGCCGATCACTTTTCGTGCAACCTCGCTCCAGTGGTATCTTCCCTCTCCCCAGCCACCTTCACGCTGACATTATTGAACTTTGCAGCTCCGACATAACTGCACATGAGCTTTCCTGTGCTCTAGAACGAAGACGCGGTAGCCGCAACGCTCCTGGAGCAGATGGAGATTCGTACAACCGGCCAAATCTTTAACTGGCTCGGGCGTTTCATCGCTAAATGTACCTTTTAAAAGGTGGTTTTCGGCTACACCGCTGGCATATTCATGCTGTAATTTGACGCTTGAGATAGCATTTCGTGGTTCCTTTGTTGTTCATACAATGTTTGAGAGGAGCACTGGCGTGTTTAGGTCAAAGTTATCAGAAATATTCATCGCTGCCACTACGAAGATCCGAAACAAGCGGAATACGCAGCAATGGTTCTGGTGGCGCATTTTCGCTTAGTCTGGGTAAACGACTTGTTCGCCATAAAAGGAGAGGTAGTTCATCCAGAGGAGGGGGCCATATAAACCAGAACCATTGCTGCGCATTCCGCTTGTTTCGGCTCTTCGTAGCGGCAGACGATGAATATTTCTGATAACTTTGATCTAAACCCGCAAATACTCCACTCGAACATTATATCAACAAAAAGGAACCACGAAATTCTATCTCATGCGCCAAATTACAGCATGAATATGCCAGCGGTGTAGCCGAAAAGAACCTTTTAAAAGGTGCACTTAGTAATGAAACACCCGAGCGAGTTAGATTTGGCCGGGTGTACAAAATGCTCCTAAATCTAGATGACCGACAGCGCCCACACCTATTTGCTGCCTTCAGTCATGTATGGAGCACTGGACTCATTTCTAAAGAGTGGAGATCTGCTATCATTGTACCAATACTGAAGCCGGGAAAACGTAGGAAAAATATCACATCTTATCGGCCTGTGTCCCTTACCTCAGCTGCAGGCAAAACTCATGAAGTTGTCGCTCTTAGACGCCTAGAGTGGATTGCCTCCGCCTGTCACGCTCTCTCTCCAGAGCAAAGTGTTTGTAAAAAAAAAAAAACCGCTGCACAGCAGACAGTATTGCACAAATCATCTCCACACTCAAAGACGCCAAAACAAATCGAGAAGTGGCTTATCTATTCCTCCTGGATGCGCGAAGCGCGTTTGATCATCTCCCATATCCGGTCATCCTCCACTCACTCCGCTGTCTGGTCTAGTGCACTGCACGGGCTCGGGCCGGGCTTAGGCCGGGCCCGGGCCTGAAGTTGCGGGCCCGGGCCGGGCTCGGGCTTTAAGCTGCGGACCTAAGCCGGGCTTGGGTCCGTACAGAAACGGCTGGTGTCCGACTGTTCGTTCACTATTGCAAAGTGAAGTACACAACTGCGGCATTGGAGCAGCGACACGGATGAGGTAAGGGTTATAGCACGCGCTGAGAAAAAAACTAAGCTTTATTCATTGACTTATTTCCTTATTTCCACGCCGCGGTGGCTTAATGGTCAAGGCGCTTGATTACTGAGCAGGGGAACCAGGGTTTGCTCCTAGCCTCGGCGGCCGCATTTCTATTTAGGCGGCAAGCATGACAGCCATGCACTTTGCCGTATCATTGCTCGTTGAAGAAACCCAGGTGGTCGAAATGATCCGGAGCCCTCTGCTTCAGTGTCTCTCATAACCTGACTCCCCTTGGGCCCTTAAGCCCCAAAAACATAGCTTTTATATTGGTACATTAGGCGGTGCATGCAGAAGGAAGGAAGAAGAAGAAGCTCTTGAGTTTTTGTGAGGAAGACGACGGTCGAGCAGTGTCGGCTGGTGCCTGCAGTAAACGCCTGTGGTTTTAAAGCCCTGTTTTCCGTGTCCGCTCTCTGCAATCCCAAGCGGAACTACCCCGTAACAATATTATAGCTTTATTTTTTTTCATGTGAGAAAATTCACAAACTAAAGTGCGTTTGGTTTTCTTTTTGATCAGCTGACCGGAACGTCTCGTAAATCAAATAGCCACAAAAGCTCGCGAGAGTTTGTAAATCTCATCTCATAACCACATCTATCCCTCCTCGCTTCTTCAGCATGGTTGTCATGACAGTGGTTTTGCCCTGTAAGTTATCCCGTGGTTCGCGCGTTATCATCTGCTCCACCAGTTACAGTAAAATTCAACTGGTCTTAATTGGCCATTGATCGTTCGTCGTCCCAAAACATATCTATTCACTATTATAAATACATTCGGGAAGAACATATTAGTTTAGGACACTCAGTCTTCAAAACACACACCGTGAAATACTCAAGCCTTTTAGCTTTTCGTTTCGGCTGAAAGGCGACCAGTTCGGCTATAAGTTCAACCTGTGAGATCGCGTTCCCTATAAAAATGTCATCCCACTGCTTGTCAGGTAGCTTTAATGTTTATCCTTCGCTGGCGGCAAAATAAAACTGATTAAAACGATGGGGGAATGCAAAGTAGTCTATTATGCGGGTATGCAGCCCTTTTTATTTGGATTCCGGAACTTCCGAGTTTATTTTTGCGCACCTACACGAGATCACTGTCCAAAAGACGGGCCTGGAGAGCACTACTCTTAATCACTTGCTTCTAGGTCAAAAAGAACCAACTTTCTGCAAACCAAACTGTGGTTTCAGAACGATTGTCGGCCAGTTTCTTATCGGTCTAGTAGCGGTCTACTTGCTGTGAGCAGTATACCTCAAGAGATACTGTGAAACGGGCCTCAGCTTGGCTGAGTGTTCACAATGAGTGTTCTCAGCTTGGCTGTATCATTCATTGGTGGTCATATAACAGTGGTGCGATGTCGTACTCTATATGCGTGGATTTGTCACCCTAATATGGTCGTGTATTGTGCGGTGATGCTATACAGGTCTTGTTTTGTCATGTGTGTTTATATCCAGATCTCCCTAACCATAAAAATCTTCCAGAAAGGCTGTCTCTGAGCTTTGGGCTCATGGTAATGGGAACCATCATGGTGCTGGTGAGAATACTGGGATCTGAAAAGATCAATGCTCCAGGTTAGTATGCTCCGTATCTCGTCGGCCAATTGACGGGTTCTTTACAAGAGTCGTTACCAAAATTGCTTCAGTCATGGTTTGAGAAAAAAAAAGCGAATAAGTGTGGAGCCACAATTTTCTCTACAGTTTGCACCTAATGTATTTATTGCACTCCTGTTTGTGTTCTGTCCTGTCGTCACTTACGATTGATAGGCACTGCTGAAATGTAGCGCTGTTAAATGTATTTGTCAGCTCGAACAAAACTCGGTGATCTTTATTAATAATTTAGCAGCTCGAGATTTCAACTTCAAACATATACTGTATATTGGTATTCTGCCTTTCCTGCATACTGTCCAGAACCCAGTCGAGCATATCGCAACTTTTTCATTTGCAGACCTCCGAATTTTGCTTTGCTTAAGTAAATATTGATTGATTTACTAGGTCGGCAGATGAGAGTAAGAAGCTTGGGGGAATACGGTGGCCGCAGCTGGTAAAAGATAGGGTGAATTGGAGAGACATGGTAGAGACCATCGCCCGCTTATCCTTGACAGAGTCCTACACAAACTACACCTTGGAAATACACAATCTGGCAAGCCTGGAGAAGTATGGATAGCTGGGTGAGCTTCATTGGTGATTGTACACAGCGAAACAGGCGAAAGGCAAAAAAATGATACAACACGGTCTCTATCATCCACAACGAACAACCAAGCCTCCTAGATTGTTAAAAAAGCAGACATCGCACTTGTGTAGCATTTAATCGAATATTGAGAATTTAACATGGGCCATTGCCTATAATGCCGAGCATAGTCACTTACTGAACGGCCGCCGCGCCGCTGTGGAAAGTGCTGACGCACTGTCAAGCACCTCCTAAGAGCGGCGGCCGTTCATTTCGCCACGGCCAGCGGGCATGCTCCGTTTGCTCGAAGCGCCGATGAGAGCGCTGCAATATGAGAGCGCACGAGCGCAGTCCCGTGGTATTTTTTTTTCATATTTCGCGGGCTTTCTTTAGATGCCGAAAAAAAGGACCGCGTAGGAGATACGATGCTACAATAAACTGAATCGGTTGTTTATAAACCTGCTCTACAACCTAACGTAGCGGCCTTGGCACTAAAATGAATATTTGGAAATTTGCACAATTCACCTTAGATAATTAACTAATTAAGCGGAATAAAAAACATTCTGAGGAGTGCCAGATGATGGCGAACAATGTATCGGTGGTTTGAGCGGGCTACGGTTTACCGCTTTTTTTAAATCCTTGGTTCAAGTTACGTGAAACACCCTGTATATGATACAGGCATTTGTACGATCCGTCAAATCAGCACTGCGACGAAATTGAATGTCCGCCGTCGTGGTGTAATGGTTGTAGCGTTCGTTTCTTCAGATCAAAGCCGCCGGATGGAATCCTGGTAGATGCGGCCGCATTTCGATGGAGGGACAATACAAAAAAAAAAACTGTAAAGCCAAGCTTACCGAACCAGCGAATTAATAACGGAAAACTTTTATAGTTTGGCTTATCCATTTTGCCCTGTATTTAACCGTGGAATCTACATGGTCAGCTGCAACAGAAAACTTAGCCGCGCTCATGCGAATAGGCGAAATTAATCTGGACACACACCACCTGTCTCGCTTCACAGTTTCCACTTTGCCACCTCCATGCTTGGCAAGTGGTAATTTGACTGAATTGAATAAAAATGTTAATTAAATGACAATAGTCAAATCACATCAACTTAATTCGCTAAGTAATCAGGGTATCACAGCTGACGCCTCAGATTCCGGGGTAGAATGCAGAGCTACAAGGCTGAAACAAAGCTGTAACACATTTGTCTCTTACGGCACCCTCACACTATGGCGCCTATCGTACCTCAAGCTCTGCTTGCATATGTTCAAATCAACACGCCATTCTCTAACTACCCTAATAGGGAATAGAATGCAGAATGTCCCCCCCCTCTCTCTCTCTCTCTCTCTCAATGGCCGACACAGCAGAGAAATAAAAACCAGTGGTGACCAGTGATGGGATAAAGTCTGTTTAAAGTGGTCCGGAGGTGGTGTGGCAGCAGCGGTTACGTTTTAGGCTTCTCTTTTAAACTTCTGAACGTTATATACGGCTGTTGGCGGTCTGGGTGGCCGGAAGTTGTCCTTGGCACCTTTGGAGACATGTCTCGAAGTCTTTTCAGCTGGAGAAAATAGAGAAGGAAAAATTGAAGGCGACACTTAAGGTCCGCCTTAAGGGTTAGACGCGATAGCGCTAGTGTGTTATGTCCATACATGCGGAATTTCAAATTCTCAAATTTGCATTCATAGATCCCTCGCAGTCCTGGCACCGTGCCTGGCGCAGTGGTGCGGCTGTTAAGCGATGTTCCACTGCCCTGGGATGGCAGGCGCTGCCCCGGTGGGGCTTTTGCGACCCAGGTTGTTCTGCCCAATCAGGCTCTCGCGACCAATCACTAATTCATTTGCCACCTGCCACGGTGGTTCATTTTCTAACAGTCCGATGGTCAGGCTTAGACGATGCCCTTACGTCAGGTGACCAAGGTGCCCCTCCACCCCCAGGTTGCTTCTCCAGGGCCTTTTCGCTCACAACGCCGACGATGATGACGCCAGATTTTCTGCAGAACAGTAGACTTAACAGGATCGTCGCGTTACAACGGCAGAGGAACGAGTGAGCAGAGTAAATCGCTTCTGAGTCCCGACACCAGGCGGCGGATTGCACGACGTGCTTGACTGCTGCGTCTCTCAAGAGAGAAACGATTAAGGCTTCCCTCAGCAAAACCACTGGCTTCAACACGGTGGCAGCATTTGGCGGTTAGTATTGCTCCATTCTAGGTTTCGGTGGTGTGTTTTTCTGGATCGGTGAAAATTAATGCGTCGCATCGTACGCAGCGATTCCAGGCAAAGAAAAGTTGATGTCGCAACTGCCGAGGGAGCGAAGTTTTTCATCCGAGCGACGCAGCAGACGGTAGCATCGCGATCCTGCACTCCAAAAGTCTTGGATGCCGCCAATGCCGCTGACGCAGAATTGTAGGCACTTATGACGCATTTGAGAGCAGATGAGTTGTCACAGAATAAGACAAATTGTTGAAGCGCGCGGCAATTAAATATATAAAAATGTGTTACCACCACATAGGTTCCCGCTGCGGGGAGCCTTACGTAATTTCCTGCAGAAGTTACCTATAAAAGGCGCCTATCACCGTGAAAAGGCGTAATGATCTAAGTCACTCTCTATAGCTTAACACTGACTTGGTTTCACCGCATTTCTCAAGTTTTGGTCATTTTTTTTACATAATCGGTTGTTGATGCATTCCCGCCCGTAAATATGAAGCCCGGTTATTTCGAATTATTAACGCGAAAGAACTATTGGCCTCATAACCTGAAAAATGCCGGTTGGTGGTTCAGCCTTTGAAGTTAGTCACGTGATGCGGGAAATGGCGAGAAATAAACGAGACTTTGAATGAGGGTAATCTTGGACAACCTGGAGACATAAACTAACCATTGCCACGACTCGGTTCCGAAACCGCGGCGGCGCGAACAGATCAGCTTCGCTGGGCAGTGCACGAGTGCTCGATGCCTGTCGCTACAGCCGATCACGCCTCGTGTTCGACTGCAGCACACACTGCTGCTGCGTACTGCACACCCTCGTCTTCATTAAATTCCATCTGAGCGCAAGTCATGAAAGG
Source organism: Amblyomma mixtum (assembly GCF_055824585.1). NCBI lineage: Eukaryota > Metazoa > Arthropoda > Arachnida > Ixodida > Ixodidae > Amblyomma > Amblyomma mixtum. The sequence goes on along the minus strand of NC_143012.1, from coordinate 137,232,318 downwards.
AAAGGAATCGCGCTTTCAGTCGCGCTTTCAGGTACGTGGCTTTGTTGTCTACCTGCAAAAACTTTCTTCAGTATTTCGTGCTTAGCAATGACAAACCGCCAGCAATTTGTCTATATCGAACACCCAAATTATCCCCTCTAAAATCTGCCTAAAGTAAAGGACATTCCCTCTATATACCTAACTACAGTTTCGCCAGCCGTCCCATACATCGAACTGAGCGCCGCGTCCCTGCAAGTTGGGCTTTTCTTAACGGTGCTACCTACCGCGCGGACTCAGGTCGGCTACAGGGTGTTGAGAACTTGCTGGCAACGCTACCGCTGTGAAACTGCATGACGATGTGAACGTGTAGGGTGCTTGAAGGTGGCCTTCGGTCTCTTGCATTAATTTTTCACACATCATTTTCGTGAGGAGAAGCCAACCTAACTAAAGCTAGCGGCGGCCCTCACAATGGCGTCCTTCGATACCAAAGGCGTTGCAGAAACTAACTGTACTTCAATGTTAATTGGCGATTATTCTCATTATAGTGCACTGCAGCGGCTTTGACGCTAAGCAGGATAGATCTGGCAACACTATGCGAGCGGCATGTCGCTGCAAGAAGCACGTCGCAAGCGTGGGTGCAATGTATTCTTGCTTGTTCTTTAGAGATAATGTTATATACTGCGATTTCTATATATCGAACTATTTCGCGATTCCCTTTGGGTTCGATATCGCGAGTTTAGATTGTAATACCCTTTAAAACAATTTTAAAACAGCAGAAATTGCAAACGGAAATTCAGCTGCATGCCACACGCGGTGCTTGGTTAGTATACTTGTGACGCAGATAAGACTTGAAATACATTCTTGGAAAAGCTATCGCACTCACGTCGAATCGTTAAAATAGGGGCTGAGAGGAATTTCACGTTTCGGGAAATGTCTGGAATGATCGAATACGAACCATAGAAAACTTGTTGAGAAAGGTGACGGCGGGAGAGTCTACGTACGAGATGTGCTTGTGGCATCCAAATTGACGATTCCCGCGAAAATTCCCAGTGTTGAGGTTGTGAAAACGGCCACATGTAACTATTTTTCGCAGATACGAAATTCCACACCTCTGTCAAACTTTGCAGCAATAATATAGATGGAGAGTAGACGCAACGGCATATGCGAGCCTCAAAAAAATCTCCGGTCGATATTCTTCCGACTGTATCGAGTAGAAATTCTCATATTGTTCACGAGATATCGAGACAAAGTTATCAACTCCGTTTTACCAACGTAAGCCAGTGACTGCAAACCGGCTATCGGGGTGTCTGCGCAAAAAACCTTCAACAAACTACTCACACATCAACGTGTGAGACGAGTGTACTTTCCGCTGTCGTTAACATTCCAAGCGTCCAATGCCACGGCGCTTGCGAGAAGGTGCCGTTGAGAAGCAGCTTCGCAAATGTGCCTAATCCAGCCACCGTCGCCGACTTGACGATCGGATGTGTGTCGAACACCACCCACTTGATGCCTTGCGTGCACGGGGGTGTCGTGATGGATCCCGTGCAGAAGTAGTACGACTCCAGAGTGCCCATGAAGTCGGTCATCACCAGAGGCTGCGCCGCAGGATTATAGTGCAGTGATTCGGAGTCGTGAAGAGGTACGCTACTGGTACGTTAGAAGTTTCAGTCTAGGAGAGACATAATAGTGCTAGAGAATACCTGGGTCTTTCGTTTTTAACTTCATTATTTATTTTTGTACTTCACGGTGCAAAGATCTGTGGCGAGTTTTTGAGTTCAAATTCAGGTGGAAATTGTGTTATTAAGAATTTTTTAATATCAGTTTTTATGGAGCTTTTTCTTTCGGAAAAATACTTCCCTATTTTCACCCATTCATGACCAGGACAGAAAGTGCTTTAGTTTTTGATCAGTACTTCCATAAGCAGTCAAACGTTTTGCCAAGTCAGATATTTGTTTTAATCCATTAAAACGATTTCGTCACGTCAGCGGAAGACATTACGTAAATTTTTGTGCTGTGCCTTCAATAAGGCCCCTAATTTCTCATCGTTCAGAAAAAACTCGCAGTTTTTTTTTATTTTCTATGCAACTGCGTATGTCAATCCTCTTTATTTTACTGTGCATGCGGACATCAGTCGGAACCACATTATGATGGGAATTTGATTATTTTAATCGCCTCAATCCTCTTGTCAGTGCACGTTAAAGATCCCCAGGTGGTCGAAATTTCCGCAGCCCTCCACTACGGCGTCTCTCATAGCCTTAGTCGCTTTGGGACGTTAAACCCCATAAACCAAACCAACCAAACCTCTTTAAAGGTACAACCTCGTAAGGAATGAAGTTCTGTCTATGCCTTGATATCCATCCTCCCCAATCCGCTCAAGAAGTCTTGTGCGCCAAGCACTCATGCTTTACATTTAGTGAATAAGGACGTCCCCTTTCTTCATTTTGCCACGTGAGGCAGGTGGCGTTGCGGACGCCGACGCAGAAGGCGCGAAACTCAGGAACGAGTTCATAAGAGATAACGCTCTAAATATAATACCAGACAGCCTTGACCGAAGTGTCCGAATGGGGCCCGACATCTCACTAATTTTAGCAAGCTGTACACAATCCAATGAACGTGTCTTTAGCAACCAGTATACTAGTCGCTCGACAATACTGTGCCGATGACCACAGTATCGAAAGAGAAAAAACAGCAGTAAGCATGAAGAATACTGTGCAGCCCATTAAGTTTTAAAAAAGGGGCGTGTGCCGTCCTGGTCAACATGCTCTGGAACGTGTATTGTTCTCTGGATGAAACCAACGGAGACACCACAGAACTAGTTACTAAGGACCTGCCCGAACTGGTTATCGCTTGCAGTTTTATGACTCGATATACTTTTTACTCAGATTAACAGCTTGGCGGCATCGCATTGGCATCGCACAGCCCTTGGGTGTTTTTGCACTCCGCATTATAGAAACGTGGCCGGCAAGGTCAGGATTAGATTCCAAGATTATGGACTCAGCAGCCGAAGGCCTTATACCCGTTGACCCACCGCGGCGGGTTCTGAGATCGAATGATTCGTTTCAGAAAATACTGAAAGTCTCAACTAGTCAACGGCTTCCCTCACGCAGTGTACTTGTTCCGGCAGCGCACCACACATCTCGCTTTGCACGCTGCGCATGATTCTTATATTAACTATAAAAACTACGCTGAGAAGATTGCATTGCAATTTCTATACTGTCCCGGCTCGAGAAGTTAGGCCTAACACGATGGAATATCGAACAGGAGGGCGCGGTGGTGCGCCGCGTGTTCACGCCACCAACGCTGGCGATGGTGTTGGGGGCCGGCGCCCTCGTGGGAGGAGGAGCCGCGGCATTCGGATACCTGGCCTACTCGTTCTGGGTGCAATCCGAACCGCGGAACGAGCTGCTGGCCTCGCCCACCTCACTGCTCTCCCCGACAACCACGCCGCTTTCCCCGTCGCCTCCAGAGGACGGAGGCGGCACTGTGTGCAGCACAGTCGGTTGCATGTCTACGGCAGCCTACCTGCAAGAGAGCCTCAATCCGTCGATGGAACCGTGCCGCAACTTTTCCCAGTACGTCTGCGGACGACTGCAAGGAGGCAACAGCAGCACCCCTGATGAAGTAAGCAAAATAACTTGACTCCACAGTGTGAGGGAAAGCTGCGCATTCTCTAGCGCATAGAGCACTAGGATGACGAAGAGAGGCCGAGACTGACTACCCTGAGCATAGAGAGGAAAGCTACTTGTGTTTTCTCAGCCCTCCCTATCGACGAAATAACAACAGCGCTTGTATCGCATTCGGATTCTTTACAAACGCGGCCGTACGCTTTTCAAGTGGACCACGGTTTCTTCCTATGGGACCACGGTAGCTCGACCGCGTACTGGACATTACTCGGACCACGAAGCTCCCTACCTGCTTTGTCACTAGAAGAAGGAATTTTTCAAGCCCCACTGAGTTTTAGGCGCGGGATGGCTTTCTACTATTGCTAGATGATGGAATGCCGAGAAAGACGCATTTCTCATCTCACTTGGCGGTTATTTGAAAACAAAACGTGAATTAGGTGTTTAGTACTTTTACGTCCTAAGGCCGAACTTTGACTTGAGTATACTTCGTTACAATAGGCAAAGCCTGAATATTTAACAAAATGAATTCTGCCACAGTGGAGACAGTCACGCTGAAGCCACAAATCGGCAAGCAGAATCCAAGTCTTCGGCCACCTCTAGCCAAGATAAATACGAAGTTTCTGCTTCCAGCAATTTTCTTTACGATTGAAGGGCTCTTTCAGAAGCTTGCATAACCGATGGCGGCCATTTTACTTCCAGGCAATGATGGGAAACATTACGCCTTGCGCTTGATGTCGTACAATGAACTCACACTCGGGTAATATTCTTAAGAGCGCCTGCTTCGAGTTCAATTGTTTATCATCCTCTATAGCTTTCCAACAAACGCGGGAGCTCGTTTGGACGGCATGACTTTTCCACTTACGAGGTAAGATCGCAGTAGTGCTGCCATTTACATTAGAGGATGTCCCATGTAAAAGAATCACAAAATGGAAAATCCACACCTGCCTTACCGACGGCCACAGGTATATAATGAAGCCGCGATGCTAGGTCAAAATATTTATACTGCAAGAGAAATTTTTCTTGTCCCGACACAGCAACTAGGGCAAGTATACGAAGTACCGGAAAGAATCTGCACAGCAGTTACGAGGTCGCCTCTCAACACATCCCACTAACCTTCGTCTTCCTTCCAGCTACGATTTCTGTACTAAAATAGATAGAATTAACAAAGAATGCACCATTTTCAGTATTGTGGGCTCAGCTGTCTTAAAAAATAGGGCGATTGAGGTTATGAGTAGTAATGTTTAACTTTATAGTGCTGCGCATTAATGTTTTCTTTCGTCTGCCTAGAGTACTTGACAACGTAGAGGTCAGCTCCTGAGATGTTTATGTGCACACGTCTTCAGTTAGCGTTTGGCGACTACGCGACTTCGGAAAACGTAAACTTGGCGCCAAATTCGGCAGTGGTCGTGACGGTAGCACCAGCCTCCAGCATGCGAAGTGGCTGCTGAACCACTAGGACACCCTGCGCAGGTAATGAAGCGCATCTTCACCGATATAGTCAAGACGATAGGCCCCTACGTCCAAGAGGTCATCCCTGACGGAGCGCGTTACAAGGCCGCAGTGATGCTGGCCCAGTGCTTGGATCTTGTCAACGTCAACGCCACCGCTCCCGAAGACCTGAAGGATTTGCTGAACCAGCTGAAGCTGCACGTGCACACCCCACCTCCCGACGCACCCACGGGGCCGCACGACTTGCTGGCACTGCACGTGGGGCTGGCCTGCGTGTACGGGTTGAGCGGACTCATGCGGATCCAACCACGAGCGCGGCACTCGCTGTCGGTTGACTTCAACATCCAGGACTGGCAGGAAGTGATTTCCATACAGAGGGACTACAAGGCGTGAGTCCCCAAACCGCGGTTTTCTATAGTGACACTTGGATGGACCTTCTCGGGGATCCATTGGTGCCCTCGCCACCCCCATAGTTCTGTCTTCGATGTAAACGCTCCCACTCATCGGTTCGATAGTGAAAGCCTTATCCGTTCAGGCAGAAAGACGTTTGGTGGGCTTCCCCAAATGCCCCCGACCACTTTCCCTCTCAGCGGGTGCAGACACATTCATGGGAAGTATGTGTGGAATAAATAACCCTGTTATTTGCTCCTGAAATACATGAAAACTATGGGACTTAGTTTTCCTCCGTTCTAACCTATTTCCTCCTCTGGAAGATAAGGCGCACAGACACCTGAGGGAAAGAATGGAAGCCACAGTCAGTGCGGCTCGGTACACTGCCTAAAAACATGTGCCAGCACTTTTGTGTTGAGTGCCAAAAACGCTGCCTGTCTGGAGTGTACGGCCACGGTCAGGATTTTTACGACGATGACATGTCCATGTCCACCTATCACTTTAGAAAGACACTGGTATTTCTTGCCAGCCAAAAGTGACAGGAGCCTAACTTATTTCATCTACGTAAACTCGGACCTAAATGACTCCGTATGTCTGCCCACTTTTGAGAGCTTATATGAACAATATGTGTCACACACCTTCGGGGCACAATTTAATTTTAAGCCGCGTAACAGTGTTTCACTCTTTGCGCATCGCAACTTAGAAATCTTTGTAAACTAACTTTATCAGGTTTCTCGGTCCCACTTATTTTAGGGCTGACATATAGGGAAGCGAATGCATGCACCTGTAATCGGTGCTGGTTTCGTAGCCATACAAATGGCTAGAGATGACAGAAGCCAACAGCCACAGAAACCAAGGGGCACAGGGGATTTTTTTTAGTTATTTATTTTGTGGTGTTGATCAATTAGAATATTACTGAATATGTTATCGTTAAAGGAAACTGATTAGAAAAGCAGAAAAAAAAACAACCACCTGCCGCCGGTGGGATCCGAACCCACGACCTCCGAATCACGCGTCCGGTGCTCTACCTCTGAGCTACGGCGACGGCTGTCAATTCTTATGCTTTCGGGGGTATTTATCTTTACAAGTAACCTAACCTTGAGAGTGTTCATCAGCGCCACCCACGTTCATAAGCGGCGGACGTAGAACGTCCTGAGTTACCGCAGGTGTGACGTAGAACGTCATCGAACGGAGAGGGTGGAAGCTGCGTGAGAACCCTCTTATGCTTCCTAAGGCGGCAAGGCTGCCAGAATCGAGGCCCTCGCTAAGCAATTAAGCAAACAAGGAGAGGGGATGAGGGGCTCGTTATAAATATGACAGAAGCCAACAGCCACAGAAACCAAGGGGCACAGGGGATTTTTTTTTAGTTATTTATTTTGTGGTGTTGATCAATTAGAATATTACTGAATATGTTATCGTTTAAAGATAACTGATTAGAAAAGCAGAAGCAAAAACAACCACCTGCCGCCGGTGGGATCCGAACCCACGACCTCCGAATTACGCGTCCGGTGCTCTACCTCTGAGCTACGGCGACGGCTGTCAATTCTTATGCTTTCGGGGGTATTTATGTTTACAAGTAACCTAACCTTGAGAGTGTTCATCAGCGCCACCCACGTTCATAAGCGGCGGACGTAGAACGTCCTGAGTTACCGCAGGTGTGACGTAGAACGTCATCGAACGGAGAGGGTGGAAGCTGCGTGAGAACCCTCTTATGCTTCCTAAGGCGTCAAGGCTGCCACAATCGAAGCCCTCGCTAAGCAATTAAGCAAACAAGGAGAGGGGATGAGGGGCTCGTTATAAATATGACAGAAGCCAACAGCCACAGAAACCAAGGGGCACAGGGGATTTTTTTAGTTATTTATTTTGTGGTGTTGATCAATTAGAATATTACTGAATATGTTATATGTTATCAGTTATCTTTAAACGATAACATATTCAGTAATATTCTAATTGATCAACACCACAAAATAAACAACTAAAAAAAAATCCCCTGTGCCCCTTGGTTTCTGTGGCTGTTGGCTTCTGTCATATTTATAACGAGCCCCTCATCCCCTCTCCTTGTTTGCTTAATTGCTTAGCGAGGGCCTCGATTCTGGCAGCCTTGACGCCTTAGGAAGCATAAGAGGGTTCTCACGCAGCTTCCACCCTCTCCGTTCGATGACGTTCTACGTCACACCTGCGGTAACTCAGGACGTTCTACGTCCTGTTGTTTGCTTAAATGGCTAGAGAGTAAGATAAAGAGCGCGCCTTGTTCCTACTGCCAAGTAGATTCCATCCCCTGCGGGCGCATATCAAATCGTACCTGGATACAGTCTATCATCGCAACCCTCTCTAAAGTCCGTTTCGTGCCTTAGGGAGGCTTGATGCGCTCGAATAGGCTTGAAACCGAACCATTTGGCCTGAAGAATTTTTACGCATTCGGAAACATCGCGATTAGCGCGTCCGCAGCGTTCAGTGGGCGCAAAAGGTTACAGGGGAGGGGGCACAGCTTCCTATGGGCGTGCTGAGCACCAGGAGATACTCCCACAGGCCCACGTCGGCCGACATGAGCTGCTCTCTACACGGTACTTGTCCGCTCCCCGTTTCGGCACGACTCACTGCTAACGAGCGGAGCACCTGCCCAGGATACGTGTAGCGTCCGTAAATGACTACGTTTATAGTTTCATCGCCGGGACTAGGATTATATGCAGACAAGCATAGCATAGCCCAATTTGGTCCAACAGTTACGCGGCTTCAGGACCGTAAACGAAATGAAACGGCGTGATTGGTCGATGGGCTGCGTCGCGCTAGCTACTCTTCGTTCATTTGTCTATGCAGTATGTCCTTAAAATGGATTTCTGCGGTCATGACAGCAAGAAGACCACGTTCATTACCCGGCATCGTTTCTACACTCTAAACAGAAGGGATTAAAAAGGGAGTAAGCTCTGCCCTAGCGCACACCCTTTTATAAAACACTGTGTGCATGAGTACAGCTTATTCCCATTTTACTCCCATACAGCCGTATTCCTGCTTAAAGTGCTCTATTTCATCTTCAGTTTGTGGGTTTCTAAGTGGACACAGGCCACCACCCACCGCGGGTTCGAGCTTCGCGCGAGCCAAGGGCCCCGATCAGCCGTCACCACACACACACTGGGACACCGCTGCAGCGCACTCAATCTCCGCTGGGAGGAGAGCGATTCGCCGCAAAGAAATAGGCCTCCGAGTTCACAAAGGAGACGTTTATTCACGCCGTCCTTCAGCAGTACACACACACTCAATAGTCACCCCGTCCCGGGGGCGCGCGAGGAGCAAGGCTCCGCTGCGCGCACGAAGCGACTCGAGCAATGTGCGCCGCTAGCACGCCGCTGCAGGAGAATGTCCCCGCGGCAGTGCTGTGATCTCTCTCTCGTGTCGACCGTTGGGCCGGTTGCGAGAGAGAGTGGGCAGTAAACGCAAGGTACGCCTGTCTGAGGTCGCTGGACCCCGCTGGACAGGCTCGAGCCGCTGCAGGTCAGAGGACACGTGCGCGCGAGCTCGAGTAAGCACTGGTCCGAACGGCAACGGCCGGCACGGACAAAACAGTAACGTACGCACCTTACGCTGTCTCGGAGGGATCTCTCTCTAGGCCCCGCTCGGACGGTCGCGCAGCGCGCGGCCGCCCAAAGCGGGTCCCAAATTCCCGCCAAAAGGCGCCAATGGCAAAGGCCCTTGGGGAGCCGGGGCGGAGCTGTGGCTAAATGACAGTGATTAGTCACCCAGCCGCCTCTCCACCGCCTGAGGCGGGAGCAAGGGAAAGAGGAGAAACGACGCGGTAGGCCGGCACAGCCGCGCAAAGGCGACGGCGGAAAGCCAGATTCCCACATCCCCCTCTCCTTAAATGCCCTCCTACCCATCGGCAGAACACACGGCGAAAAATAAAGAAATCAATACACAAAAAAAACTACACTTCAGTTCCAAAATAAAGAAATGAATACAAAAAAAAACTAGCTCCTCTTCAGTTCCAGCCAGAAAAACTAAACACACAAACAACGGAAAACAAGGCAAAACAACACTTGCGTACGCTTCAATAACACTAAACAGCACGCAGATTATATACACGGTACAATGCGCGGTGCATGCCACAGCACGTTAGGCAGTCCGTGCCAAAGTTCGATGGCGCGGCCTACTCGGCCGTTCGGTCACTCACGTCCTTCAGGGTGACCCGGCGGAGCTACAGCCACTGACGACGGTCCCATGTCGTCAACGAGGTCATCGAAATTCAGCATCAAGATGTCGGTGCCGTCCGACGACCCCGAGGAGGACCCGCCGCCCGACAGCACTTCGCCCAGTGTGTTAGATCCTGGAGACGCGTATGACCGGCTGCCGCCAGACGCCGGCAATCCGGCACTCAAGAGCGCCGCGAACTCCGGGTTGGTCTCCGCGCGCCGGCGGCAAAGCGCCGCAAGCTCCCGGTCTGGGAGATCACCCGCCGCGGGCCGCTCCGCCAGGCTCCGGCTTTCAACGGCAGCGCTCCTCTCAATCTGTTGCTCCTCTTTCTCCGCCTTCGCTCGCCGCTCCAGTTCCCGCCGGTGCACGCGCCCTGCGCAGTGCGCCGGAAAATACACGGCCACCCGGCACATGTCGCAGTAACCCACGCCGTCGGGCACTGGTAGGCGTGCTCCCGCTGCCGCCCGGTCGTGTTCTCCCACCGTGTGGCCGCGGAACGGCCGTGGCACGCAGTCCAGCGGTGTCCTGGTCTTAACGCGGCGCTGGGCCTTCCAAGGGGCATCGCTGAAAAAGGTCAGCGGCGGCTCCCGGCCTTCCTGACAAGTCCACACGGCCACGCTGCGTTTTTTGGGGGTAGGAGTGGCCTGGGACGGCGACGTCACTCTGGTAACCGGCGGTGCCGGACGGCCCTGTCGACGTCGACGGATATCTGGTCGCCTCTTCTTCGCCTGTGACTTCTTCGCCTGTGACGCCGTCGCCCCACCGCTCAGCGCTCCGCGGACCTCCTGCGTTGGTGCCATCTTCGATTCGTTCAGATGATTTCTCGACGCAGCAGCACGCTATGAAGACACGGCCAAAACTGCGGGGACCTTCAGTGGGAACCCCAGCGGGAAAGGGGCGCTGTCCTCCTCTTCCCCACTCGTCCGCGCTGCCTTTGATCTTGGGCACGCGCACCTCACCACAGAGAGACACCGGCACAGAAGCGGAAGCCGGTCGGCGACAACGATCCGCTCATCAGAAGCGTCGCGAGGCGCCGCGGCAGAGCACTGACCTCGCGCCCTTGGACACGACATCACGTTCGGGCACAAGGTTCGGGCACAAGAAAGTTAGTGCACCCCTTTCACGCCGGCTGAAACGGGCGAGGACGTTCGGCGGCGTCCAGATGTGTAACCTTGTCCACAGCGAGGGGTCCTTCTCATCCTCGCGCTCACGCAGAAGGACACAACGGCAGAACTCACAGGCGTCACCTTGGCTCATGGTTACGCGCGCACACAGTCACAGCCACAACCACGCATACACCCGCAAGTGCGCGGACGCTGGTCGGCGACAACGATCCCCTCATCAGAAGCGTCCAGAGGCGCCGCGGCGAGGGTCAAAGGGTGCACTTTCCGCCCCCCATCGCCCCAAACGCCCCGCCAACTTCCCCTCCATACGGGCCGCACAAAGCTCGCACCGCGACACACGGCTCCTTAACGAGCCAACCACCCACCGTCGGGCCGGAAATGAGAAAAGGCGCGCTGTACAAACGACACCTAATCCAATCTATTCCTTCTAGAAGATAAGAGCAAGCACAAGCGGGCTGAAGTTTGCCTATGTACATCTCGGTACGTTAGAACGAAAACAGATGTACAAGCGGGGAAACGAAAGTGGCTAGAAACTGACTAAAACAAAACAAATAAATAAATATATAAACACACAAGGCTGGAACTGAGCATGCTGCCAAAACAACAACAAAAAAAAATTATCACACCGTGCTTCGCCTAGGTAGGGCCTGACGAGAAAGCTCGCCAGCTAGCTGAGGCTGCGTGCCTTCGGTTGCGGAAAAGTCCGCCGTCCGGCATCAATCACACCGGTGACCGTCGCCTCAGATTGTACCGGTGCTCCGTACGCTTGCGTTCCGCAGCACCAGTTGTGCCTTTGCGCTTGCCTTTGATACCAATGGGTACCGGCGCAAGCTCGTCAGACCGTGACGCGTAGGCCTTCAGGTCTGCGATGTGGGCACGGCTGGTTTTCCCCGTAAGGGGATCCTCCAGCAGGTACGCGAGTGGCGACCAGACTCTGACCACTCGGTACGGACCAAGCCACTTAGGAGCGAGCGAGGCTGAGAACCCCTTGCTCGCATCGCTAAGAACGTGGTTGCGCTTCAGGACAAGATCACCCACCTGAAAAGTCAGGCGGCGGTGCTTGCGGTCATATTGAGCCTTCTGTTGGGCTCTGGCTGCCGCCAAACTCTGCCTTGCTCTGTTGAGAGCCCGACCAAGCCGGTCCCGAAGCGTCGACGCATAAGCAGAGCAGTCTGCCCGCGTCTGCTCATCCCCGAGCTGGCTCTGCACGACGTTTGACATCGGATTCGCCAGCTCCCTCCCTAAATTGAGGAAGGCGGGAGAGAAACCAGTTGAGCGATTCTCAGCTGTTCGGATGGCGAACGCAAACTCGCTCAAATGGGCTGCCCAATCCTTTTGACACTCGGCAAAGGCCGCCAGCATTGGCTTGAGCGTTCGGTTGATTCGCTCGGTCAAATTGGACTGGGGGTGGTAGGGTGAAGTGGTGTAGTGCTCGATTCCGAGGGAACTGCACGTGTTACCGAACACCCGAGCGGTGAAATAGGACGCATTGTCCGTGATCAGTCTTTCCGGAAAGCCGAACCGACAGAACACTTCCTGGAGTTTATCCAGCACCGCTCGTGCTGACACTTTCCGAAGGGGGTACAACTCAACCCATTTGGAAAAGTGGTCAGCGACTACCATCAGGTAAATGAACCCCTGCTTGCTCCTGGGGAAAGGCCCCATCAAATCGCAGGTGGCCATCTGCCACGGACGCACACTGTCAATTGGTTTCATCATTCCAGGCGGCTTGCCGCCCCGTGACTTCACCGCTTGACAGACATGGCAGGAACGGCAATAGCGGAAAATGTCACGCTTCATGCCGGGCCACGTCACCGATTGACTCAGTTTTGCAAAAACTTTGGAGCCACTCAGATGACCGGCCAGTGGTTCGTCATGAGAGAATCGCAAAAGTGGGCCTCTCAGACTTTTGGGGATAACCACCTTGAACGGGTCGATGGACTCGTCATCGGTGGCTATGTACTTCAGCACGAGCCCGTCATTGTCCAGCAAATATGAATCCCCGGGGTTCGCCGCGACACACGCTGGCTTCTGCCCCCCTGCGCCCGCTACAATACCAGTAGCGTCACGGCGCTCCGTCTCCCTGAGACCGTCGCTCATTACGCGACAAAAGGGGTCATTTTGCTGGGCTTTCAGTAGCTCTTTACGGCTGAAAACGATTCCAGTCATCCCAGAGGGGAGCGTGGTCTCGTCCCCACTCAGGTTTGCAGCCAAAATTTCCGTTCGCGTCGGCACTTCCGAGGCGCTCACGAAGAGCTTTGCCTCTCGTCCGCTTTGCGAAGCGCTGCTTGCCTGGTTAGCGGAATGGGTTAACCCGTTTCCGGGCTCCCCCTCCTTGCCGCCCGGCGGCTCGTCCGCTGTTTCGCCCCCTCCGCCTACAGGCGTCAAAGCGCCGCTGGCGAGAGGGGCACGGGATAGCGCGTCAGCTACCACGTTTGTGCTCCCCTTTCGATACTGCACCGAAAAGTCGTAATGCTGTATCAGGAGAGCCCAGCGCGCCAGCCGACCCGCAGGCTCGCGGAGCCGCATCAGCCAACTGAGCGCACTGTGGTCTGTCTGCACCACGAATTGCGTTCCATCAAGGTAGACGTCAAATTTGCGCAGTGCAAACACGATGGCGAGGCACTCCTTCTCGGTCACGGAATAATTCCTCTCCGAGGGCAGCAAGGAGCGGCTGGCAAAGGCCAGCGGTTGCAGCACGCCATCGAATTCCTGTAGGAGAACTGCTCCTAAACCCAGATCGCTCGCGTCAGTCTGGACTACGAACTGTCTGGTCAGGTCGGGTAGCCTGAGCTGCGCTGTCTCGGCAATGGCACTAGACAGGAGGCGAAAGGATCGCTCTTGCTCGGGCCCCCATCGCCACGCTGCAGTCTTTCCCAAGAGCTTGGTCAAGGGTGCCTGCACGCGGGCACAGGACGGGATGAACGACCGATAAAAATTGGCCATTCCCAGAAAGCGGCGGAGGCCGCGTACGTCCTTGGGCGCGGGAAATTCGAGTATGGCTCGAAGTTTCTCCGCATCAGGCTCAATGGAGCCCTCGCCCAGCGTGAACCCTAGTAACTGAACCCGGGTCCGCGCTATTTGGGCTTTCGCAGGATTCAAAGTCATCCCAGCAGCCCGTACCCTCTCGAGTACGTCGGCAATGTGGCCTAAGTGCTCATCGAAGGTTCGTGAATAAATCACGATATCGTCCAGGTAGCACATGGCGTGGGACCATTTCGCTTCCCCCAAGACGCGGTCCATGAGCCTCTGAAAAGTCGCAGGACCATTGCAGAGACCAAAGGGCATACGAGTGAACTCAAACAGCCCTCTGTGACACGTGAACGCGGTCTTAGACCGGTCAGTGTCAGCCATCTGGACCTGTAGGTAACCTTTGGAGGCATCTAGCGTGGAAAAATACCGCGCGCTGCCCAGGTTTCCTACGATTGAGCTGATCGTCGGGAGCGGATAGGCATCCTTGCCAGTCAGCGCATTTAGACGGCGATAATCCACACACAAACGGTGGCTGCCATCTTTCTTAGGCACCAACACCACCGGAGACGCCCAGGCGCTGGACGAGCGGCGGATAATGTCCGCCGACAGCATCTCATCCAGCAACCCATCAATCACCTGCCTTTTCGCAAGGCTGACGGGTCTAGGGTTGCACTTCAAGGGAAGCGCGTCTCCAGTGTGGATCTTGTGGCTCACTAAAGTGGTACAGCCAGGTTGATCCGTGAAGAGCTCATCGTACTGACGCAATAGCGCTGTCAAACGAGCCTTCTGTGTGTCATCCAATGTTACCGCACTGGCGGCCAGCGGATGTGGTGCCTGGTCGTGCCGCGCCGCTCGGTCCCAATGGGGAGGCTGAACGACGGAACGCTCGACACAAGGGCGTGGCCCTGTCCGCTGAGCGTGGCACTCTCCGAACGCCTTCACTGCGCAGGCAGATACTGACGCCGGTGGGCTAATGAACGGCTTAAGCTGGGAAAATGGTCCGTCGCGATAGCCGCCATTCGCAATGTCCACCACGATCCCGGTTTTCAGGAGAAAGTCCCGTCCGAGAATCATGGGCACACTGAGCCCTGGGAGATGGATGAAACGCGTGCGTCTCGTCCGCTCTCCCCACCTGACAGTCAGTCTCGCGGCGCCAGCCGAATGGGCCACGCCTTTCGCAAGGTTGAATGCCGTACGGCAGTCCCGCAAGCGCACAGAGTGCTTTTGCAAGTGGGACAACACCTCTTCACCGAACAAGGAAGCGCTGGCTCCCGTATCCAGTAACGCCGAAAATTCGCGGCCAGCAATGGTGACCGGAATAAACGGCGCGTGCGCATTAGCAAGGCAGCTTGCTCTGTACGCAGAGGGAATTAGCAGAGATTGGGCCGGTGGTCCCTTTACGACCGACCCCCGCCGCCGTTTCCCTGCCTCGCAGGAGGCCTTGCTACGGTGCATTCTCTTGCTAAGTGGCCCCTCTCTTGGCAGCGGAAGCAGCGCACACCGCCGCGAGCTTGGTCGCGGGACAATGGCGCCTCTCCCTGCCTGGGTCCGCCCGCTGCACGACCAAAGGGTCGGCCGAGTCGGGTTTCCCCCTCCGCTGTGCGTTGGAGCGCTTGGCGCCCCTCAGCACGCGCTTCAGAAAACGGTGCAGCGCAGGCTGCCCGTCTCCCGTACGAGTAGGGATCGAGAGCTCTGTCGCTCAACTCCCATGCCTCGTTTTGCCCGCTAACAGCTGCAAAGGCAGGCTGTGCGGGTGGTCGCCGGTTGGGTAAGGGCAAGGCCCCTCTCCATGCACAACGTGGCTCAAGGGCCTCGCTTGCCGGCGGTGGCGGACGATAGGCGCGCGCGGCGAGAATGTCGCCTTGAATGCGCTTTGCCTCGGCGGCCAGCTCCTCCAAATCTCGGAATCGGCCGCCGCGCAGGTAAGCCGAAAAGGTCGGATGTGCCTGCCTGATCGTCCTTTCGACACGCTCCTCGTTCGAGGCTCTGGGCTCGGCGATTGAGAAAAGGTCTTCCATCGCACGAACATACTCTTGCAGCGACTCATCCGGAGCCTGAGTACGGAGCTCCAGCTCTCGCCGCATCCTACGCTCGTAGTCAGCGGGCAGGAATTCGCGCAGGAATGCTGCACGGAACTCCTCGAGAGTCGCTGCCCGGTGGCCGGAAAGCCGATGCCACCGAGCTGCCGTGTCAGTCAGCGCTGCGGGGATGATGTGTGCAAGCACCACCTGCTCAGTGAGACCCATAGTTCTCTGATAATGGGTGAGGGACTCAAGGAAATCCCGGGCACTGAGTAGGTCATCATACCCGCGGTATGTTGGCATGGGCAACTTGACCGCGGGGTGAGACAACTTCGGCGTGGCCAAAAGTGTCCCAACAGCCCCTGACAGCGACTGGATCATCTGGGCAGCACTGGCTAGCAGCGCCTGCGCCCCGGCCTCAGTGGAGGCTTGGGCGGGCTGCACGAACGAGGGAGGCAAGGCTCCTAGTTCGATGAGCGGCGCGGTTTCCGCAGGGAACCGGGCCAGCGCCTCGCCGTTCCCAGAGCAGAATTGACTGCTCGCGGGGCACGGCTGCTGCTGTTCGAAACTGCCGGTTGCGGCAGCGTGACACGAACTGCTTTCGCACTGGGCGGAAAGCGTGCACAGCTGAGGCATGTGACCAGCGGATGCACCGCAGGGTGCTTCCGATACAGCTCCAATGGGAGCCGCGTGGTCGACATTTTGGGTTGTGGCGCCGTAAACCCCAACGGGGGCCGCGGCCAACCACGGTGTCTGGCTATTCGAAGGAACAGCAGCCAGCGGATCAAACGACGCTACAACTCCGTAGGGAGCCGACATGTAGCTACCGAGTGCCCCGCTGGGGGTAGACATGGTGCGCAAGCGTGATCGGCAAGGCGACCTGCTCGGCTAATGTGTCATCACAGGCATAAGCGCCAATGACTTATCACGTTGGGCGCCAGTTGTGGGTTTCTAAGTGGACACAGGCCACCACCCACCGCGGGTTCGAGCTTCGCGCGAGCCAAGGGCCCCGATCAGCCGTCACCACACACACACTGGGACACCGCTGCAGCGCACTCAACCTCCGCTGGGAGGAGAGCGATTCGCCGCAAAGAAATAGGCCTCCGAGTTCACAAAGGAGACGTTTATTCACGCCGTCCTTCAGCAGTACACACACACTCAATAGTTACCCCGTCCCGGGGGCGCGCGAGGAGCAAGGCTCCGCTGCGCGCACGAAGCGACTCGAGCAATGTGCGCCGCTAGCACGCCGCTGCAGGAGAATGTCCCCGCGGCAGTGCTGTGATCTCTCTCTCGTGTCGACCGTTGGGCCGGTTGCGAGAGAGAGTGGGCAGTAAACGCAAGGTACGCCTGTCTGAGGTCGCTGGACCCCGCTGGACAGGCTCGAGCCGCTGCAGGTCAGAGGACACGTGCGCGCGAGCTCGAGTAAGCACTGGTCCGAACGGCAACGGCCGGCACGGACAAAACAGTAACGTACGCACCTTACGCTGTCTCGGAGGGATCTCTCTCTGGGCCCCGCTCGGACGGTCGCGCAGCGCGCGGCCGCCCAAAGCGGGTCCCAAATTCCCGCCAAAAGGCGCCAATGGCAAAGGCCCCTGGGGAGCCGGGGCGGAGCTGTGGCTAAATGACAGTGATTAGTCACCCAGCCGCCTCTCCACCGCCTGAGGCGGGAGCAAGGGAAAGAGGAGAAACGACGCGGTAGGCCGGCACAGCCGCGCAAAGGCGACGGCGGAAAGCCAGATTCCCACAAGTTCCGCTTCTGCCGCCCTCCAAAGTTGTGCACTCCATATCCGAACTAGGGCAACAGTTTGGGCAGTTATCTTTGAATGTCTAGATTCTGAATATATGCAGATGTTGAAACTCAGTTCCACAGTGTCTCTATACCTCATCGTACCGTGTGGACCTGCG
Organism: Amblyomma mixtum; assembly: GCF_055824585.1. Lineage (NCBI taxonomy): Eukaryota > Metazoa > Arthropoda > Arachnida > Ixodida > Ixodidae > Amblyomma > Amblyomma mixtum. The sequence continues at coordinate 137,214,669 of NC_143012.1, read as the reverse complement.
CACTATACTATGATGTCGTCATAGTACACGCTAATACAACTTCACTTCTCGCGTATAATCAGAGTTTCATAAGGGGCTCTCTCGGATGATTGCATTATGCACGTAAATGGCGTTTTTTTTTTCTGGGCAACCTGCATGCCATAAACGTTCAACCTAGTTTGTTGTTACAAAGGAAGCCTGTATTGAACTCTCGGACATTGCTGCTTCAACAGACCGATTGTCCACCGAACTTCTCAATGTTATGCCTTCTCAGGCGTACGTGTAACAGTTGTAGGAATCTTTTCTGTATTTTCTCCGCCTGTACTGTTTGCTTGTGTTTGGAAATGCGTCGTCTCGCGCCTTTCTCTCTACTTGACGGCAGGTTAGCAGCCGCCCTTTCATAAGGGCTCGTGTACTGTGCGATTTCAGTGCACGTTAAAGAACTCCAGGTGGTCGAAATTTCCGGAGCCCTCCACTACGGCGTCTCTCATAGCCTTAGTCGCTTTGGGACGTTAAACCCCATAAACCAACCAACCAACCTTTCATAAGGGCTGCCGCCATTCTTTGTGTCCTCACACGCGGCCTACTGCGATATCTCTAGTGATAGAAATATCCTGCTTTCCGTTTTTAAGTTTGCATCCAGTAAGGCTCAGCCCAGTGCGGCCGCACAGCGGCTGAAAAAAAGAATCCAGCCTCCCGATTTGCTGCGCTAATTTAAAAGACCTCACCGGCCTCTCACACAGACTCGTCCCAGAGCTGGCAAGCGTCATTGGGCTCACAACGACAATCTGAACAGAGAAGGAAGATGTAGCACCTGTATGAGGCCATAAAGTTCGCCGTGGTGAAGGCTCTGGAGAGTTTCAGAGGAGAAAACGCTACGGCTTCACAGGCGGTCGTCGTTAAAGTGAGTCGAAATGCCGCGGCTTATGTTTTCGTTTCTCCTTCACCTGCTGTATTCAGTGAAAACGTTGTACAGCTACCATTCTATACAATACAAGCCGATGAGCTTGCAAAGCGCTCACAATGATCACACGAATTAATCAAAACGGGTTATTTTTAACCTGACAGCCTTAGTACTTTCATGTGGAAAAATTTCAGGCGTCGGCACCGGGTTTGGCGACCGTTTGAAGAGTCACACCCGGAACGGCATTAACCCATTAAATCTATCAGGTCATACCCTTAAATCGGATCTTAGGTTCCCTCCCCCCATTTTTTCGAACTCCTTAAGGGTACGCTTACGTTTCTCAGACCAGCCTATTATCAAATGTACTTACCTATGTGTGCCGGGCGTTAGACTGAGACCTTAAGACCAATTGGCAGCGCTTGTTTCAAATAGAACAGCGCCTGAATGGTGCGATCTGCATCTGAGCGTGTGTCTGCCGCATGTGCTTGTTCGTAACTGTAATGAAAAAGAAATTCCTCATTTTGCAGTGAAGGGTAGCGCAGAACTTTGGGCCTGAAAAAAAAAGAGAAGGGAATGAGACAGGTGCAGCCAGAGAGAGGAAAGAGAAATGAAAAGAAACTGTAAGCTTGAGTCCCCCATATTGGATCTGGTAAGGAAATTATTTGGGCGGATGAGATTAAGAAGCTTGCGGGGACACGGTGGGCGCAGCTGGCAAAGGACAGGATTAATTGGAGAGGCATGGGAAAGGCCATTGCCCTGCAGTGGGCGTAGTCAGGCTGATGATGATGAAGGAAGCTGTACAGTCATGTACATAGTAGTCGCTGGACACTTAGACAACTCATTTCCTTGCCGCTCTTTTTCTTTGTTCCCCGTTGTTCCCCTCCCCAAGTGTAGGGTAGCCAACTGGGCATCGCCTGGTTAACCTCCCTGCCTTTCCGTCCTTTTCTCTCTCTCTCTCTCTTCTCTGAAAAGATTTGTATCTAAAGCTGCTGGTACAACCAAACAAAGTTAGCTTATGCGGATATGTTTTCTTCGATTCTAGACGATGACGACTGAAACTGTGGTGAAGGTTGAGGCGAAGCTGATGGCGACGCAAATCAACGAGCAGTTTTAATTCTTCCTTGCTTCATAGGAGATTTTAAGGGCGATGTAATTCTGCAACGGTAGTTGAGATGGGGGAATCAATCCGGTGGTAGCGACTATATATAAAAAGAAATGCAAATTTGTATTCATTCAACTTTCTTTTACTATTATTCTTAGTAAAACACTTCAAATTTCGTAAGTTGCAAACGAGAGGGGATTAGCGTATTATAAGGTGACAATTCGAGAATGGCAGGCGTGGACATAAGTATGCGTCTAGCTTTCGATGTGCCGACGACAACTAATGGTGAGAACTCTGATTTCTTGACGTCCTCGCTCTTGCATGCATGATCGTGGCCAGGTGAACGACTTGGCGTTCGCTGGTGTCAGCCCCGCCGCCTTTGCTGACGCGGTCGTGACGAAGACACCTGACAAGCGGGAAGCGAGCCTGTTTGAGAGCCCCATCTTGAAAGTCGTGCTGGAGACCGTGTGGTCGGCGATGAAGAACACCGATGTTTTTTTCTGGGCCAGCTGGTACGTGTTGGACGTGACAAGCCCTTTCGTCGACCCTGCGTCTACCCCAAGCGCTTCGGGTAAATAGGTCTTATTTCGTATTTGTTAATAGTAGCAACTGGTTTTCACCGTTACTTTTGATTGCACGAGTTGAGAAACTTCGCTTCGCAGTACGGATATGCTATGTGGTCACATCTCGAAGTTAGCAGAAGTCCGCTCCACATGTGAGCTAAACTGTCAGCTATCGAAGACCACCTTTAACTTGTATGTTCGGACTTTTAGAAAAGCTGAGCAGCTCCCCTGTTCGCTGCGAGGTTGGGGAACAGTCTGATAACATCCGAGGTGTAGCCCATGTCAGACTGCTTGGTTTCAAAATAAATGGTTTGGTTTGGTGTATGGAGTTTAACGTCGCCAAGCGATTCAGGCTATGAGAGACGCCGTAGTTTGAAGGGCTCCTGAAATGTCATTTATGAAAGGTTACGGAAATGGCAATATCAGAGGTCTACTTTTCCCGATATGCTGTAGTGTGGAGGTTCCCGGAATTTTGGGCGGTGCAGTTCTGGTTCTCTCATAGTCCGCTCTATTGCTCTTGAGGGTGCTCCGGGCCACGACGTTGACAGCTGTGTCAGAACCCTATTGATTTTCAGGAGGGTGGACTGCCAGGTCGACATTAGAGAGTTTTGCAAAACTTATCGGCTAAAGAAATGCAGGAATAGCGTGAAATCAGTGCGCATGCGCACTGGTGTCCCGCCATACCTCTGCCTGCCTAACTGATAGGGCCAGCCTATCCTAAAAATCTCTTTTGACGCTCTTCATCTTCGCAGATGAAAGCTGTGTTCCTGAAATACTCAAGGGGCTTGAATTCAGCGGAAATAAGCAGTATGCTCTACAAAGTCCCGTAGATCGTCAGGTTCTGTAGAAAAAAGCTTGTGCTCAGTCATAGAACAACCTATATTGACATCTCCAATTTCAGTGTGAATGTTTCTTCAAACAAGCTCTTCCGGTTTCTTCTTTCCCTTTCTAGCCCAGCAATGTATAGTAAATGCTTTCGGATGGTCTCTCACGTCATCGGAGCGGGGTTGGCTGCAATTATCGGCCTCAGCAATGTGACGGACAAAGCCCGGGAACAGATAACAAACATAACGAAATCCGTTGCCAGCTGCCTCCACGAAAAGTAAGTAATAAGTGGCGCACCGCGGTAGCTCATTGGTCAGTGACTTTCTATTACGAAGCATGAGGTTGCGTCGTAGCCGTTGTTTCCTCACAGGTGAAATGGAAATACGGTGACGGTATGTGTTGTAAGGACTGCAAAGAGCACCAGGTGGTCTGTTACCTGAGCATTAGAGCCATCTAAACCAAAACCCCTCAGTGAACTACACTCCGTTTCATACATAGCAGTCAACGCAGCCAAGGCTGCGGCGCCTGTTGGCGCTCCTCGTCCGCATCGTAATGTAGTGCGTCAAAAGTAAAAATCGTAATTAACTTAAAATTTTAAAATTAAAGTAAGTGTTGGTTGATATTGCAGTGTAATGATAACGGTGTTTTATTTTGCAAAAGGATTGCTTTTTCTTTTATGTTCTTCAAAACAGAGTGCCTTAGTTTTTTTTGGTTTTTTTCCGGTTCCTCCTGTGTCAGGTTTTGGGAGCTAGGCCGGCCGGTCATGTCGTCTGCTTGAGTGGTTCACCTGAAGCACTTCCTTCCTCCAAGACTTGAAGTGTAGCCTTTTTTTGTGTGTGCGTGTGTGCGAGCACTCGCCAGTATTTAAAAACTCACTTGCTCAAACATGTAATCAGTTTTGAGCAAGAGAACCTTGGTGCGCTGTTCTCTTTACTGTAAAAATCACCGACCGTACAACCGCTGTAAGCCACTCACATGATACACGTAGCAAATGTCAAATATACCATTCCATAACCTACAGCACCAGTTTTTAAACTCTTGTGAGTTGTGGCAGCAGTGAAAAACAACGATAGCAGATTACTATCGAGCAAACAGACAACTTTAGTTACAAAGATGATATATACAAGATCAAAAACATGAGAGCGGATGTCAACAATTATATGCCAGCCGCAACGTTCACTCACGCTGCGCTTACATCTCATTGGTGTGTAAGAAGCCAGAATTTTTACTCGTTTATATTGTTACCGCGAGAGGACGACGACGAGCTACTGTGAGGAGAACGTGGGATTCCCCACGTGGGTGTGTGCCATCGTCGGTGTACCTCGGACTGCCTGCCTATCTGCTTTGGTTCCTGGTGGTGCCGGGCGTTTCTGTTTGGTGAGGCCGTTCCACATTCGGGGATTTTTTGGTCAGGATTCAGGGTAGCACTGTAGATTTGAGTAATGTGAGGTTGCCTTTGCGCCGGCTGTAGGCATGGCTTTCACCTCCCCGGGTGGGGGCTCGGCAGCCTGGTTCGCCAGTCTGCCGGTCGAAAGCTTGCCTCTGACTTCATTTGGGAGGAATGGTGTAGATGCAATTCCGGTGGCGCTTGTACCGTTAGGTGATGGAGTACTAAAAATGAAGAATTCCAAAGCGATCCAGCATGAACTGAAGAGTCTGTCAAATCACTATCTCGACATCTCTGAAGTGCGACCTTTCGGGAGGCGTGGTATTCTTTGCAAGTCGGCAAACATTGAGTGTGTGTCGGATCTGCTCCGGTGTCGTACTTTTACTGCAGTTCCGGTTAAGGCCTTCATTCCGGAACAGCTTGCGTGCACCAAGGGTATCGTCCGTGGAGTGGACCCGTCATCTTCCGTCCAAGAAATTCTGGAGGAATTCCAGGACGCAGGAGCCGGGGTTATTTCTGTATACCGCTGCTCACGCGAGGTCGCAGGAGTGCGTGTTGCTACAGAGTCGGTAATTACAACTTTTTCTGGTCGCACCTGCCCCTCTGAGCTGAAAATATGGCCTATTGTATATCGCGTGGACCCGTTGCAACCTCGTCCTCTGCAATGCACAAACTGTTGGCGATTTGGACATAGTGGTAAAGCCTGCAAGTCGGCGACTAGATGCCGGGTGTGTGGTGAAGGTCACTCTTCCGACAGCTGCACTGCTGGTGAACCCGTCTGTTGCTTGTGCAGTAACGCCCACAGTGCTGATGATGCCACTTGCGAAAAACGGTCACAGGAGCAGAGTTTATTGGAATTAATTGAGCAAAATAGATGTTCCCGAGCAGACGCTCATGCGCTCCTTAACCGCAGAAATCACTCTTACGCCAGCCTTGTGCGTTCCTCTACTCCCGACCTTGATGCCACGCTGTCTGCAAAGATTGTGTCAAGCGTCGAAAAAGCACTGTCAACTGTGGTAGAGCGTATGCTCAGCAGCTTTACTCAAGCTTTGTCTGAGATTGCTGCGAGTCAGGCAGTTTGTCATCCCCCACCTGCTGTGCCGCCAGTGGCAACTTCACTTCAACCGTGTGCTGAAAGATCGATTGGCCCATCATCTTCCAATATACCGACTCCCGTGCCACCTTTCGATAGCGTCCCAGTTAGTCTCCCTCGCAGCAGTGTCTGTACTACTGATGTGGAAATGACCTGCTCTACACAGAAGCGTCGTGCTTCCACCTCTCCCTCTAAGACCTCCGTTCCCCAGTTAAAGACTAGAAAAGGGCCTGCTAAAGTCTCCTCGAAGTCTGATATGCTAAAGGAGGCGGTTTCAGCCTCTATTCTCGACTAGTTATCATGGCTGGTGTAAAGGTTCTACAATGGAATTGCCGATCTCTTGCTTCTTCTCTTACAGATTTAAAACTTCTTTTATCTTCTCATAATTCAGATATAGTGCTCTTACAAGAAACTTGGCTCTCCTCTGTAAAATCATTTTCATTAAATAGGTTTCCTGTTTTTCGAGCGGACCGCATACAGGGTAGGGGCGGTGGGTTAGTGACCCTGATTTCTTCAAAACTGTGTCACCGCGCATCAATTAATAAAAACGTTATGCTTCCTGACTGCGAGCTCTTAGCTGTTGATCTTATTTTGCCGCACTGTGCTCCTGTCACAGTTGCTAACGTATATTATCCAGCAGGAGTAAACAGAACTGACCACCTGGACAGCTTGCTTGGCAACTCTAATAGGGTAATTATTGCTGGAGACTTTAATTCACATCACGTTGTCTGGGATACCTACACTGACTCTCATGGTCAGATGTTATGGACATGGATGTCGGCAAATAATGTGCGCTGCTGCAATTGTCGGGCCATAACCTTCATCCGTGGAAATTCGAGTTCAGTTCTCGATTTGCCTTTGGCAGCAGGTGGGGTAGGTATAGGGGCATGGTCCACAGTTGACAGTGGTACGTCTAGTGACCACTTGCCAATTATTTTCACTATCTTGGTGCGCTCACTCCATGGGCAGGGTTCTGCCCGAAAGTTAGTTAATCTTGCAGCCTACAAATCGTCTTCGCGCTTCCCTTTCATCTGATGTTTGTTCCAACGGAAACGACAGGGCTCAGCGAGTGTTTCATTCTGTTTTGAAGGCTACAGAGAGTTCACAGTTCATTGTGCGGTCGTGTGTTAGCAATAAATCACCATCCCCATGGTGGAACGCTGCGTGTGAGACAGCCTTCCGCCGTAGGAAAGCAGCATGGAAGAGACTTTCGCATAATCAGAGTCCTGCTAATTGGATCAACTATAAATTTTTCTCGGCTTCGTTTAAGAGAACAATAGCAAAGGCAAAGGATGACTACAATCAAAATTTGAATACCTATTTGTCAGCCCCAAACAATAGGAAGGCTCTGTACCGTTTTATGGAACGGAATATCCACTCCTCATCAATGCAGTTAACAAGCTCGGGTGTACTGTCTCCACATGAGGAGAAAGATGAGTTAGAGCGAATCGCACAAGGGCTCGCGTTACGCTTTCAGGAGCAGCGCAGAGTGCCCCTGTTCGACCCCTTCCCCTGCTCAGACTATGTGGCGGTTGATAAATCAGAACTACTAACTGTAGTTTCTACGATGCAATCTTCGGCTCCGGGTTTGTACGGTGTTACGGTCGGTATGTTGAAAATCTTAGCTGAAGAATTCACTCAGGACCTTCTCTATCTGGTCAACGCTTCATTGGAAGCTGCATGGCTGCCGCACTCCTGGAAGGTGGCGAAAATAGTATTATTTATTTATTTATGTACATACTGCAGACCATCGTTAGGTCCAAGCAGGAATTCTCTTAAAAGATTCAAAAAAAGGATTCCATCTTGATAACATTTGGCCGATAGCTCTAACATCCAATTTGGTAAAGCTCGTGGAAAGAATTGTGCACAGGCGCCTGTCAAAGCATGTTTCAGAAATTAATGCATTGTGTCCAGCCCAGATTGGCTTTCGCCGCGGATGCTCAATATGGTCTGCCCATGTTGATTTAGAGAGCAGAATCCGCCTTGCTATGCGCAAAAACGAAGTCCCAGCGTTAGTGACGCTTGACATTGCTAAAGCATACGACAGTGTTGAACATTCTATCCTTCTCACGAAATTGTCAACACTACACCCGCCGTACTACGTTTATGCGTGGATCCGTGAATTTTTAGCGGGACGGCAGTTTTTTTGCACTGACGGCTCCTTCAGTTCAGACACCTACGCCAAGACCAGAGGTGTGCCACAAGGTTCTGTGCTTTCGCCACTTCTTTTCAATATTCTGATGTGTGACATTCCCATCCACCCTGACGTTACAGTTTACGTTTATGCAGATGACATTGCCTTCTTTGCCTCGGCAACCGACATCCATGCCCTGTATCGTTGTCTTCAGGCTTACCTCAATGCTCTCGAGGTTTGGCCTAATAACATTAATCTGGTGTTAAATGTGCATAAAAGCAGTGTGTTAGTTTTTCAATCTAACATGCCTTTATATATATCGTTACAATATCGCACGGACAATATACCGCAGGTGGAATCCTTGCGGTATCTAGGCGTAATTTATGATGCTAGTATGGACTGGCGGCCCCACATCAAGAGTAACGTTGAGAAAGGAGAGCGTGCGCTGGGTCGGCTACTTCGAATAAGCAATAGGAGATTTGGCATGCGTCGGGACACGCTCCTACTCCTTTACAAAGCCTATGTCAGACCCATTTTGGAATTTGGCTGCATACTCTTTTCTGGGTCCGCCAAATACAAGGTCCGTCCGTTGCTGCTGTTAGAAAGGCGTGCCCTGCGCCTCTGCCTTGGCCTCCCTCAGTCAGTTACCACCGCAGTTCTGTACCTGGAGGCTCTTATTCCCGACCTTAACTCTCGTTTTCAGCTATTAACTGTTAGGACTTTCTTACGGGCATTTGAGTCTGCTTCTGGTGTGGCTACACCTATTTTTTAGTCATCATTGGCCAAGGTTTCGCCTCCCTCAGGTCATTTTTACTCAAAACCTTTTATCGGTCATTGGTATAGATCTCAGTTCTGTGTGTAGAGTAGGTTCTGCAACGTCCCGTGTGGATATTGCTTTTGATTATATTTTCCCACCTAATGCAAAGCATCTGCCGCCCAGGACCCTACTTAGTCTCCTCTCAGAACACCTTGACTCTTTCCCCCACCACAGTGTGATTGCTACAGATGCGTCCGGGGCTGGCCAGAACGCAGCCGTTGGCATTTTTTCTGAGGATCTCTCTTGGAGTTATTCACTTGGAGTCCCGGATTACACTCCCATATTTCTAGCGGAGTTTATGGCTCTTGGGCTGGCTGCTTTAAAGATTCCCCCCAGTGTCTCCCAGGTGATCTCCCTGTCAGATTGCCTCTCTGTGTTGTTGGCGCTGGATTCTAAACGGGACGATCTATTGAGCCGCTCATTGAAGTATTTCATTCCTAGATGGGTGAAAGCGGTGCGCTTCGTCTGGATCCCAGGTCACTGCGGTATTTCTCAAAACGATGCTGCAGACTTTTTAGCAAAATCTGCTCTCAATACACCGGTCGCCTGTAACGTCCCTAATCTGATCCTTTTCGGAATGTCTCGCTTTCAGCGCTATCAGCATATTACCACTATGTGCAACGATCCCTTGCTGTCTACTATTGACTACCACCATCTCACGTACCCATGGAAGGTTCGTGCTTGTAAATCCCGGCAGTGTGAGGTTGCAATGACACTCCTGCGGTGCAGAATTCCCCGCTTAAATCTTTATTTATGCAGATGCGGGTTCAGTCCCTCAAACCTTTGTGCGACTTGTGGAGAGGTGGAAACACTGGAGCATTTCCTACTCTATTGCCGGAGGTTTGCACTTCAGAGAAGGACGTATCTCGAAATTCCACTTTCTCGAATGGGACTCACTTTGTCGGTTCCGCTTCTTCTCTCCTTCGGTGCTAGCGCCCGAGGTTTCGCATTGCATCAAGTTTGCGATTTCCTCCACAATTACATAATTGCTACCGGCAGGTTCCCTTGCTAATGGTACCCAAAATGTCCGCATTGCAAAATCATTCAGAATTTTTTCTGGTATTCAATTCTCTAATCTTTATGCCGGTTGTTTTCTTTTTCATTCATTTCTTCCCGTAATTTCTTTCAATTCCATATTTAATTCCTCGCAATACGTACCCAAAGTTAAATCATTAGCTTGGCACCAATTTGCCTTCATTGGGCTCTCCTCACTGAACCCTGGCCAATCCCCCGTCGTGGGTATGTGCCATGCCACCAAGGCTACAACAACAACAACAACGAACAGCGAGCTTCGTCAACCTCTTCGTGCGCCCTATTCATGAACCACGGAACCTCGTCGTCGGCTTCTCACAATAAAAATGTCAACTGCAGCGGCTAGTGCGCTAATATACGACACCACATGCTGCGTTCGATGGCCTGCGCAGCGGAATCTCTGCTCAGGGCCCAAATACACAGCTTTCAACAATCCCCATCTCACCGCCCTAGCTCACACTCATAACACACCGAATCCGACATCTAATGCAAAACATTACTACGAACGGAGGCACTTCAAAGAATTTTCCTTGTGTCAACAGCTCAAAAGTGGAGACCTGCCGAATCAGACGCCGCTCACTTTAATTCCGCTGAGTACACAGATTAATGCGGGTTGCCGCTAGCCGAGGCTAAATTCTATCACCACACAATTAATGATTCATTGCGTGCCACATGCAAAAAAGTCACTGAACGCCCGAGAACAGCACTTCGCAATCACGTCCCACTATACACTGCTTTATGCCTACGAAACAAGCCAACAGTGCTGTGTTTTTCAAAGTTTGACAATTTCGACTTTTTACCTAATTATTCTTGTAAAAAAATATAAAATAAATGAAATAAATAAACAGCGAAGTTTGGAGTCGAACCTTGGCCCCTTATAAAATGGACAGGAGCGCGCTTCGTACTACACAGCCACGACGCGAGGCGGACGGATACATTTTGCTTGTTTTGTTGCAGCGGACTAGTTTCGTACCTTCGGCAGCGTTAACTACTATGTATGAAACCGAGTATAAACCACTGCCAATTTGTAGCTTCCGCTGGAAAAACGCCTATACAGCATATCATCTGGGTGCCAGCTCACGCAGGCGTAGCAGGAAACGAAAGGGCGGACAGCCTTGCTCGAGGGCTCACTTACCGAGCAGGCTTATCGGACGCCCCGGAGTTACGGCTACTCACGTGCGAGGGAGGCTACGCAGAGACCCTACAACTTTATAGGGGAACTAGATTGAGGTATCCACCACCACACAGAGCACTGACTAGGGAAGAGGCTGTAGGATGGCGTAGGCTACAGACGAACACTTTTCCTAACCTGTACATATACAGCAAAATGTCACCAACGCAATTCAGATCAGACTGTCCCTGGTGCGGCGGTACACCTACACTCTATCACATTACCTGGGAGTGCGAAAGAAACATAGCATTCCACAATTATCAACCACCGAGTGAGGAGCAATGGGAGAGCTGTCTCTCCAGCAGCGAGCTCGAGGTCCAGAGGGCCTTGGTACAGCACGCTGTTGAAGCGGCACGACTCAGTGGAGCCCTGGACTGAGGGCCCACCCTTGCTCGAAGACTCAAGTCGCCAGCGCCCAAGCAGGACGACCAAGAAGTCTTCATCTCCGCGAATCTCTTGAAAGAGCAATAAAAGTTTTCTCTCTCTCTCTCTCCTCCCGATGCGTGAACACATTCCGGCGAGTTTTCGCGGCGCTGAAAATGCCACATGGACGCCGTACTTATTGGCCACTTTCTTGAGTTTGTGAGATGTGTGGTGTACGTAAGGTACAATTTCCGGCCTTGACTGCTTTTTATCTTGAGGTCGGTTGTTTTCCTTGCTCCCCTTCAGCTTTTTCAGCAAGGACTGCGTCACGGATCCAGAGAACCAGAGAAGCCGGGAAGTCTGCTTTCTGCAGCCTGGACACCTGAGAAGCAAAGCTGGCGTGCATGGCATGGTGGCAAGACTTCTTTAGTGCGGATGCTAAGCACTGGGAAGCGATAGTCCTCTTAACGATCTTAGAATGGTTCGAATGAAAAGGCAACAAATCTTTGCGCGTGGACAGTATCGCCAGCAAACGTGTGAAGGGTGAAAGGTTAGGGTGAGATCTAAAAACTGTAATTGGTTATTTCTACTGGGCAGTGAAGGTGAACCCCATGCTGTTAAGGTCAGGCCTGCTCGAAAGAGAAGCGTATAGACGGCAAGCCCTGACTATCTGATTGCGAAGTGCTATTGAAAAGCCGAGATAGGGCAGAACGTGAGCTTGTGGAAGCCTTCTATACCAAGAAGCGAGGTGATAATTGCATTAGCGGCACATCAGTTGTTCTTCGCCACAGTGAAATGCTGTTTCTTGATGTATATCTGTGAGAAGAGAATGTTTGTCAACTGCGATTAAGAGCATGGATAAGGGCAAAGGCTACATAAACGTTCTCGGACGGTAGAATTTCTTTGGAGGAGAAATTCTAGAGGCCCGTGTACTGTGCGATGTCAGTGCACGTTAAAGAACCCCAGGTGGTCGAAATTTCCGGAGCCCTCCACTACGGCGTCTCTCCTAGCCTTAGTCGCTTTGGGACGTTAAACCCCATAAACCAAACCAAACCGTTCTTCCTTGAATGAATCCTGTTGAAAGTGCAGCGCTCGTCTTGTTCCCTTACTTGTCCGTGTTACCGTTTTGCGCTCTGATATCTTTCAGAGGGAAATTGCACAGCTGGTTCTGTGTGTAGCTGCGCGTCTGCCGTGGCGCGAAGAACAAACAGACGCGTAGCGCGCCTATAAATGAAGGGGCCCGAGCCGCCATTCAAGCTTCAGAGAAGCGCGCCCGCTCCACTCCCGGGTCAACGCCACTCGCCCAGCCACGGACCAGCGAGGCAGCGTGCGCCAGCCTGCGGGACGCCACCGTCGGGATGCCCCGGTCGTCGGACTGCCACAGTGCCCCAGTGAACAAATTGTGTTTTGTTTGTTTGCCTCTCTCTTCTATTAGGGCACTTTAGGTTGCGAGGCTTTTTGTCGTAATTTGATGTCTCTAGTGTTACTTTGCACGAATTGTATTGTAAATCACGTTCTATGTGCTCGTACATCCGACTGTGAAACCGTCTATATCTTATAAACTTTGTTTTGTATCTGAACCTTCTTCTCCGACTCATTCTCTGGCCTGCGACCGGCGAAAGCTGGGCACCAAACGACTGCACCCCTTGTTACTTGGTAACTGGTTTCTGACTGAGTTTGCCAGGCTGAGTCGAGGGCATCTCCTTTGAGACCGAGACCTCTACCCCCAGACGCTCTGAGGGCGTCTGGGAGTGCACGCATAAATGCGCGAATAGGTGACACGAGGCTTTCCTCTTCGCTATCTTGGACCAAGTTCTTCATGCCTCGAACAGCAACGATAAAGCAACATATCCGCTTATCACCCCAAACCAATGGCCGCACAGAACGCTTCTGTCGGACCCTTTCGCACATGCTTTCCGCCTGCATTCGACTGACCATACCAACTGGAACTCTTTGCTCCCATTTCTTACCTCTGCCTACAATACTGCACTACAGCGAACTCGCCCTTTTTCCTTGTTGATGACCAGACCCCTACCTTTGTCATGGAGTCATCTTTCTTTTATGTCCCCGTCCCCTCTTAGCAAGCTTCCACGAACAATTTACTTCCCGCCTCGCCCATTGCCGTGAACTTGCCCGATTGAACACAGAAGCCTCCCAGGCCTCCTGCAAACGCCGCTATGACCTTACCCACCGTCTAGTGTAAGCATAAGCATTGTTTACAAGGGTAGACGTGCAGTCTAGTTGGTGAACCATGATTCCTTAAAACAGCGCAAAAGATAAGGACACAGAAAGAAAAGACACACACAGCGCTGACTTACAACTAAATTTATTCATGAAATATATATCTGTATATACATTGTGCCCGAACCTTATCTTCATTTGCCTATATTCATCATCATCTCCTATCGTCGTCTTCGTGGCGTTTTCGGGTTTTATATTTTTTCAAATTCGGGGGGTAAAAATCGGGCGTTATTTTTCGGCTTGATAATAGGGGAAAAATCGTGTTTTACGTGGAAAACTCCGAAATTCGGGTTTTATCGGGTTAAATTTGAAAACTAATAATTTATTCGATTTGCTCTAACCGATAGGTAACAATTAGGGCTATATTTTGGGCTGCTTTCAAGAAAGTATTCCAAAATTTGGCGTTTCTTTGGTAAGTAATTATTACTCACAGTGAGAGGCAACGGTCAGCTTTGAGAAAAGAAACATTTTATTCACGAGGGCTGGTCATCGACGTTCTACACGCCCTTATTAACATACATAATCATCTGCATGCGCAACATCTCGGTTCCCATCCGAGACCTGTCTAGTCTCTGCAGGTACTTAGCTGAGAGAACGTTCGCTCAACGTCCCGGCTGCCATTAGCTAGGCACAACAATGACAACGCTGCATTTGCTAGCCTTGGGTAACGCACAGTTGCGTCGTTCCAATAGTCCATCGCTTCAACACCTTCATTTGTGGGGCTTGCTTCCAACAAGTACTGGTTAAACTCCTCGCGAAGCGAGCCTACGTCATCCATCACGGAAATAAAGAGAGGTCGGTAGTCATCAAACGACTGACTCAGCAGCCGCTTCTGGAACGGATCGAGTACGGCTCCGAGTTTCCACAATTTCATAGGCACAATTGTTTCACAAATCGGGAAAAATCGGGTTTTACCCGATATTTTAGGAACACGTTCGGGGTGCAAAAATCGGGTAAAATAAAACGAACAACCCTACGTATACGCCATTCCTGCCGGTGGCAATAAAGCTATAAAGCTAAGTTTGCGGGGATACAGTGGCGGCAACTGACAAAGGACAGGGTTAATTGGTGAGACATGGGAGAGGCCTTTGCCCTGCAGTGGGTGTAGTTAGGCTGATGATGATGATGATATATCCAACATTTTGCTGCATCATTTCATCAATGATCAATGTTTTATTTCCTTTTCAGCCCTCCAAGTTTCTCTATCCTGATAATTCCCAATTGTGGGTCTTGTTAGTGACAAGTTTCCGTCTTCCCTTGTTCCAAATAGCAATGTGTTTTATTCATTTTTTTCTTACCTCACCATCACTGTATATGTATTGTTATTATTTCTGCTGGATAACTGAAACTGCATTTGTGATTGTTCTTTTTGTCGACTGCCCTGTCCCTGTGTATCTCTTCTTGGTTTTCTATTGCATCAGAAAAATTGTAATTTTCTAATTGTCTCCTCTTCCCCAATTCCACCATATTCATGTCTGTTCCATTTACTTCAGGAAAGAGAATTTCCAACTGCGAGCATGTATTGTACTTTCTTTCCTCTTGTAAGAAAAAAAATTGCCAACTATTACGTTACTTCCAAATGCGAAATTTGTGCGCAGCCCATCAGCTGTTCCAGCTTTTCGATAGATTGAGGCAAAGAATTCGAGCAAGACATGTGTAGAGTGACAGACAGCTTGGTATTTTTCACACATATTCCTTCTTCAAGAAATATCCCACTAACAGTTCTTGATTATCATGAAGGGAGCTTTGTGGACGGAGAAATAGATGGATATATGCTCGACTTGCTGCACCAATGTCTGGTTCTCAAAGACGAGGTCTGCGCAAGTATTTCGCAAGGTTGTCACAGCTGTGGGAGAAGTTACGAGTGAGAGGAACGGGATGTTCTCCCGAATAAGTGGTAAGAAATTCCCGCTCATCTTTACATCTACATTAGAGTCCCCACCCACCCTGCCACCCTGGCAGGTGGCAGCGTTTCTGGCACAATGTTGTCAATGCCAAAGCATGCAGCGGATATCTGTCACTACCGCCGCCATATAGCTTAAAGCACGATTGAGGTGTCCACTGTTCCAAGAGGGCAGCTATGCGCCTTGTCTCTGGTTCCGGTGTCCACCGAGATGTGTGAGACAGATACTACGCATTTCCTTTCCTCAAAAGAAAATCCCGAAGACACTTTGGAAATTCTAAAGTCTGCTTGGCGAAAGCCTTGTGATGAACCCACTGCCGCTTCCCCGAACCGCTGGGCGTGGAATCAGTGGGCCGCTTCGGAGCCATGTGTCTCACTCACTCGACTGCAACTAGACGTCTGGCGAAGGAGCAGCTGTGCAGCTGCCACCGCCGACGCGCGGGCGCTCGTTCTACCGCTACTGTGTGACGTCACGGTTGCTATGCACAGCTACGCCCCCAACCGGTGCGCCGGTTGCCAAGGTAGGGGATTAGGTTGCGCTTTTACTTTCTCCTTTCTAAGCTCCCGTTCCATTGCTTTCGCATCTTAAAGGGTGTCCACTGCTGGTTACAACGGACAACGGCAATGGCGACGGCGACGCCGCGAAACGCAGAAACGGGCGCCAAAGAGCTGCGCTCTAAAAAATGCCACCGTGACAGCTTTACTGCCGACTTCCAGTGTCGTGTATCCTTCATGTGACACAAAAAAAAAAGAGATTAGTATTATCATCATCATCATGACATGAATAGGATTGCCGTAATTTTTTTTCGGTCTAATACAGTACGCTATGCTAAACAGACTTTTAGCACAACGCGTACCGCTCGCCGCCAGTGACAGCGCCAGCACCAGAGCGCACGGGCATACGGCGCCAAGTGCCTGCACGTGGGGCCACAGTGAAGTCTGCCTATGCGAACAAGCTCCGCTGCACCTGTGAAGTCGGCTGCACCATAATGAATGGGAGCATATTTGACGTCAGCGATATCACATATGATCATCGCTTCGCGAAAAGCGTTACAAGCGGCCCAGGGAAAACTGTCGCGCAACTCATTATCCTGAGGGATCATGTGCAAAAACACTAAGCATCCTAACCCAACGTTTTCGGACAAGGTTATAAACGTTCCCATAACAACAAGCCGCTTTGTTTACGACATATGGCCTTCTGTGGACACTACCAACGCTACTACGCTACGCTCAGACACAACTCAAGTCTGCAGAGAAGCTCCACCCACAATTAGGACCGCAGGCCCGAACTCCTCCTTGGCGAAAAGTGGGCCGCTGTTCAATATCTTTCTTGCCTCTGGCTTGCTTGATTTTTATGCCTCTGACTTGCTTGATACAGTCAAACATTAAAAATGGTTTTATTCACTGCTGTGATAGGTCAGCGGAGAAATACAAGACGCCGCGGACAGTGGCTCACTGTTACCTACTGTTTATTTATATTTTTTTCTGCTGCAACTCTACGTTATGTATCTACCTTAGATTGATTGTAAAACATTTTATTCGCCGGGAAGAGCTTGGCAAGAGGTCGCGTTAAGTGGTCGAGAGTACATAGCCCTCGACGACTTTGTCAGCCCACTCCACCGCCAAAACTTGCGTTCTGGGGTCAGAGCTAGCCAGCACGGTCTCCCACCGCTCGAGAGAAGGAGCTGTAACTAGT
Organism: Amblyomma mixtum; assembly: GCF_055824585.1. NCBI lineage: Eukaryota > Metazoa > Arthropoda > Arachnida > Ixodida > Ixodidae > Amblyomma > Amblyomma mixtum. Next base: position 137,197,459 of record NC_143012.1, on the reverse strand, counting down.
TCACCCGGAGGTGGCTCTATTTTGCAGCCCCATAGGATGTGATGGTAGGTAGCACGTTAGTTGTAAAACATTTTTATTCGCCGGGAAGAGCTGGGCAAGAGGTCGCGTTAAGTGGTCGAGAGTACATAGCCCTCGACGACTTTGTCAGCCTACTCCACCGCCAAAACTTGCGTTCTGGGGTCAGAGCTAGCCAGCACGGTCTCCCACCGCTCGAGAGAAGGAGCTGTAGCTAGTTCACCCGGAGGTGGCTCTATTTTGCAGCCCCACAGGATGTGATCGTAGGTAGCACGTTAGTTGTAAAACATTTTATTCGCCGGGAAGAGCTTGGCAAGAGCTCGCGTTAAGTGGTCGAGAGTACATAGCCCTCGACGACTTTGTCAGCCCACTCCACCGCCAAAACTTGTGTTCTGGGGTCAGAGCTAGCCAGCACGGTCTCCCACCGCTCGAGAGAAGGAGCTGTAACTAGTTCACCCGGAGGTGGCTCTATTTTGCAGCCCCACAGGATGTGATCGTAGGTAGCACGTTAGTTGTAAAACATTTTATTCGCCGGGAAGAGCTGGGCAAGAGGTCGCGTTAAGTGGTCGAGAGTACATAGCCCTCGACGACTTTGTCAGCCTACTCCACCGCCAAAACTTGCGTTCTGGGGTCAGAGCTCGAGAGAAGGAGCTGTAACTAGTTCACCCGGAGGTGGCTCTATTTTGCAGCCCCACAGGATGTGATCGTAGGTAGCACGTTAGTTGTAAAACATTTTATTCGCCGGGAAGAGCTGGGCAAGAGGTCGCGTTAAGTGGTCGAGAGTACATAGCCCTCGACGACTTTGTCAGCCCACTCCACCGCCAAAACTTGCGTTCTGGGGTCAGAGCTAGCCAGCACGGTCTCCCACCGCTCGAGAGAAGGAGCTGTAACTAGTTCACCCGGAGGTGGCTCTATTTTGCAGCCCCATAGGATGTGATGGTAGGTAGCACGTTAGTTGTAAAACATTTTTATTCGCCGGGAAGAGCTGGGCAAGAGGTCGCGTTAAGTGGTCGAGAGTACATAGCCCTCGACGACTTTGTCAGCCTACTCCACCGCCAAAACTTGCGTTCTGGGGTCAGAGCTAGCCAGCACGGTCTCCCACCGCTCGAGAGAAGGAGCTGTAACTAGTTCACCCGGAGGTGGCTCTATTTTGCAGCCCCACAGGATGTGATCGTAGGTAGCACGTTAGTTGTAAAACATTTTATTCGCCGGGAAGAGCTGGGCAAGAGGTCGCGTTAAGTGGTCGAGAGTACATAGCCCTCGACGACTTTGTCAGCCTACTCCACCGCCAAAACTTGCGTTCTGGGGTCAGAGCTAGCCAGCACGGTCTCCCACCGCTCGAGAGAAGGAGCTGTAACTAGTTCACCCGGAGGTGGCACTATTTTGCAGCCCCACAGGATGTGATCGTAGGTAGCACATTAGTTGTAAAACATTTTATTCGCCGGAAAGAGCTTGGCAAGAGGTCGCGTTAAGTGGTCGAGAGTACATAGCCCTCGACGACTTTGTCAGCCCACTCCACCGCCAAAACTTGCGTTCTGGGGTCAGAGCTAGCCAGCACGGTCTCCCACCGCTCGAGAGAAGGAGCTGTAACTAGTTCACCCGGAGGTGGCTCTATTTTGCAGCCCCACAGGATGTGATCGTAGGTAGCACGTTAGTTGTAAAACATTTTATTCGCCGGGAAGAGCTGGGCAAGAGGTCGCGTTAAGTGGTCGAGAGTACATAGCCCTCGACGACTTTGTCAGCCTACTCCACCGCCAAAACTTGCGTTCTGGGGTCAGAGCTAGCCAGCACGGTCTCCCACCGCTCGAGAGAAGGAGCTGTAACTAGTTCACCCGGAGGTGGCTCTATTTTGCAGCCCCACAGGATGTGATCGTAGGTAGCACGTTAGTTGTAAAACATTTTATTCGCCGGGAAGAGCTGGGCAAGAGGTCGCGTTAAGTGGTCGAGAGTACATAGCCCTCGACGACTTTGTCAGCCCACTCCACCGCCAAAACTTGCGTTCAGGGGTCAGAGCTAGCCAGCACCGCTCGAGAGAAGGAGCTGTAACTAGTTCACCCGGAGGTGGCTCTATTTTGCAGTCCCACAGGATGTGATCGTAGGTAGCACGTTGGCCACAGTGTTTGCAGTTTGGGTTGTAAAGATCTGGATAAATGTGCGCGAGGAGTGATGGGGTGCGTATCGACCTCGTCTGTAGACGACGCCACGTAACCTCTTGTTCTTTAGTCAGGCTTTTGTTTGGAGGGGGGAAAATTCTCCTCTCTAGTTTAAAATGATTGGTGAGATCATGATATGGGATAATGGAGTCCTTCGTGAAATTCAGGGAGCCAGACTCATCCACTGCCCGGTCGACGAAACCTCGGGCTTTATTGTGGGCTGCCTCGTTCCCCGGATTCCCCGAATGGGCTGGGACCCATATCAATTCGGAATAATTTGGTGAGAATTTGGTTGCGTTAAGGATTCTAAGGGAGGTGTTTGTAATTCGCCCTTTAGCGAAATTATTGATACCCATTTTGGAATCGCTGAGGATGATGCTCCCTTGGGCCTCTTCTGCCGTTTCAGAGGATTTCGTTTTGATTGTCGCCGAGACGATGTGGTCACCATTCTCGTTCACAACCACAATTGCAAAGGCGTTGGTATTTTTGTATTCTGCCGCATTTACATAAAGTGTTCCAGCGCACTGTCTGTATTTGTTATGTAAGGCTTTGGCTCGTGCTTGTCTTCTACCCTCATGGTGTAAGGGGTGCATGTTTTTGGGGAGTGGTTTGATTAGTAGGGCCGTCCTATAGTCGCGGGGTAAGTCTACTTTAGCATCGTTATTCGTTGGTTGAAAGTTAATTCCGAGCCTGGTAAGAATACTCCTGCCAGTTCTGGAATTGGCTAATCGCGCTGTTTGAGCCATTAAATAGCACGTTAGCGTTCGTTTCAAAATTTGCATTCGAAACTCGCGCGCTAGGTGATTTTAGGTTTCTTTATTGGCTCTAATAACAATATAAACTTTATTGGTATTTTTATTGGAAATAAATCTAATATCAATGATGTTTTATGAAAAAAAAAATAGATCTTAAAAGAGATACTAGTGTGTCATAACCTGTCGCGCTCTCTGGCGTTCGTTTTAAAAGTTCCAGCCGCAGAGCAGCCTTAGTGCTCGTGAAGGGTGGTGAGAGGAGGCCGCAGTGTGCATGAGGAAGCATTTGTTTTCAGCTGTGCGATCAGTGTGAGCACTTTGGGTTGAAGTAACCGTGTCCGTGTTAGAAAGTTTGTCTGCATTGTTTCGGTAAGCGCTGCTTCCTGTTTTAATCTATTTCGCGGCTCTTTCTAGCGTGTTCTCACTTTCCGGTTTGCAGCCAAACACCGCGCGACGCTCTCCCAAAGTTTGTGTCGGAAGTCCGGCAACTGCCTTCGCTGCTGTGAAAGAGGCGCATCCTGTTTTTCTCCATCGTAACATGTGGTCCTGCAGCTTCTAGCGTATCAAGCGCGTCATCGCGATGCCAGTGAGTGCGCGCGCGCTAGTAGCCGAGTGTTTTGTCTGAAGTAGGTTGTGTGAAGGCCGCCTGCCAGGTCGCCCGTTCGTGCATAGTGGTAGGTGACAACGTATTCAACAGGATCGCGCTAGCGACAACAGCGGGTGTGCCAATTGTGTATTCAGCCCTGTCAAGCTGCTAAAGCCGACCGTCGAGCGACGCGGTCAAGTAGCCGCGCGACGGTGAGTCAGACAGCCGCGTTGCATCGCTCCCCCCTTGCGCTCGTCGTGGAAACACCGCGACGAGGCGACTCGCGGTTGCTGGCACCGTCAGCTTGCACAGTGGCTCATTCAGTAAGGTACGAATGGCCGAGTGGGCAGTGATAATAAGGGAAAGTGCGGACGACCGGGCAGCACGCATTAACATACTTCGGAAAAGAAAAACAGCGCACCCTTAAGACAATGCTGACTTCAGAAGTCGGCGCTGTATCGTCCTATCTTGCCCAGTCCGTGTATTATGGGTGCGCTGTTTCTTCCAAGTATGAACTGCCAACTAGCCCGTTCGACCACCCTTGCAAGACCCATTAACAGCTTCGCGGCTTCGAGTGTGACGAAGCCTATGGCGACCTCCGCGATCGCCGTTGCTTTGAGGAAGGGCGCGATAGTCGAGCTGATGCAGCGTCCGGGAAGCTGATAAATCGCCCCCGGTGACGTCCGATCTCCGTCAGCAGCTCGGCTGTGGCTTGCTGCTGGCACAGCGCTTACAGCGCGGTGGCGCGCAGTCAGACGTAGGCACCTTCGCCCTTCCTGCCGTTTTCGCCCGTCGCGTGTCAGAACGAGGCACTCACTCGCCACTTTGCCTACGGCTTAACGCCAGCTGTTCGCACTGCCCCGTTTAAAGTGCATGTCGTTTCATTTTGGGGTGTCTAGGTGGTTTCGAACAGTCGGAGAACAGAAAAAGTGCGAACCGTGCATGGTAAGCGTTGCAGGAAGAAAGGATGAACATCTTTAGTGTTGATTCTTTTTAATGCTTCCCGCTCAGTGCCAGCGTACGCGAAACTATGGAGACAGGGAAAAGTGCAGTAATCATTCAGGTAACATGAAGAAGCTTCTCAGAGAAGCGTTTAATTGGCTGTGGTTAAGGTGTTATCTCTGTCTGTGTTGGCAGTTCTTACTGCTGTGAAAGCACTTACTAACACTACAGCACATAAAATTTTGCAGTGCCACGATGCTAGTTCACTCCTGGACTGCATATCTGTAAATATGACTGTATGCAACATAGTGGCCCGAAAAATTGCAGAATTTCGTTGTTGCAACATTCTATGCTTTGTGCACACAGGGCAGTCAGGTCAAGAAGCTCTTATGGGAAAAACTGGTATTTTTACGCAGATTCCAGCCAGTTTCTTGCTGCCTACGGTCACAGAAAAAAAAATTAATTTCTGGGCAGTTTTGGGGAGTGTTTTCTAGCATCTGTTTTTTTTTTTTTGTTAATTTTCACAATTTATTCCTCACGCTCCCCCTTAAGTACTTTTGGCACTGAGCTATTTTTTTTTTATTCTTGAGCTCACTTTGTGTTCTGAAAAACAAATCCTGTGTCTTGCAACAACAAAATTCTGCATCTTTCAGGCTATTGTGTTGCTTGCAGCGATATTTGCAGCGCTATCCGGAAGTGAGCTAGCATCGTGGCATTGCAAAATTTTATGTGCCGTGGTCTTAGTAGGTGCTCTCACAGCAGTGAGTTAAACACAACCATTGGCCAAGCACTTTACCATTCCCCTAAACAGTGAAACTGAGAGGGCGATGTGCAATGCTTGCATCATAGTTCATATTGCCGCGAATGTTTGTAGTGTTTGTTTGTTCGTTCTTCAAAGCTGCCGGCACACCGCTTTAGCACTTTGTGGTGCAAGACTAGCCTAGATTTATCTCAATCGATCGCATCCAAGCAGAGCCGAATCAACATTGTTCCAGAGTGTTTTAGTAACTTTCCAAGCTTTATCTCGAAAGTTCGCTATCAGCTTTAAGTTTCGTTTAGAAGCGATTCTCGCTGTTTTCCTGTTCGCAGGACTGCAGTCACCACTATGTGACAATATGTGCCTGTTTTTCAATGACAGACTCTGAACTTCCCAGTTACAATTCTGCTACCCTAGCTTCCGATTGCAGGAGTTCCTAGGGATGCTGACAATGCATGCCAAGCTCATACGGTGCTGTAAGCACTCGTCATAAGTGTGAGGATAGTGGCTGCGGTGTTGAAAACATGCATGGATGAGGGGCAGAGAGTGTTTTGTTTTGTTTTTTCACTCCTTTTTAAGCCATACTCTCCCATGCCCACAGTAGTGGCGATAACCACTGTAAAGTTGCGGCAATTTTCCATCACATAGAACTGCATATATCCAGACCTGCAGCTGCAATGAACTAACACTACATCAGTGAATAAACTGCAAGCCATAGAGTTGCTGCTAGGGTTCCAGGTGATGGTGGTCGGGAAAACCCTTCCGAGTAGAAATTCCGAGCTGACTCCTTTCCACAAGTGATGCAATACCAACTGAAAAACAACTCAGCCCTGTGTTACCTTGGAGGCTACTTCTAGTGATCTTCAGGATGAATCATTTGGTACTCCCTCAATTCCTGAGGCCAGCGTTAAGAACTGCCAACATAGACAGAGGTAATATAACCACAGCTAATTATATGCTTCTCTGGGAAGCTTCTTCATGCTACCTGAATGATTACTACACTTTTCCCTGTCTGCACAGTTTCGCATTCACTGGCATAGGATGCATTATAGAGAACATAAACTGAGCTCAAGAAGCAAAAAAAGAGCTCAGCAACAAAAGTACTTTAGGGGGTTCATGGGGATCAAATTGTGGAAATCTCGAAAAAAAAAATCTCTCTGAGAACTCTGCCATGTTTAAAGACAGGCTATTCTGAGACATTTTTCGAGTGATGATGAAATCGTTGTGCAAGAATTTAAGTTATTTTTCTTGTGTAGTTGGTGTAGCAAGGCCACACCCAAACACATGTTCCTTGAAGCACTCTTGGGCAGAGTCCGCCAACCTGCCTCTTATTTCCGAACATGACCTTCAATGTTTTTGAAGTTTGAAGTTTATTTTTACCACAAAGCAAAAATTGATACATGAGATGTGGTAGGGAAGGTGGGAAAAAAGCTACACATTAGTAGCTTGACTAGCCCCACCTCCCAATAACTCACAGCGGACGCTTTGACAAAGTTTAGTAGCACAGACTAACGCAACAAATATCACGACTACGAAGCTAGTTTGCAAGCAATAGACATCAAATTCAAACAACTCTATTACGTAAGGAATTGGAATGAACAGTGAAGCATTAGCAAGCATTATACAAAAAGTGAATACAAGTCAAGTTTAGAAAGTGCGCGCAATTTCTCTGTTGTGAGGTGGTAGTTATTTAAAATCTGTGGAATGCTAGACTGAACCATCTGAAATCCATAATTCGTGCGAGATCTTGGAACATGCCACAGTTGTCTCTTGTCCCGGTGTTTTGCGCTGTTCCGTCACAAATGAATAACCACAGTTCTGTGTGCCTCATTAAGCGTAAAGATGTGTTTCTTTTCAAATTTCCCAGTGTTGTGAGAGTATGTGTGCCTTTACGTATTTCAGATTTAAGTGTTGACAGTAGCTTAAGGTCATACAGGTTTTGTAATTTCACGATTTTGAGTTTAGTGAATAATGGAGATGTGTGGGCATCATAGGCTGCTTTGAAATCACTCGTAGAGCTTTTTTTTTAACTTTTATTAGGTTATACATTGCTTTCATGGTGCCATTTCCCCAGACTAAATGGCAGTAGCGCAAATGTGATTCGAACAGAGCTACATATATTAGACGGTTTTGTTGGATCGAGAGAAAAAACATACACTTCCTTAGCATACCTAAAGCCTTTGAGAGGTTAGTGCACAGGTAGTCAGTGTGGTGGTCCCAAAGCATAAATTCATTAAATATTACTCTCAAGGATTTAGCATCAGGAGAGATTTCAATAACAGTCATTTAACTTTAGCATCTCATCAAAGGTTCGTGGGACAGATTTTGGACGGAATAAGACAGCTTTTGTTCTAGAACAGTTTATTAGTAATCAATTACCGAGAGACCGTGCACTAAGTTTACTCAGAATAAGATTTCCACGCTTTATTAGGTCATTAGCATCTGTTCCTGTTAAAAAGATACTTGTGTCATCTGCATACATAATATAATTAGCGGAGTTTTCAATGTTTACGAGATCGTTCACATATATAATGAACAAAAGCGGCCCCAGGATACTGCCTTGGGGAACGCCACATTTAATATCACGGGCAGTTGATAATTCTCGGTCAACGCAAACGTATTGATACCTTCCTGATAAATAGCTCCTTAACAAATCAGCTGTTATACCTCGAATTCCATAACAAAACAGTTTTTCTAACATAGTAGTGTCATTTATTCGGTCGAAGGCTTTCGAGAAATCGATAAAAATACCTACTGTTAGCAGTTTATTCTCAATGTTGCGTAGTATTAATTCCTTCTGGTGTGACAAAGCTACCTCCGTTGATAAACCTGGTCTGAAACCATACTGAGCTGAAGTAATAAGGGAATGCCAATCGAGGAAAGTGAGGAGCCTTGAGTGAATAATTTTTTCTAACGGTTTCGAAAACAACGGCAAAATAGATATAGGCCTATAGTTACCTAAATTATTTTTGTCGCCGCTTTTGAACAAGACTATTACTTTTGCTATTTTCATTTTCTGAGGAAATATTCCGGTACTTAAAACTAGATTGTAAATATGCGTTATGCATGGAGCGATAATGTCTAGCACGAAAATGGCTGGTTGCAGTTTAATACCATCAATATCTTCACATTTGGTTTTCCTAAGTGCAATAAATGCATTAAAGACTTCGTTGGTGTCTGTCGGAGTTAAAAATAATGATGATTGAGAAGGAAGTCTCAAATAATTATGTATAACAGGATTATGGGAACTCTGAGGAAGAGATGTGAAATATTTGTTGAAAACATTTGCTAACTTTTCTCTCTTTAGTTTCGTGTTATTTATAGTTAACTCTTTCAAATCAGAAGTCTGGTTACGAGAAAAGATAACCGAAGAAAGCTGCTGCCATAGATGTTTAGTGTCCTTGATACCATCAAACATGTTAGACAAGTAGTTGCTTTTTGCATGCCGAAGTTTTTTGTTTAGTTGATTTCTGTATTTTTTAAATGCCTGTAATGTATCAACATCGCGGTTTTTCAGAAATGCATTGTACAGTTTATTCTTTTGATTTATCATTTTCAACAAGTGCGGTGTCATCCACGGTTTACGTGCTCGTGTCGGTTTCACAACCTTCTTGTATGGAAAATTCTTTTTGTACAGGGTGCTAAATACATCTATAAAGGTATTAAATGCTGTTTCTGTGGAAGAAGATGAGAATACGTTGTCCCAATTTGTTTGGCTAACTTCGTGCCTAAACCGACCCAAAGTGACTGTATTTATGTCCTGAACAAAAGTTGATTGTATCGATTTACAACCAAGTCCTTTTTGCTTCTCTGCAATTAGATAAATTGGCAAATGGTCACTGATAGATACTTCAATTGTACCTGCACGCACACTTTCTTGTGGCATATTTGTTAGAAAAACATCAATAAGTGTAGCAGTGTTCGAAGTTACGCACGTAGGAACAGTGAGCACATTTGTTATGAAATATGAATCAAGAAGCGTGGACAGTTCAATTTGACTGGAAGTTTTCTGCAGTATATCAATATTTATGTCACCGCCAAGCACTAATGTATAGGTATGGGTTAAGACAAATGGAAAAAAGTTCATCTAACAGCAGTAAAAGCCTTTCAACACAACCATCAGGGGGTCTGTAAAGGACAACAAGAATAAAGCTCCCTGACTTCACACAAACCATTTCTGAATCAGGCTCGGAATGAGAAAATTCTTCAATGTATTCATAACTTATCCCTTCTTTCAAATACAAGCAAACACCACCACCTCTTTTTGTTTTCCTGTTTAAAAAAATATTTCTGTATCCCTTGAGATGAAACACATCCTCGTCGTTTGCAAACCATGTCTCTGTCAACATGATAGGTGTGAATGCACTGGTCACGTTTTCTAGAAAAACACAAGATTCATCGTATTTTCTCTGCGCTGACTGCATCTTCAAATGCAGAAATGTAAGAGGTGACACAGGCAATTGATTAACTAGCAGATTATATACCAATGGGGAAACAGAAAAATTGTCCTTGACTGAAAAAAATAAACACTTGCAAGGAAAAAAATATCATACCAGACTAGCAAGATCGTCCAGGTGTTTGACCACATGAACAGAGCACCCAACTGTTTCACGAAGGAAAACCTTGCCATTTCTACACCAGGCGTACTTATAACCGTTTTGTTTTGCCCACTGTTTGGTTGCAAAGAGTAGCTTCTTGGTTGCATTCGACAAGTTCTCGGCCATGAACACAGAAGGCTCGTTTTCCACGAGAATCTTTCTTTTGGAAAGCCAGTTATCACGCTCTGGCTGATTCAAAAAACGAATGATAACACCCGCCTCTTTGTCTTCCTTCGTAGGAAACCTGTGCAGGGCCCCTATACGAGTAGCAGTCAGTTCAGGCACATTAATCACCTTAGCAACTTCGTCTACCTTACTCATTATGTCCTGGGTTTTAGGCTTGCAAGCCTAAAACCCAATAAATCTCCTGGCATCGATGGAATCCTAATTGCTGATTTATGCAGCAATTTTCATGTCCTTAAATGTGTGTTACTGTCAATACTGAATCATATTATTTCAACAACCGAAATACCAGTCCTCATGAAAACCGTTGTTATTATTCCTTGTTTCAAAAATGGAGCATGCAATAGGGTAGAAAATTATCGACCCATCTCAGTTTTGCCAGTGATATCCAAAATACTTGGAAAACGCTTGCTTCAGAGCATGCAGGGTTTCTTGGATAAACACGGTGTCATTTCAGCTGCCCAGTACGGATTTGTGCAGGGCAGAGGCAGCCAGGTTCTTCTTGAAGATTTCGCTCACACTCTGAATTTGGCTTTCGAGTATAACCAGGTTGCACATGCATTGTTTCTACTCGTGAGTAAAGCATTTGACAGTGTTTGCCATGGCCTGCTCTTAACTAAACTCCAAAATTTAGGATTCAGAGGCTCGTTTTTGTTATTGCTTACCAATTTCTTACCGAACAGACGGCAGCTAGTCTCGGTCGCCAATTTCCGCAGTAGTTGTAGTGATATCAACACGGGTGTCCCGCAAGGATCCATTCTGCGCCCTTTGCTATTTAATATCTTTGTTAATGATCTAGTTGACTCAGTTCCCGGTTGTTTGTTTCAATATGCTGCGGATATGGTTATCATTTCCTGTGCAAAGCACTTTTCTGATGCTATCAATGATCTTCAAAGTACTTTAACAAAAGTTATGGACTGCTTCCTTCAAAATCTTATCAAGGTAAAGTATCCAAAACAAATCTGATATGCTTCTGTAACCCTTTAAAGAAGTTGACGCTTGACCGGTCTTTACTTTTACATTGTGCCCCGTGCTCCTGTACACCACTGGTTTATGCTTCCCGCGTAAAATATCTTGGTTTGCTGTTTGATAGTGACTTAACTTGGAATTCTCACCTTCACCATGTCTGTCAGAAATTACGGGCTCTTTCTTGCTTGCTATTCAATATTAGATACTGCATACCTTTTTCCGTTAGAAAAGCAATAATTCATGCCTTGGGTGACATTGTTTTAAGGTATGGCATAACAGTTTACGGGCATTGTGCGCTTCGTTGGCAAAACAGACTTAACTCCATCATGCGCTCAGTCTTAAAATGCAGTGCTTACGATTTACAACTTCCAAAAGAATGTGACATTGTAAGTTTTCTAAGGCTCCCAAACTTTAATGCTCTCTTATTTGAAATCGTTGTACTCACATTTTTGGGATAGTGCGCATAAAGTTGAGTGTGTTCCGAGTAGATCTCTCAGACCAAAAGAGAGATATAGCATTCCCCTCTGTTCCACTCGCTATGGTAAAAGAACTTGAGCATTCTATGTTCCTTCATTACTAAATGTGTTGCCGTCAAGTGCATTTTCTGTGAGTACAAATTATAAACTAAAAAAACTATTGCGTTCATCTGTTTTCATCTGACCTTTAACTTTGTGTTGAAGTTTATTGGTATAATTTATCACCTGTTTTGTCGCGTCATTGCTTTCATGGTCATATATTCCTAGACTTTCATTGCCTACATTGCCTGATGTGCATTTGTTGTTGATGCAGTTTAGTGGATTCAGCGTTTTTTCTAGTTAACTGTGAAATGTGATGTGTTCAACATTTTATTGGTGTCCTGCCTTTCTGTTGTTTTCTGTTATTCTTAGTTCGTAAAGCACTGCACGTGACTTGCCGCTGCCTGCCAGGCGCTGCCATACAAGCCCAATGAGGCTTCGGCAGGCCTGAATCTGTAAAGTGTCTTTTGCAGTGCAGAGTAAACTGATTGATTGATTGATTGATTGATTGATTGATTGATTGATTGATTGATTCATTCATTCATTCATTCATTCATTCATTCATTTGCAATTTTGACTGGCCTATCTCTCAGTGGTGCAAGTGTTCTGCTTTCTGAGCTAGTGCAATGCAACCACGCTACTCCAGCTCTGATTTAGGTTCTGGTTTGGGTTAGCTGGTTTCTGTAGAGACGGTACTAAAAATGAGGATGATGGAAAGGCACACTTACAGAAAAGACGGGCACCATTCTGGTTCAGCTAGTTCTTGATTGTAGAAACATCACCAAAAAAAACAAGGATGACGGAAAGGCACACTTACGGACAAAACGGCGCCCACCTTTCTGTAAGTGTGACTCTCCATTGCCCTCCTTTTTTCGCACTATAAACATGCCCATTTCAACAGCAGTACTTCTAGAAATGATGTCGTTTTGCTCACTCAAAAGTAAGCTCGCAATTGGCCTTTTGTTTAGTTCATCTTTTTTGTTGTACAGAAGCGTGCAAAGTCAGTAGAAAAGGGTATTGTGGATTTTCAAGTTGCCACCAGTGCTGTCCAAAGCAGGGACTCGTGTAAGCGCAGCAGTCGCCCTTGTTGTCTGCAGCTGTTATTCTTTTCCAGTAAAGTACGATTTTTCTACCGCCGGCATCTAGCGCAAGAACAAATGTGTCAAGGAGCTGTCCTTCATTTAATCTTACCTGATGTCATATATCAGTATCACAATCCTCTTTTCTAACAAGATGTGGCACCCTCTGGGAAGTGTACCAAGATTCGTCAGCTCACCGCACAACTGGTTGAAAATAGCTGCACATGGCACATGCAGGCGCAGTGTGGTTCCACAAGATGCCAGCCGCCACCATCTGTCACTTGCGTCTGTGATAGCACAAACTAGGCGTGCACAGTGATAAACAGGTGGTTTGTTTTCAATCAGTGAATTGCGGGAGAGGGCGACAGAGGAAAGGCGCACATGCGAAAACGGCGGTCTGTACTCTTGCCAAGCTGTGTGTCATCCTTTCTTGGCACTGCTCGAGGTACGCACTGTTTTATTGCATCACTTCTCATGCTTTGTATGAGCCTCCATCTCCTGTTTTGCCTCTTTACTTGTTAAATACACCCGTCGTGGTGGCTCAGTGGTTACGGCGCTCAGCTGCTGGCCCGAAGGATGCGGGTTCAATCCCAGCTGCGGTGGTTGAATTTCGATGGAGCTGAAATTCCAGAGGCCCGTGTGCTGTGCGATGTCAGTGCACGTTAAAGAACACCAGGTGGTCGAAATTTCCGGAGCCCTTCACTACGGCGTCCCGCATAGCCTGAGTTGCTTTGGGACGTTAAACTCCGATAAACCAAACCAAAGTTGTTAAATACTGACAGGCTGCATAACTTTCAGGTGCAGCCAGGTTATCAGTAGCAGCTTACTAGTATCCTGAACAGAAAATGTATATCTTACTAGTACACACCTATGAGACAGAAACTTTGAGGCTAATGAAAATGGTTCAGCTCGAATTTAGGGCAATGCAGTGAGCTGTGCAAAGGAAAATGATAGGTGTAATGTTTACAGACAAAGAATGGGTGAGAGAACAAACGCAAGTTAATGATGATGTAATCAAAATCAAAGAAGGAGAAAGAAATTGGCATGGATGATGTAATACGAAGGTAAGATAGCGAATGCCGTTAGGATAATGGAGGGGATTCACAAGAAAGTTAGGTTGGCGGATAAGATTGCAAAGTTTGCAGGTGCATGTTGGCTGAAGTTTGCACAGCACTGGGTTCACTGGGAGGTATGTGGCAGCGGCCTTTGTCCTTCAGCGGATGTAGTTGGGCTGATGGTGGCGCATCGTAATGTGCTTTTTTGGAGCAGAAAGGATGTCCCACAACAGCACATTTCTATTTATTTACTTATTTATTTATTTACACCTACCTTACAGGCCTCTGGAGGGGCATTGTGTAAGGGGCGTCAAATACAGAAGTTTTTGTAAAATAGTTTAGAAGCAAAAAGCCTAGTAAAAGTGCAGCAAAACAGACAAAAACAAGTGAGCTCAGATAACATATTGTCACTCGCTACACATGGCCCCTGAGGAACAACGAAGGTGTGCGCACGCTGGAAGAAAAAGAGGAAGTCCAGTTTTCTGCCGCTGGCGCACCAGGCTCTGGTGGACCTGTCTTGTAAATAGCATTTGTGAATAGAACCTGTAACAATATCGCAGTTCACAAAAATCGGTAAAGGTAGAAGGCTACTATGTGTCATAGAACAAAAAATGGGTGAAATACAGAGCTACACAAAAGCAAAAGAAAACATTTCAGGTGTACATGAGGGTAGCTGCACATGAACAGATCCAATGAGGCAAAGTCTCAAACAGCTGAAAGCAAAGCTATTTGAATCATGATTATATAAATGATGTGCTAAGCGTTATCAACGAAGTGCTTGAGTAGATGTTCGCGAAAGGTGTCATGATTACGCTGCAGGGCGATGCAATCCGGAAGATTTTGTTCCAGAGGCGGATGGCGTGCGGAAGTGACAAGAAGTTGAAAGCATGAGTGCTGCCATAAGTGCGGGCATAGCTGTAGTTATTATGCAATCTGTGTGATAAGTAGGAGGGACGTTGTACTTGTGCTGGCGGTGAATCAGTGGCATGGATGTATTTATGAATGATAGATAAAAGGGCAATATCGCGACGAATAATCAACGGATGGAGTGAAAATTCGATCTTTAGTTGAGTTACACTGGAGTGATAACTAATTTTGCGAAATGAACCGACAAGCCCTATTTTGGACAGCTTCCAACTTCTCTATTAGATATTTCTGATGGGGTGACCAAATGGATGAACCCTCTATAGCATCTATAGAGGGTTCTTCACAACAATGCACATAGGTGCGAGAGAGCGAATGCACTGGGTATCCCAAATAGGAATGTTGCTGCGTGTAGTGTAGTTGTAGGACATGCAGCTCTGAGCTTTTGACCGCATCCAGAGCTCCTGCAATGGGCTGTGTGCTTTTTTTTTTGTTGGTCTTTTTGTGGAGCGCTCAGAACTGAAGAGCCATGCAGCAGGCTGGTGCCTGCATTGCTGAACACATTGCTGGAAACAATCATCATTGGGCATAAATTGCACCACTGGCACACTACGTTTATTTAATTAATGGGTTTTTTTCAACCACCTACGTAATGCCTGTAAAGGGCCTTTAGGGTATGTGAATAAAAAAAAATGACCAAAACTACCGAATCTATCTGTGTCTTATAATGAAGTGTATTCATAACCCTTTTTGGGGTTCGTTTGTGTGATCAGGGATGATTTTTGCGTGAATTGCTGCAAGGGCTCATAGGGTCACTGTGGCCGGTGAGAAATTGTCCCTTGTGGGATGCCCTTTGAGGGTGTGATAAACGATGATGATGTGGTGCTCCTAATTCTGCCTGTCAAATGGCCTTGCTCATGTGATCTGCTTGTCGTGTAGGCAATGGCAGAACCAAGCAAGGTGCCTCCACCCGGTTACGCCGATCCACCGCCTTCCTACCAAGCCTCGGTGCATGGCTTCCAGCCCCGTGAGTACCTCACCGTACAGGCCAGTGTTGCATGTGCTGGACGTTCGTCCTGCAGAGTGCCTAATTTGGCTGATGGTAGCATGACATCTTGTGGGCCAGTGGTAGCGGCATTGCTTCCTTCTGTAGCAGAGTGTTTGCGCAACTTTTTTATTTATTGCTTACTGCTACCAGCCTTGTAATGCATTCGCATGAGTAAGAGTAAAATTGGTAAATCGGTTTTTGAGGAAAGGAAATGGCGCAGTATCTGTCTCACACACCTCGGTGGACACCTGAACCAGGCTGGTAAGGGAAGGGAGGAAGGTGGGAGTGAAAGAAGAAGCAGAGAGAAAGAGGTGCTGTAGTGGAGGTCTCCGAATTATTTCGACCACCTGGGGATATGTAACGTGCACTGACATCCCTCAGCACACGGGCGCCTCTTGCGTTTCGCCTGCATCGAAATGCAGCTGCCTCGGTCGGGTTTGCAACCAGGTACTCCGGCTCGGTAGACGAGCGCCACTGAGCTACCACGGCGGGTAGGAGTAAGAGTATAAGAGTAAAAAATTAATCTGAGTCATCATCGTCATCAGCCTGACTACACCCACTGCAAGACAAAGGCCTCTCCCAAAAAGGTGCCCGATATAAAACTACCGTATTTTCCGGTGTATAAGACGCGGGTTTTTTTCAAAAATCTGGCTGGTGCGTCCTATACAAGGGTGCGTCTTATATGCGAATTTTCCGGGGTTTTTTTGCGAGTTCAGAAATTACTCAGGTTCATGTTCAAGCTTTTTTCACCGAAAAAATATTACTACCAATAACGCGGTTGTAACATGGTTAATACTTCAATACCGCCGTGCGCAACTTTTTTAGGTGAACTTTATCATGAAACGGCGGGGTTGACCACTTCCGGGATCTTAAACACGCGGCAGTTTCAGAGAGCTCAAGCAAAGGTAATGTGAAATGCCAAAAGATGGCGACAGTCACGCTTCTCGCCATTGTCAAGACAAGCCAAGAGAAGCCGATGTTTTTTTTGTCACCCTTTGCAAGTACTAGTGCAAAGAGAATGCTTCAGCCGCGTTGCCTTTTCGATAGCGCATCCGAAGATGAAGACTTTGAAGGTTTTATGTAAAGATAAATTGTTGTGGACATAAAGAGAGTTCTATCGCTTTTTTTTCTTTTGTGCTAAAACGTGGGCGGGTATGGCGTGAGTGTTGCCTTTTTCGATCACTTAGCGTTGCTTAAGAACTTCTCCCACGTACGGTGCATTTTGCGATGGTCGCATAAGCATGCTTAATTAAGCCTCTTTCATGGTTAAACTGCGCGAAGAAAACAAGGACAGAGACAGAAACACACGTACACACTGAGCGCAGAACTTCCAACTTTTATTCGAAAAACGCTTCGGGCATTACCTTTTATACGCTTTAAACAACCACCACATGACACAGCCGGGATAAAAACCGATAAGTATTGACAGTAACGTGTCTCTGTCCTTGTTTTCTTCGCGCAGTTTAACCATGAACGGAAAGAACGAACTAGCCCGCCAGAAGACTAATCTTAATTAAGCCTCACTAGCCTAACTGGGTAAATTGGGGTGCGTCTTATACACGGGTGCGTCTTGTACACCGGAAAATACGGTATGTGTGATTTCCTGCAATTTTGACGAGTCACATGCACTGGAGGGATTACTTTGCCTGAAATCTTTTCAAAAGCGCTGTATTTTATTGTGATTTAGGCAAAATTTGTGGCGCGCATTTTTGTTGCCTTTTTGCCGCGTAGGATGGTCCATCTCTTAGACAATTATTAAGATAAATTTTTCTTGTGTTTGTATTCTTTCAAGAAACCCAGGTGGCAAAAATTTCTCTGTACCACTGCACTGTGGCGTCTCTCATAGCTGACACACTGCTTGAAATGAAATCAGTTTATTTTCTACCTTGTAGATTCAGGTGAAGGAATTTTAAAAAAAAGCTGCTTCTGGGTAGTTTGACAAGTTTACAATCCCATTGTTCAGCAAGGAGGGCAGGCGTAACTTGTACAGTTTAGAAAAAGAAAATGAGAGAGAAAATGGCTTGGAGAAACAGAGGAACACAGGAAGGACACAAATCAACCTAAACCGTGTTATTTAATTGCATAGTGCAAAAGTGCACGGTGCAAACGGGAAAACAAATCGAAGTTCGTACGACGCGTGATCCGGTGTTGCAGCTCCCGCCGGCTACCCTCCACCGGGTGCGCAGCAGCCTCCACCACCGGGATTTGTACCGTCGGCACCCCCTGGTGGCACGGGTGCCGCTCCCTACGCGGCATGGCTCCCGCAGGGAACAGCCGTGCCCACCGTGGTGGTCAATGTGGCCGAGTGGGGTCCCTACCCGGTGCAGCTGACCTGCCCCAACTGCGGGGCGCATGTGCTCACGGCCACGTCCACGCGTCCAGGCCTGCTCACCTGGCTGCTCTCGGGAGCCTGTGTCCTATTTGGGTGAGCACTGGGGAACATTCGTTATGCCTGGCTAATTCGGTAAGTCCTCGTTAAGGAGGGAAGCTGGTCTTAGGAAAAAAATCTTTGTTAATGAAGTCACAACAATGCATTCTTCAAGAAACATCTATTTTTGCATGCTGATTCCAAATATGTAATTTAATTTTATGCAAAGCAGGTCCTTGTGCATTTATATAATATGTTATGTAATTTCTTTGCCAAGAGCTTACAATAAATTCTGTTGCAGGAAACTTGCTAGGACGCATGCCATTGGCTTGTCTTGACATCAAACTATGCAATAAGGGTAAAACTATTATTATCCCTATCATAGAAGTTGAGTTACAGGGTTTTGAATTTGCCACTCCACAAACGGCAAGAAACTGATGATTTCAAAATCATATAACTTGGCCTTCTATAACAGGCAGGATGATAATTTCACCCTTATTGCATAGCTTGATGTCAAGAAAAACCAGTGCCGTGCAATCTAACAAGTGTCCTGCAGTAGAATTTCTTTCAAACCCTCAGCAAAAGTTACCTAACATATTGCACACGTGCACAAGGACTTGTTGTACATAAAATTTAATTACATATTTAGAATCAGCACCCAAAAATGCATGTTCCCTGAAGGTTTCGTAGTTACGACTTCATTAGTAAAAATTTATTTCTAAGACCCGCTTCCCCCCCTTAATTGAGACTGTCACCAGGGTGCCACCAAACGTCCATGCGAGTCTCTGGCGTCGGGGTCTGATTGATTCGGATGCCCTGGGGGCTGGCACCAGTTCAGACAGACTGCCAGTGTGGCACCCTGTTAAGGTACAACCTGCCCGACAAGAGTGTGTCTGAATATTAGTCCTCGGGCCGGAATTGTATAGGTGCCTTGTCGCCCTGTCGCCTCTGCTTTCAGGGTGGGCACACCCTTTGTACACCCTGCATTGCCGTTTCCCCCTCGCAGCATGTTGAGTCCCACGCGCCGGTCACGTACTTTCATCTGGCATGGTGTCTATGCAGATGCATGGCGACTGCAATAATGCAACTGAACTGGAAATAAACACCACATAGTTGTTTCACTTGTGGAAATAATGTTGTGGCACTTTTGAGTGTGTGCTGTGCATGGTGCACTTGCTCCGACTGCCCAATTGACGCCAATTGACTGCCCTATTAACGTCAATTGACTGCCCTATTGACATCAATTGACTGCCCAGCAATGCACCAGGTGGCGCGTAAGCAGGAACAACCGGCTGAGGTCGTGGCCGGACGACTGCTTCAGCATATGTCAGCGGAGCACTGACCAGAGGGGGTGGATCAGTCGGCGGCAGGACCTCAGCTACCTGCTCCTGGATGACGCGCTGAATAGAAGGCGACAGTGATGGCGTTGGGGTGGGTTGGCAGGTAACCAGAGATAATTGACGGGCGGCCTCCTCCCGCACAAACTGCTGGAGGTGCTGAAGAAGGGTCGACCGATCGTGGGCAGGACTGCCTACAGCCAAGCTCGAAAGGGTGTTGTCCGGGCAAATGGTACGGCGGGTGACATGACACTCTTTTCAGAGCTCATCATAGCTGTGATGCAAAGAGACGACATCAGACACTGTTTCAAGATTTTTTTAAACGCATCGTCCTCAATCCCTTTAAGAATGTTTTGATTTTGTCAGCCTCGCTCAATGGATGAATTGAGCCGCCTACACAAGTCAATGACGTCCTCGATATAGCTTGTGAAGTTGTCGCCATTCTGCTGGGCGCGACTGCGCAACCGTTGTTCAGCTCAGAGTTTTCGGAGAGCGGGGCAGCCAAAAACATCAGTCAGGCTGGTTTTGACAGCTGCCCAAGTAGAAAAATGGTTTCGTGGTTGCAGAACCACAAGTTGGCAACGTCGGTCAAATAAAAGATGGCGTTCATGAGCTTAAAGACGTCATCCCATTTGTTGTAGGTGCTCAAGCATTCATAGGAGGCGAGCCAGTCTTCTGTGTCAGTATCGTCAATGCCGCTGAAGATCACAGGGTCACACTCACGCACAGCACCGGAACAAATGACAGCGGTGGCAACGGGCTGGGCAAGTTGAGCTGGGGTGTCTGGCATCGTGGTAGAGACTGGTAAAGTCTGAGTGCATAGCTCCAGGGTTAGAGCCTCCACGAAATGTAAAGAGACGAATCAAACTGGAGGCCACAATCTTTGTTAGCACGGCGTAGCGCAGTAGTCCAGCATTTGTGAGCGCAAAACTGAGCTTCGTCACCTTAGTCTTCCTTCTGCTTTTTTCCTCTTTGTCAACGCTGGCCGCTCTGGCATCAAACTGGTCGCATGGTGCGCAAAGCTATTGCGCGACGCATAGAAGCATAAGTTTGCCATGCAGCCCGAGAAGCGCAAGCACAGTCCTTGTGGCATCATCATCATCATCAGCCTGACTATGCCCACTGCAGGGCAAAGGCCTCTCGCATGTCTCTCCAGTTAACCCTATCCTTTGCCAATTGCACCCACCGTATCCCCGCAAACTTCTTAATCTCAACCACCCACCTAACTTTCTGCCGCCCCCTGTTGCGCTTGCCTTCTCTTGGAATCCACTCCGTTACCCTTAAGGACCAGCGGTTATCTTCCCTTCGCATTACATGCCCTGCCCAAGCCTATATCTTTCTCTTGATTTCTACTAGGATGTCTTTAACCCGCGTTTCTTCCCTCACCCACTCCGCCCGCTTCCCATCTCTTAACATTACACCTATCATTTTTCTTTCCATAGCTCGCTGCGTTATTCTTAACTTAATCGAACCCTCTTTGTTAGCCTCCATGCTTCTGCCCCATAGGCGAGTACTGGTAATATACAGCTGTTGTATCCTTTTCTCTTCAGGGATATTGGTAAACTGCCATTCATGATCTGTGAGAACCTACCGTACGCGCTCCACCCCATTTTTATTCTTCTACTTATTTCCCTCTCATGATCCGGATCTGCGGTCACTACCTGTCCTAAGTAGCCATATTCTCTTACTACTTCCAGCACCTCACTACCAATTGTGAACTGCTGTTCCCTTGCTAGACTGTTGAATATTACTTTGGTTTTCTGCATGTTAACTGTACAACCGACCATTCTAATCTGCCTCTCTAACTCATTGATCATGCTTTGCAGTTCATGTCCTAGGTGACTTAGTATGGCAATGTCATCAGCGAATTGCTGATCATTGAGGTATTCTCCATTAATTCTTATCCCCAACTGTTCCCATTGCAGGCCCCGGAATACCTCCTGTAAACAAGCGATGAATAGCATTGGCGAGATCATGTCTCCCTGCCTGACACCTTTCCTTATTTTAATTTTATTGCTAACTTTATGGAGAACTATGGTAGCTGTGCAATAGTCATATGTTCCAATAATTGCACATAACACTCCTCTACACCCTGATTCTGCAATTCCTGCATGACAGCTGAGGTTTCCGCTGAGTCAAATGCTTTCTTGTAATCGATGAAGGCTTATATTGTGACGCCCATGAAAAGGCGATACCTATTCTGCATGGTCGGCGCTGTTGACTTAGTCGAAGTTGAGGAGAACGAGCTTCTTGGCGTCTCGTGCTCGGCAAGCGGACCCAGCTGTTTTCTATCCTTCGTCTCGGTCTTAATAAACCCCTGGACGTAACATCTTGGTGGAGGTGCCGGGTATACTGGTTCCCCGAAGACGGATCCTCTGCTGCAACCTCGTTCTCCTCAACTTCGACTTAGTCAACAGCGCCGACCATGCAGAATAGGTATCACCTTTTCATGGGTGTCACACTTCCCCCAGAGGGGTCGGTTATATTCTGTGCATTTCTCTGTCGCCTGATTGATAGTGGGAATATGGTCCATTGTCGAGCATCCTTAACGAAAGCCTGCCTGATCAATTGGTTGATTGAAGTCTAAGGCTGTCCTGACTCTACTAACGATTACTTTAGTAAATACCTTGTAAGCAACTGACAGTAAGCTGATAGATCTTTAATTTTTAAAGTCCTGGACATCTCCTTTCTTATGAATTAAGATAATGTTAGCGTTCTTCCAAGCTTCTGGTGCACTCGAGGTCACAAGGCATTGCGTATACAGGGTGGCTAGTTTTTCGAGCACAATCTCTCCTCCATCCTTCAACAAATCTACTGTTATCTGATCCTCACCAGCTGCTTTCCCCCCTTTGCATTGCTCCGAAGGCTTTCTTTACTTCCTCCTTCGATTTGGCGGGATGTCCCATTGCTGTGCTCTACTGCCTCTCTCAGTAACATTCTGATTGTAGTCGCTACTGTATAGATTTGTGTAGAACTCTTCTGCTATTTGAGCTATGTTATCCATATTGCTAATGACATTGCCCTCTTTGTCTCTTAGTGCATACATCTGCTTTTACCTATGCCTAATTTCATCTTCACCATTTTTAGGTTACCTCTGTTCTTTAGAGCATGTTCGATTTTCTCCATGTTAAACTTCCTGATGTCAGCTACCTTGCGCCTATTTATTAACTTCGACAGCTCTGCGAGTTCTATTCTGTCTATGGAGTTAGACGTCCTCATGCTTTGCTGTTTCTTAATCAGATCTTATGTCTCCTGAGATAGCGTCCCGGTATCCTGTCGAACCATTCTACCACCTACTTCTACGGCACATTCCGTAATGATATCTGTGAAACGATTCTTCATTGTTTTAACATTACGATCGTCATCTTCAGTTAAAGTGGAAAATCTGTTCTGCAGCAAAATCCTAAATTCCTCTACTTTCCCTCTTAATGCTAACTCGTTAATAGACTTCCGCTTCACTAATTTCCTGCGTTCCCTTTTCTAATCTAAGCTAATGCGAGACCTTACCATTCTGTGGTCGCTACAACGGACCTCTCCGAGGACCTCTACAATGCCAGGCTGAGTGCACAGTATGAAGTCTATTTCATTTTTAGTCTCACCATTGGGGCTTTTCCACGTCCACTTCCTGTTGGCTCGTTTGCGGAAGAAGATATTCGTGATCTGTAAATTATTTCTATCGGCGAACTCTACTAATAACTCTCCCCTGCTGTTTCCAGAACCTATGCCATAGTCACCTACCGCCTGGTCTCCAGTCTGCTTCTTGCCTACCTTCGCACTGAAGTTGCCCATCAGTACAGTGTACTGTGATTTTACTGTGGTCATCACCGATTTCACGTCTTCATAGAAGGTTTCAACGATCTGGTCATCATGGCTTGATGTAGGCGCGGAGGCCTGCACCACCTTCAGCTTATGCCTCTCATGAAGCCTAATTACGATAGCTGCCACTCTCGTTAATGCTATAAAACTCCTCTATGTTGCCAGCTATATCTTGATTGATGAGGCATCCCACACCTAGTTCTCGTCTGTCTGCTAATCCACGATAGCACAGTGCGTGCCCGCTCTTTAGGACTGTATACGCCTCATCTGTCCTCCTAACCTCACTAAGCCCTATGACATCCCATTAATGCCCGCTAATTCCTCCAACAGCACTGCTAAACTAGCCTCACTGAGTAAGGTTCTTGCGTTAAATGTTGCTAGGTTCAGTTTCTAATGGTGGCCTGTCCCGGAGCCAATGTTTCTTAGTTCTGTCAGCTGCTCCGCAGCCACTGGGGACTAAGGGACATCAAATCCAAAGTGTGCCATGGCATACATGCTCTGCGCAGACTACTTGTTCATATCTCTAGCTCTCTTTCTTTAGCTGCTTCATTGTCCTCATGAAAAGGTCACAAGTTCTTTTTTGTACAGAAGTGAGAATTCAGCGAAAGCGCCCATGCCCTCATTGGTGCCAGCCAATTCATATGGCCAGCAGTGGGCCTGGTCTTCAAAGGGGGCCTTCAAACGGGGCAGGGCGGAAACCACGGGTGCTGAGGAGAGTGTTACTTTCAGGATCAAGGGGCTTTACGAACGCAGAAGCTGTGACTGCACCCATGAGCACTAAGTGCTTGGCTACACCATCATCACACCCGCACAGTATGCACCTCAAGCACTGAATGGTAAAGCATGCCCGTCAGTTAATCCTGTCAGCCATTAAAATGTGCTTGTGAATGCATCTCCCATACTTCTGCATACGGATGTTGTTAGTTCTGGATGATACAAATGCCTTTCGCAACCCCCTGAGCTTCATATCATCAAGATTTTACTGCGTGCAGGCATTTACTATTTCGATATCTCTGTTTTCATTCCAGGAAGCAAAACAAATGATCCTGAATTTCAAAGAGCATCACTGGGTTTACAACACACAAAGCTACCTTGTGTGCTTTCTTTCATTGCCAGCTGCCATTGCAGCTGAAGTTGCCTCCTGTGGCTGCATCTGGGCATGGCGAGGGCTTCCATGGTTGTGCAAATGTCACAACCATGCTTGCAAACCATTGCTTGCACCAATTGTGAGCCGCGTTTCAATCCTTGGCAGAGGTGCTCAAAAAACAGCCCGTGAAACCTTGGGAGCTTTCTTTATCAGGAAAGGGGGACAGGACTGCGTTAGTGACACATCTATCGTTCTGTATAATGCCTAGATAAATTTCCTATTTATTTATTTATTTATTTCGTTACTATCAGGGCCGTTGAGGCGTTATAGATAGGAGTGGTAAGTATACTTATACAAATAAAATACAATAAGGAGAGTAGTTAACATAGGTGATGAAGAAGAGCAGATCTAAAAACTTCCGGTTCAGAGATGGAGACGATGCTGGCGGGCAGGTGGTTCCAGTCTGAGCTGGTCTTGGGCAGGAAAGAATAAAAACACTGGTTAGTTCTGCAACTTGGAACACTCACTTTGAGTCGGTGATCAATGCGAGATGATGCATAACTTGGAACAGCGAAAAGACTTTGTTTTAGCGATTGATTTGTGTAATATATTTTTTGGAAAGTGAAAAGTCTAGAAAGATGACGCTGGAGTGAAAGATCTGGAAGGTCTAGAGTTCTCTTCATGAGTGTGACGCTAGAGAAACGCAAGTAGTTAGACAAAATAAAACGGGCTGAACGATTCTGAATTGATTCTAAAGTGTTAATCAGTGACTTAATGTTAGGGTCCCATACAGAAGACACATATTCTATTTTAGATCGGACGACCGTTTTGTACAGTAGTAGTTTTAAACTAACCGGAGCAAGTGAAAAGTTATGGCGAAGGAAACCAAGCATGCGATTAGCATTGTTAGTTGTGTGTTCGATATGCGTTTTCCATGAGAGGTCATTGGTAATGTATACGCCAAGATACTTATATGCAGAAACAAAAGCTAAGGGGGAGTCATTTAGAATATATGGATGCGGGTTAGCTTTGTAAGGTATTCGTGTTACTTTCATTGCTTTACATTTAGATCCATTAAGCTTCATTAGCCAAGTGTCGCACCAAGCAGAAATGTTATTAATGTCAGACTGAAGAACCAAGGTATCGGATGGGCTGGAAATTTCTCTGTATATTACACAGTCGTCAGCGAACAACCTGATAGATGATGTTATTAATAAGATCAGGAAGGTCATTAATATAGATTAGGAAAAGAAGAGGTCCTAGAACAGATCCTTGAGGAACGCCCGATGTTACTGAAGATGTTACGTCTTATATGATTTCCTATGTAATTCCAAGTTCCTCGGTAGGTAGCGCTGGTGCAGGCCAGAAGCATATGTATATGCCTCGTTCTCGTTTCAATAAAGCAGTTGTCAGTAGCGTCCCTGTTCGTCCCGTCTTTTGCGCTAAAATATGCCTGTGAAGTCACTGGTAGCATCGTTGGAACTTGACATGTTGGCGTCATTTTTTTCACTGACCTGCGCAGCTGCTGGCTTGGGTGCTGCCTGATCCCGTGCTGCATTCCGGAATGTCAAGATGTGGACCACCACTGCCCGAGCTGCAAGCGGCACCTGTGCACCTACCGCAGGCTTTGAGCCACAGCGGTCACAGTCTGCCAACCATGGGGACCACCACCATTGCCCAACACTCTCCCTCCAGCACTATCGGTGCCCTGGACGTACGGACCGCAACTCCTTCCCAGCAGCACCAGAACGTGATGGCAGCCACCAGAGGTGTGCCAGGCGGAACAGAGCCGACCACTTCGTGCGTTCCAAGCCATGCAC
This sequence comes from Amblyomma mixtum, assembly GCF_055824585.1. NCBI lineage: Eukaryota > Metazoa > Arthropoda > Arachnida > Ixodida > Ixodidae > Amblyomma > Amblyomma mixtum. Next base: position 137,171,515 of record NC_143012.1, on the reverse strand, counting down.
ATTCTGCGATGCCTTCCTTTCCACAGCTTGTTCTGCACCTTTCTTCCGGCAGAAGAGAGATGCAGAAGGAAGGACCTGCACTGTTCTTATCAATGAGTAGCAGAGGCATTGTAAAGTAAGCACCTTCCCGAGCACCACATAGAGTGGACAACTTCCTCTGCACCCATGCAATACTTCCCGGTGATGAGGCACCGTGGCAACTTTGTCATGGGAACAACCCGGAGCACTTTTTTGGAATGCTGAAGTAACCTGTGAAACGTCAGTTGTGCAATATCCCCCTAAGAAGACTGAGCTGCCCAGGGGCTTGTCTTTTCATGAAGATATTTTTCTCATTTATGGCCCTGACTGCTCATCACTGACTTCAGCAAGGTTCTTCACTGCATTCTGAAGAACATTTTGAAGATAACTGCAGTGGAAGACGAAAATGTGCTTCTTAACATAGCTGGCTAGTGGAATGTGGTGTATGGAATGTCATCGTCTCTGACGAATCGTGGACACACTGTAGATGTGAGTAAACTTATTGGTGGCAACCCAGTGGCCGGGCATTGAGACGCCATTGGACATCCATGAGACGTTGCAAACGTCCCTAGGACATCCAGGGCAGTTTCAGTGCCCAATTGGAAGGCTTCTATGGTGAAGAAGCAGACTGAAGCTGTTGACGGAAATTGTAAATGGAAGGACATCAGTCTCACCTGCCTTAGAACAGGTGGAGTACTCCTGAAGGCATGAGGGGAACAGCACTCATAACCGAGTTGATGAGCTGCAGGGAGTCAGAACGTCATATTGCAGCTGCTGTTGTAGTGCTTGAAGTGATCGAACTATGTGGGATTTAGTTGGTCAAAGTTATCAAGACTCCTTTTGTGAAGAGGTTATGTCTCAACTCTAACCTCTTGCACACAACTTCTTTCTGCTTAATTGTTATATTTTGTTGTAGCAGACTTAGATAACCGTGATCACTGTAGCACTTCTGTCTTTTGTAGACAGTGTTGCATGTTTCAATAAAGCGAAAGTATTCTTCATGCATGCATGCTTTATTCTTTCGGCATCTGCTACAGTGACTCAGTGGCTATGTGGTTTTGCAACTAAGTGCCAGGTCGTGATTTGGATACCAGTCATGGTAACCTCATTTTGATAAATGTGAAATGCTGCTAAACCAACAGACGCGGGTTCGATCCCAGCCGTGGCGATCGAATTTCTATAGCCCCTCGGTCAGAGTCACAATTCTTTTTTTTTACTGGCCTTAATGACTTGCGCAATAATAGAAGTTTCCATGTGACAATTGGGCCACTCGAGTGTAGAGCCGCTGAGGTGTCGCAGTGGTTATGGCTCTCGACTGCTAAACCAACAGACGCGGGTTCGATCCCAGCCGCTGCGGTCGAATTTCTATAGCCCCTCGGTCACAGTCACAATTCTTTTTTTTTACTGGCCTTAATGACTCGCGCAATAATAGAAGTTTCCATGTGACAATTGGGCCACTCGAGTGTAGAGCCGCTGAGGTGTCGCAGTGGTTATGGCTCTCGACTGCTGAACCAAAAGACGCGGGTTCGATCCCAGCCGCTGCGGTCGAATTTCTATAGCCCCTCGGTCAGAGTCACAATTCTTTTTTTTTACTGGCCTTAATGACTCGCGCAATAATAGAAGTTTCCATGTGACAATTGGGCCACTCGAGTGTAGAGTCGCTGAGGTGTCGCAGTGGTTATGGCTCTCGACTGCTGAACCAAAAGACGCGGGTTCGATCCCAGCCGCTGCGGTCGAATTTCTATAGCCCCTCGGTCAGAGTCACAATTCTTTTTTTTTACTGGCCTTAATGACTCGCGCAATAATAGAAGTTTCCATGTGACAATTGGGCCACTCGAGTGTAGAGCCGCTAAGGTGTCGCAGTGGTTATGGCTCTCGACTGCTGAACCAAAAGACGCGGGTTCGATCCCAGCCGCTGTGGTCGAATTTCTATAGCCCCTCGGTCACAGTCACAATTCTTTTTTTTTACTGGCCTTAATGACTCGCGCAATAATAGAAGTTTCCATGTGACAATTGGGCCACTCGAGTGTAGAGCCGCTGAGGTGTCGCAGTGGTTATGGCTCTCGACTGCTGAACCAAAAGACGCGGGTTCGATCCCAGCCGCTGCGGTCGAATTTCTATAGCCCCTCGGTCAGAGTCACAATTCTTTTTTTTTACTGGCCTTAATGACTCGCGCAATAATAGAAGTTTCCATGTGACAATTGGGCCACTCGAGTGTAGAGTCGCTGAGGTGTCGCAGTGGTTATGGCTCTCGACTGCTAAACCAACAGACGCGGGTTCGATCCCAGCCGCTGCGGTCGAATTTCTATAGCCCCTCGGTCACAGTCACAATTCTTTTTTTTTACTGGCCTTAATGACTCGCGCAATAATAGAAGTTTCCATGTGACAATTGGGCCACTCGAGTGTAGAGCCGCTGAGGTGTCGCAGTGGTTATGGCTCTCGACTGCTGAACCAAAAGACGCGGGTTCGATCCCAGCCGCTGCGGTCGAATTTCTATAGCCCCTCGGTCAGAGTCACAATTCTTTTTTTTTACTGGCCTTAATGACTCGCGCAATAATAGAAGTTTCCATGTGACAATTGGGCCACTCGAGTGTAGAGTCGCTGAGGTGTCGCAGTGGTTATGGCTCTCGACTGCTGAACCAAAAGACGCGGGTTCGATCCCAGCCGCTGCGGTCGAATTTCTATAGCCCCTCGGTCAGAGTCACAATTCTTTTTTTTTACTGGCCTTAATGACTCGCGCAATAATAGAAGTTTCCATGTGACAATTGGGCCACTCGAGTGTAGAGCCGCTGAGGTGTCGCAGTGGTTATGGCTCTCGACTGCTGAACCAAAAGACGCGGGTTCGATCCCAGCCGCTGTGGTCGAATTTCTATAGCCCCTCGGTCACAGTCACAATTCTTTTTTTTTACTGGCCTTAATGACTCGCGCAATAATAGAAGTTTCCATGTGACAATTGGGCCACTCGAGTGTAGAGCCGCTGAGGTGTCGCAGTGGTTATGGCTCTCGACTGCTGAACCAAAAGACGCGGGTTCGATCCCAGCCGCTGCGGTCGAATTTCTATAGCCCCTCGGTCAGAGTCACAATTCTTTTTTTTTACTGGCCTTAATGACTCGCGCAATAATAGAAGTTTCCATGTGACAATTGGGCCACTCGAGTGTAGAGTCGCTGAGGTGTCGCAGTGGTTATGGCTCTCGACTGCTGAACCAAAAGACGCGGGTTCGATCCCAGCCGCTGCGGTCGAATTTCTATAGCCCCTCGGTCAGAGTCAATTCTTTTTTTTTACTGGCCTTAATGACTCGCGCAATAATAGAAGTTTCCATGTGACAATTGGGCCACTCGAGTGTAGAGCCGCTGAGGTGTCGCAGTGGTTATGGCTCTCGACTGCTGAACCAAAAGACGCGGGTTCGATCCCAGCCGCTGCGGTCGAATTTCTATAGCCCCGCGGTCAGAGTCACAATTCTTTTTTTTTTACTGGCCTTAATGACTCGCGCAATAATAGAAGTTTCCATGTGACAATTGGGCGACTCGAGTGTAGAGCCGCTGAGGTGTCGCAGTGGTTATGGCTCTCGACTGCTGAACCAAAAGACATGGGTTCGATCCCAGCCGCGGCGGTCGAATTTCTATAGCCCCTCGGTCAGAGTCACAATTCTTTTTTTACCGGGCTTAATAACTCATGCAATAATAAAAGCTTCCATGTGACAGTTGGGCCACTTGAGTGTGAAGCCACTGAGGTGGGAGATTCGACTTCCGGCCACCGACCGTGACGGGACGTGCACATCATGGGCTCCCAAGGAGCGGTTTCAGCGGCTCAGCCGAGCCACGGTATCAGGAGTACGGAAAAGCCGAATGAGGATTACCAGCTGGTTCTGCCACATCTGCCCACAGATGCCCACATTTTGAAGGCTGTTTTTCTGCATGACGACATTGATGCCAGGCCGTACCGTGTGGAACATTTTCGTGACGCTCTTGCACGATTGTCACTGCTGCCGGAAGTGGTCGCCCTAGGGGCGCATCGAATAAATCACCTTTGGGCAGTAACATTCAGCGATGAAGAAGACAAGCAGAAGATACTGCAGGCCGATGCATTCAACGTCAAGGAGCACCGTTGTGTGGTAATTGACCCCAGCAGCCAGGGCGTCCGGCTGAAGCTGTTTTGGCTGCTGCACGATGTGCACGACGATGACGTGCGGACCGCGTTGGTGCCATTTGGAAAAGTGATTAATGTAGCCAGAGACAAGTGGAATGTATAAGGCTGCGTCGACAAGTCTTCCACAACGCGGATGGTCACGCTAAAACTCAAGTTGGGCGTCACTATCGAGGATTTGCCACATCAGCTGCGTATCGCTGAGGTTGTCGCACTTGTTCAAGTCTCTGGCAGAGCGTCATTGTGTCTCCGGTGCCATTGAACCGGTGACATATGTCGTGTGCGGCGTTGCAGACTGTGTCGTCGATACGGCCACGATTAGAGCCATTGTGTGCGAACGTACGCGAGCGTTACAGTCCTGGCCCGGAAGGATGAGGTGGCAGAACGCCTGATGGATGAATCAGACGCCGCAGAAGCCACCCTAGAAGGCAGCGAAGAAAACACTGCAAAAGATACGCCCCTCGAGAATGACAAGGCAGGGGAAAAGCTTAACGAAAAAAACCTGCGGGCAGAACATTACCCCTGAAGTATCTGCATCGACATCCGCGGGGAAGAATGAAAATGGCTTGATGGAAGCGAACCTTCAAACTCGAAGGAGGCCGCTGTACGTGAAAACGAAGACTTTGAGATGGCCCTGGCTTCCAGCACGCCTGCAAAGCAGGCACATGTGGATACCGACGAAAAGACCAACCAAGATGGGACGGGACACGAAGAACCCCCCGCAAAGTCCGTTCCAGTTCGTCGGTCCTCCTTGAAACCGAAGCCTATTGTGCCTCCAGACCGCAGGACTACGTCAGCATTCGAACGCAGCAGTGGCATCCCGGTCAGCGATCGGGACCAGTGAGTGTCGAATCACCCTCCTGGTTTTTGCGACGGACTGACACCAGGACTTATTGTAATTGACACGTGAGTACCACGTCATGCGACTTCTACATGCTTTAGATGGCGGTCAATTCCGAAAGTAAGACTACGCGTGGCGACGCTGAATGTGCGAGGCCTTTCAGGGCGCAGAAGACAACAACAGCTGAGTAGTCTTTTATTAGAAAATGATATCGATCTGCTGGCTGTCCAAGAAACAAAAATCGAAAGTGAAGAATAAACAGCGTATAGTCGAAGTTTCCCGCCATAGGTATAAAGTATGCGTTTGTCATGCTGTGCAAAAGTCTGGGGGTCGTATCATTTTAATCCGCAATGCTATTGCTGCTGTTGAATCGGTGATGACGTGTGAAATGGGACAACCTGTCTGTGATTTTGTTTTTTCTGGAATGCCATGGAGAACTGTGTGTGTCTACGCACCAAACAGATGTAATGAACGCGAATCTTTCTTTAAATAATTGTTGAATCGTGCGTGACTTGCGAAAGGTGTGTTTTATTGCTTGGAGGCTAATTGTGTGTGCAGACCGGAGGACAGAACAGCGAATCGAGTCGTTAGCGACATAAGTGCTGAATTGCTCTTGCAAATGGCTAATGAAAATGAGCTAGAAGACATTGGCATTGTACTGACAGCTGGGGACGAAGCAAATTACACGCACTTTCAAGGTGGTTGTCACTCAAGACTTGATCGCATATATGTGCCGGTTGAGTTGGCGCCAATTTGTTGTAGTTGATAGACGCAACACGTAAGCTTTACTGACCACCCTCTGGTTCACCATTGGGAGGAATGAAAAGCTGCAAAATACAACTGGGGCTTATAGAAATTCGATGACAAATTGCTTCAAGATGAAACATTTGTTGCTAAAGCCAAGGAATACCTCACGAACATGTTGCTGAGCACATCTGAAACTTTTATACAGGAGTGGGAACAATTTAAGTGCGACCTTAAAGTCACTGCGATAGGTATAGAGCGTCCGCACTCATGCACAAAGAAAGACAAGAAAAAGAACCCCATAGCGACCTAGATTACATGCTTAGTGCAGAAAGCAATAAGCCAGGACTGTTCACAAACGAAATAAAATAAAAAGTAAACTGGAAGTGATGGACGAGGAAACTTACTGCGGCGTGCTGATAAGGGCGGGTGCCAAGAAGCTCTGGCAAGGGCAAACTCCCACGAAACGAGCGATGAAAAGAGGCACGCGGTGAAAAAAGAGGTAAACAAGATTTGTTATCGCAATGAAGTAACCACTTAAAGGGTGTTGGTGGAGCTTGCATTTCTGGAGTATTACAGATCCTTGCTTAGCCAGAAATTAAATGCCCGACTGTTTTGCAACCGACTTTCTTCCACTCATGCCTGTCGTGGATGACGACGTAAAGCAGGTGCTTGAGAGACCTATAACTGCGGCAGAAATTGAAATAGCCATAGAAGAATTAAGGCCCAGTAAGTCGCCTGGGCCGGATGGTCTTGGGGCCGCCATATACAAGTTCTTTAAGACCGAAATGGCTGCTCCTCTTGAGCGCATGATAGCTGAATGCTATGAGAACATCATGGCCCCTCCATCTTTCAGGATGTCTCATATAATACTAATTCCAAAAACGGAGGACCCGGTTATTTATTTATTTATTTCATTTATTTATTTATTTATTTCATAATACTGTAGGCCACTGCTTGGCCCAAGCAGGAGTGAACTTACATTGTTACATAACCAAAAGAATAAAATTATTCAATATTAGCAGCACATGGATACAAAACATACAAATAAGCAATTTCAGCAGGTAAGCAGACGATTTAACGCATCAGAAAAATTTTGCGAGGAAAAACAGATTCCGGCAACGAATTCCAATCTTGCACTGTTCTAGGGAAAAAACTGTATTTAATACTGTTAGTTTTGGCGAAAAGGGGAGTAAGTGAGTAGGCTACTCTGCGTCAAAAACTACCGCCCTATAAGCCTAACAAATGTTCACTATAAAATTTACAAGAAGGTGCTAGCAAGACGACTACAAAATGTCATTACATCATTAGTAGGTCCACATCAGACATGGCATAAAAGGCAGGACAATTTTTACGAATATTCACACAGCAAGGAGTGTTCTGGAATTCTGTGACTCAATGCAAGACCGCGTGGCTATGTTGCAATTAGATCTGCACAAGGCTTTTGATAGGGTTGGACGTGCCATCCTGTTTGCACTTTTAGAGCATTGTAAATGTTGGATCTGTCATCACTGACGGTGTGAAAATGGTTTATAAAGAGTGCGCTGCAAAATTGGTTATAAACGGGTTTGAGCGAAAACATACCATTTCTGTCTTCTGTCCGACAGGGCTGTGCACTCTCGCCCCTACTATTTGCACTTTATCTGGAGCCATTCTGCTTAAGGCTCCTTACGAGACCAAATATTCAAGGGTATACCTTTTTTGATGCCGAAGTTACGGCCTTAGCCTACGCAGACGACATCGCTGTGTTTTGTACCGACCAAGACAGTGTTTGTGCAGTTGACGAAGAAGCTAGCTGCAGAGTTCTGCAGGTTAACTGGAAGCACAATAAGTTGGTCAAAATGTTTAGGTTTCTGGCATGGAGACTGGGAACACACGCCAGAACACCATGCAATGGACGAAAACCCCTGGCAAGTACTTGGATGTGCCGCTGAATCACTAATACCAAAGAATATTGGGAACACAGCGTGTCAAGTCTCAGACCAGCAAATGGGGAGGACACAATTCTATTTTTTTCGCGAGCCACAGTGTGTAATGTATTCCTGATGGCTAAAATATTTTATGTTCTGCAAGCGCTGTCGATGCCGAGAGTGTCTGAGCAGAAAGTGCACAGAGTGTTTGCGACGTTCACATGGGCGTCTACATGGGTGGTGGTGGTGTAAAACATTTATTTATACTATGTACAAGAGAGGTATTGCTTGGACCGTGCCTGAAGGGCCCGGCCCTCACAATCACTAGGAGGGATCCCTAGTCCGGGACCCCTGTGGCCTCCGCGGCGGCCCGGGCTCTTGTCACCAGGGCTCGTTGGTCCTGGAGAGTTGAGCAGCCCAGCAGGGCAGCCTCCCAGTCCTCTCGGGTGGGGTGGGGGTGGGGTGGGGGTGGGGTGGGGTGGGAAAGCAGGATTGGCAGGGCATGCCCACACCATGTGATACGTGTCCACAAACACTTTCCCACAGTGTGGACACTCGCCCGAAAAGGCCGAATTGAAATGTTTGAGCACTGCCGGGCACAGTACCGTGTTGGTGTAGAGGCGAAGAAGCCAACGTTCCTCTGCCTTCTTGAGGCCTTTACAGGGGGGTGGGCATCAGCCGTGAGCGTTTTGATACAGGAGAGATCTCCCGAAAAGTAATAGCCGGATGATGGTACGCCGGGTTGGGAAATCCCGGTACTCACATCTGTGTAAAATTTGGAAGGCACGATCTGGAATTTTGCCCTGTTCAAAATTGCGGCAAACTTCCCTTGAGTCGGTGATAATGATTCGGGACGCTGGATCCGAGCGGAGGCCATTTCCGAGCAGTATGGTGCTCGACCAGGGGTATTTTACACGGACGTGGCCGGTCCACACCATGGGGGTTGGTACACGGCTGCCGTCGTCCACCAAAACAACCCAGTTCAGGGCCTCACCTTCCGTGCCCCCAACATTACATTCGCGGAGGAAGTTGCTGTCGCACTTGCAGCTGCGGTGCACATACGTCTACATGGGAGCGTACAAGCCGCTGCGACCTGTTTCATACTGTGAGGAACGGAGGTCTTGGGCTATTGCATTTATTTTTCAAGCAAATTGTGACCAGATTTTTCTTAGTGCGCTTCCAGATTTTTTCTTAGAACTGTAATCGAAGTGCGATTAATTCATTCGCTGCCTGAGTATATAGTGTCTACAGTTTCAAGGCCGAGCGCGTTAAGCGCCTTTTTGCGTGAAGTTGTCGCGTCTTTTCGTATCCTCCAGGCGAGGTTTTCGAATGAGTATTTGGCTGCAGTTACACGGAAGAAGTTATATAAGGATCTCGTCCAAGTGTCTTTGTCGGTACCTGTGTATCGTGCAGTGTATAATTTGGGTTCTGAGCGCGATGTTTTAAAAAGGGTCAAAAGAATGCCTCTCCGAGCAGCGGCCAAGACGTTTTTTTTTTTTTTTCAGCTTCATACCGGCACTCTACCAGTGAAGCCATGGCTGCAAAGCAAAGGGCTATTTGTGCCTTGGAATGTTAACTGCCTTACCTGTAAAAAACCGGAAACCATAGAACACATATATTCCTTGACTGCCATGACACAGTGTTCTTGTGGGACATCCTTCAGCGAACTTTGAAAAAAGAGCTACCCATAACACTATTCCGGATTTGCTTCTTGCCGTGCGCCGAACCTGGGGGCGTGCCTTTGGAAAACACGAATGGCTGTAAAACACTTACACATTATTGTACGCCCTGCTGGCCTGTACTTTTTAGAAGCTGTGAAGTATTTATGGGATGTCTTCCGAGCACAGAATGATCCCCCTGAATTGTTGCCTGTCTTGGAGCAGCTGGCTTCATTGAGACTCTTTTAACCATCGTGCACTAGACAAAATAACTAGTGCTTTTAGCAGCGTGAAGTTCTTTTATTGTGTTCTGTTTGTTTTTGCCAAGCCGGTAATAAAGAAAAAAAATGCTGTGGTGGCGCAGTGGTTATGGATGTCGGCTGCTGAACCAAAAGATGCGGGTTCAATCCCAGCCGCGGCGGTCGAATTTCTGTAGCCCCATACAGTCAGAGTCGGAATCCTTTTTTTACCGGCCTTAATAACTCGCGCAATAATAAAAGCTTCCATGTGACAATTGGGCCACTCGAGTGTAAAGTCGCTGAGGTGGCGCAGTGGTTATGGCTCTCTGCTGCTCAACCTAAAGACGCGGGTTCGATCCTACCCACGATCCTAGAGTCGGAGGCTTCGAACTAACCCAGAGAAGATCTGCTCCTTGATGCTTCTCATAAGATAACGCAGCGTCTTCTCTTCGGACATGTTGGGATCAGCACGGCGGAAGAGCGTCCTCGGAGTAAACGAGGACGGTCTCGTTTGGTGGTTGGACGCCGCGCCTGAATGAGCAGCTCGTAACGTTCTTTCCGGAGGACGGTAGTAAAAGCCTGCAAAAACTGTCTTGAAAGAACCCCACGTTGTTATTGTGGCCGCTCGGTTCTCAAACCAAGTACGAGCTGCGCCTTCTGGCGAAAAAAACGCGTGCTGCTGTTGTGGAGTTTGTTCTTTACGGAACTGTGCTAGAGTTAAATCGCAGATTGCAGGAATCTCGTCTTCGAGCAATACCAGGTACGTGTTTAATGCGCCAGTATCCTGGCACATCTCTTCAGATTGTAAGAGGAGTGTTCTGGTAGCTAGCGGTTTGTTAGTGTTAGTAGCAATCGGGTATGTGGAGTTTTATTGGGGGGTGGGGATAAGTACGTTTCCCCGCTCAGCCACGGCTGAGGCAATTCAATACCGCCGGATCCAACCCCATGATCGTGTACGCTACCGAGCGCACGCTGACGACGGCGGGCCTTGCTCTGAGGGAACAAAGGAATGACACACTGGCTGACACAAACAAGGCATTTATTGCTACAACAGTAGCCTTAGCTAGCACCAAAATACGCTAAGGAATCGAGGTCGTCCGTCTCACCAGCACGGTTACAGAGCGAATGTTCGCCCACGCTAGGGCAGGGGGGAAACTCCGCGGCCGGACGGGACGAGATGCGGGAGAACGTTCCTCCCCACGAGGCTTCGCCCCGCCGGCGAAGAGCGGAGCTTCGCGCCTCAGCGTCAGCGCACGTCCAAGTTCCCGAGCCGAGGAGGAGCCGTCTCCCACGCCCGCGCAGCAATCGCTCCATCCGTGCCGCTCCTGTCGCTGCGACGCCGGCGCCCTCCCTCGTCAAGTAACTAAGCTCGGTAGGGTGCATCGCAGGGAAGCCAGCCACAGGGGACGAGTAGGGGCGCGTCCCAACAGGCAACAATGTTTCTGCGACGAATGCATTTTTAGAATGTACGAGCATGTGAGCGGGGCTCTTCTGCCTGTAAGTGATGGTTCATTGGTTTCTACATGAAGGCTGTTTATGGGTGACGTCCTGTATGCAACAATCGAAAGACGCAAACCTTAATTATGTACTGAATCCAGTCGTTTAAGATACGATGGTCTCGCTGAGCCATAAACTACATCCATAAGCTAAGGTAGAACGTACTACAGAGCGATAAATTTGTAAAATACATGTCCTACTGGAACCCAGTGTTTTCGGGAGAGCACTTTAAGTATGTTCAATGATAGGGAGGCTTTCTTTTTTAGAGCATTAATGTGAGGTAGGTTTGTAAGTTTTTTCGCAAAAGTCATGCATAGAAAGTTTATTTTTTTAGGTAGTTGGATTTTGTTTAGATGTAAAGTGGGGTCGGATAGTAGGCCTCGTTTTAGTGAGAACAGGACACCCACTGTTCTGTGTGGAGAACTGCAATCCATTTTTGTCTGCACATTTCTAGTTTGAAATGCATTTGTTTACCGCATGGTGCTACGTTGGAGGACGTGCATACTATTTGAAGATCGTCGACATACACTGAACACATAATGGACTACCTGAAATGAGTGGTTCGACAGGAAATCATTTAGGCTTAACAACCTGCCGCAGATGCAAAGTTCTGCAACGTCGCGAAGATCCCCAAACCTCCACGTTGTGTTGCGTGCTTTCTCCGGATAAAAAAGGCAGCAAGGCAGTGTTGTGTATAAAAGCTCCTCTGACTATTTTCAAGGAGAACTAGATGGTCATTTTTTGAGCATGCCTTTTCGAAACCAACCTGACGGATGTCGTTAGCATAGAGTTAATATAACCAACTATAGAGGGAAAGCTGCCCATTGAGCCCATGCGTTCCAGTGGGCAACGCATGAACGCCGCCATCACACTACGGTTTGTGTGTGTTGCCAGCTGTTTTGACACTTTCTAAATCTGGACAAAAGAACGGAGTTGGAACCTGGCAACGTAGTCCGTGGTGTAATGATTCGAGGCCCAGCCAGCGGAAACAGGCGAGCCAGTCAGGCGCCATCAGGTATGCGGCCGAAAGCGCTGCTGTTCGGAGGAGACGAAAGAGACACTGCGTGGGGCAGCTACTGGCAACGGTGTCGGCGTACACAAAGGCGTCTAATCCCCTTCGCCGGGGAGGCTGAGTGCGGCGCTTCTCCCGGACTGCCCGTGGACCGACGGACGAGACCCAGTGGCGACGACGGCGGGGGCGACGGCGCCGCCAACTCAGTGCCCGCGTGCGCCCTGAGGAGCCGACAAAGCGGAGGGGCGACACGGCTGATTTGTCCCTGAAGAGGTCACCGGTGTGAGCGGTCAGCGCTCGCGTCCCCATCGATCAGGATCATCACACAGCAGCAACGACCTTTGGACCTGGTCGGCCCGCGGAAAACCAACAGTTCGCGACTGAGAGACGCCAAGTTCCTCCTTGCCCGTGGGTGTGTGTGTCTGTACGGTGTGCGCGGTCACGCGGGGAGGGCGGAGCCTAAGAAGACGCTAGCGGCCCATTGGACGCTCAACCAGAGATCAGATTCCCTAGCTGGGTGCCTGGGGAATGTGAACTGCATTTAAGCAGCAATCTGTGGGGTGCCAGAGCATCCTCCCCCATTTTCTGACTTTGGTCTACTTGCTGTTTTGTAAATATGTAAAATAAACCTTCAAGCTTGCGATTCCTCCCGAAGGCTTCCCTTCGTAGTCTGCTGCTTCGTCCTAATGCGGTGAAGACCCTGGTCCCGATCCCCGAGCACATCAGTGGGAAGATGGCGGTATGCCGAGTAGCACTGCTCTAAACTGCGGTAAACAACTAGAAAATCGTCGCGTTTGGATCATTGCAGTGTCGCATACCGACTGTATTTTCATATAGGTGGCTTGTGACTTCCGAATTATTATTTGAAGGCAAGTACCGCGATTGTGACGCGCTGGAGTGTATTTCGTCTGTAGAGCGCACGGGATTTTGCATGTCCTCTGTTGTCAAGTGCAAATACACGTCGGAAATTTGCTTTCGCCCCAGAAGGACGAACACAATTCGCAAGGGAAACGAATGGCCAAGGTAAATGGAGCAACTGCTCTGCCTGGTTTGTTTTGAATGTTCAGCGTTTTGTTATATTAAATGTCGAAGGTTTGTTAGAGTACCGCGGGCCTCTCGCATTTTCTTCTATCTTTCTCCTTCGCCGAGGAAGACGGTGCCGTGTCTTTTCTGGCGCGAGGCGAGCTCATAATGGGATTTTTCGTACGCAGCAACGCTAAGAGCTTCATCACGAACGAGTGATACAAGGTGGAGGCAGAAATGCATGAAACGGCATGTACCGCTCGAGAAACCTTCGTTTATGTCCAGCATTGTGCGCATTAAATTGTGGGTGCTTGGTTGGTTGTTGTGGTGGGTTTTTGTTATTATTTGTTTTTGTGTTGGTTTTTTAGGTTTATGACTGCTTTTGCTTCTAATGTATGACACTGCTTTTTTGCTGAGATATTTTTATTCCTCTGTTTGGTTTCAAAACCCATTTATGAGAAGCTAGTGCCGCAAGTACTTTAAACGCAGGGGATAAGAAGGGTCCTGCGATTACATGTATGCTGACTTGTTTTCATGCCGATTTCCTGCCACTGGCTGTGTTCGGAGCAATAATGCGCTGTCAGATGCTTGAGCTGAGGATCATAAGTGTGCCTCTTTTCCGTAAAATAGACAGTTGGTAGACTGCGCATGTCCTTCTTCTTGTGCCGTTTTCGTTGCGCGGCCGTTCATTTCAACAGTGTTACCTTAATTACCGCATACATAAGTGATGAAAAACGTAATAAAACGCATTTAAGCAAGAACACCTGCATTCTTTATAAGTAGCGGCAATGTGTTCTCTGTCAAGCAGATTGAGGCAATAGCGTTAAGAAAGCCGAATGCCGTGAAAAAGTTAACGGCTGCAAGGTTCATTCGCTTTATGTTGTGGGAATCCTGGCTTTCCGCCGTCGCCTTTGCGCGGCGGTGCCGGCCTCCCGCGTTGTTTCTCCTCTCTCCCTTGCTCCCGCCTCAGGCTGTGCGAGGCGGCTGGGTGACTTGGTCGATACCAACCAGAGAAGTGTAGGCCGATCATCGTCAAGTTTGCGCACTACAAGGACAAACAGCAGATCATAGATAAAGGTCACAAGTTTAAAGACACACAGTATGTCGTTCGCGAAGATTTTTCTTTCCCAACACGCGTGGCCAGGAAAAAACTGATAGATTTCGCAAAGTCGGAGGGCGGATCGTTTAAGCTTAGGGTCGATAAACTGCGCATGAACGACACTGTATATATGTACGACGCTGCTTCTGACACTGTCAAACAATGTACCCGATAGCAAAAACGAAGAGCGGTTGTACACAATTCTGAATATCAGCCACAACCTTCATACGGCGGCACTGCCCACCCTTCGCTTTCCATATCTTTCACTAACATACGTAGCATCCTTCCAAAGCGCACCGAACTTTACTCATATCTTGAAGATAGTAACTCTGACATATTAACTTTAACAGAAACGTGGCTGCACTCGGATATAACTGACGACGAAATCTTACCTGACTCTCGTGATTTTGTTATTTACCGCAATGACAGACCTAATAAAAGAGGAGGTGGCGTGATGATCGCCATAAAAAAACACATTCCTTCCTTTCGTGTTAACATTTCGTCCCCTCTAGAAATTTTATGGGTTTGCATCACGTCCTCATCGCTTAAGTCTCTTCTTGGCATATGTTACCGACCACCAGATAGTTCAGACTCTTTCGTAACAAATTTGCATGCCAACCTCTTAGATATAAGAAGTAACTTCCCAAAGGCCGACATTTATTTATTCGGTGATTTTAATTACCCGAATATTAACTGGAATACCTTAACTGCATCGGCACAGGACTCGCTTAATTTCGTTGAACTAACATTAGACTTTTCTTTAACTCAGCTAGTTTCTCAACCTACGCGCGACCTTAACATATTAGACCTTGTTCTCACATCGGCTCCAGACAATATAAGCCCGATCTCCCTCACGGATGGTTTCAGTGATCACAAACTGCTCCATTTCACTCTAAAAATGCCGTCACACCAACGCAGACCACTTCAGAAATATATCTTCGACTATAACAGAGCGAACTACGATGCCATTAACCTCGACTTACAAACATTCTGTGATTCCTTTCTGCAATCCTTTCCTAATCAATCTGTTAACGAAAACTGGCGTCACTTTAAAGATAAACTCACGCAGTTAATGAACACCTATATACCCCGCATATCTTTCCGTGCTAACTCATCTAAGCCGTGGTACCGCAGGAACCTGCGTAGATTGATGAACAAAAAAAAACGACTTTTTAAAACAGCTAAACGGCTCAAAACACCCGCATCATGGGAAAAACATAAAAACGCTGATAAAGAATACTGCGCGGCCATACGGAAAGCTAGGCATAAGTTCATGGCTCACGATCTGCAATCCCTCCTTAAGCACAATCCAAAAAAATTTTGGAAAACATTATCACCTTCCGAAACTTCTTCAGATTTTACGTTGATTGATGAGGCTGGAGACCCCATTGCTCAAGACGAACGCCCTCAGACTTTCAATAACTTTTTCGCCAATATGTTCACGAAGGAAGACTATTCCAATATTCCATCGGCATCAGAATATGACTATGACTACATGAGCCCAATAGACGTTACTGTTGATGGCGTTGCGACATTGATTAACAATCTGAAATTAAGTACTTCATGTGGTATTGACGGGATTAATTCGAAAATTTTGAAACATACCGTGGCTCATTCCAGCGTCATACTCACTCATATATTTCGGCAATCACTTTCAACAGGCGAGATACCATACGAGTGGAAAATTGGAAAAGTTATTCCAATTTTCAAATCCGGTGACCGAACTGACGTTGCTAACTATCGCCCAATATCTCTGACATGTATATCTTGCAAGCTTCTCGAACACATCATTGCATCTAATACGGCATTACATTTAGAAGGCAACGGTTTTTTCTTTTCAAAACAACATGGGTTCAGAAAAGGGTTATCATGTGAAACACAACTACTCGAATTTACTAATGAGCTGTTTCACGGTATGGACGAAAATCTTCAAATCGACTGTATATTCCTAGACTATGCTAAAGCCTTTGACCGCGTCCCACACTGTCGTTTAATAGCGAAACTCTCATCATTGCGCCTCGATTCATTAACAATTTCTTGGATAAGAAACTTTTTATCATTTCGAAAACAATTCACTTCTATTGATAACCATTCATCCCCTTTAATTGATGTAACATCAGGCGTACCGCAAGGTAGTGTAATAGGCCCGTTACTTTTTCTGATTTACATCAATGACCTCCCATTAGGCATTACCTCAACACTCAGAATGTTTGCAGACGATTGCGTTATTTATCGCAAAATCCGCTCCTTTAATGACCACATCGCCCTTCAAGAAGATCTACATCGCATTAATAACTGGTGCTCATCATGGCAAATGTCCCTTAACACTGATAAATGCCAGTTAATGACATTTAGCCGTAAACGGTCTAATTACCTTTTCACTTACTCGCTTAACAACAGTCCAGTCACTCTTGCGTCATCGTACAAGTACCTTGGCGTTCACTTTCTATCTAATCTCTTATGGAAAACCCACATAGAAAAAATTGCTGCCAAAGCTAGCCGTACATTAGGTTATTTAAAGCGTAACCTCAGAGGTGCGCCTTCTTCCACACGCCAGCTCGCATATCAGACATTCGTCCGCCCACAAATTGAATACGCATCTTCCATTTGGTCACCTCACCAACAGTACCTAATTAATTCCCTAGAGCGCGTACAAAATCGTGCCGCTCGCTTCATTTCTCGCAACTATTGCCGACATTCCAGTATAACTAACATTAAGGCTTCGTTATCCCTTCCATCCTTAGAATCTCGCAGAACAATAGCACTTATCTGTCTCTTCCATAAAATTGTTTACAGCCATCATTCCTTCACACTACCCCTTACAAAACCGGCCCGCACATCTCACCGATTGCATAATCACCTCAGTTTTAAGCGCCTTTCGGGAAGGACCACGGCATTCAACTCATCAGCCCTGCCCCGTGCAATCATTTATTGGAATAGTCTTCCTGACAACATTGTTCACATCTCAGATCATGTTATTTTCAAAGAAAAAATAAGTACCATTTTCTTGTGAAGTGTGTTCTGTAGTGCGTTTTTCAATTTAGTTTTTCAATTTAGTTCTATTTTCTGGTTGGTTGCTTGTTCTTTGTATAACGATGTTAAAATAACCATGTTCTACTTGCTTCTTTTTCCCACCCCAGTTATGTAACCCCCCTCACATAATACTCCAGTCGGAGCCCGTGAGGTATTTGAATAAAAAAAAATAATCACTGTCAATTAGCCACAGCTCCGCCCCGGCTCCCCAAGAGCATTTGCCATTAGCGCCTTTTGGCGGGAATCCGGGACCCGCTCTGGGCGGCCGCGCACCGCGCGACCGTCCGAGCGGGGCCCAGAGAGAGATCCCTCCGAGACAGCGTAAGGTGCGTACGTTACTGTTTGTCCGTGCCGGCCTTTGCCGTTCGGACCAGTGCTTACTCGAGCTCGCCCGCACGTGTCCTCTGACCTGCAGCGGCTCGAGCCTGTCCAGCGGGGTCCAGCGACCTCCGACAGGCGTACCTTGCGTTGATTGCCCACTCTCTCTCGCAACCGGCCCAACGGTCGACACGAGAGAGAGATCACAGCACTGCCGCGGGGACATTCTCCTGCAGCGGCGTGCTAGCGGCGCACATTGCTCGAGTCGCTTCGTGCGCGCAGCGGAGCCTTGCTCCTCGCGCGCCCCCGGGACGGGGTGACTATTGAGTGCGTGTGTACCTGCTGAAGGACGACGTGAATAAACGTCTCCTTTGTGAGATTGGAGGCCTATTTCTTTGCGGTGAATCGCTCTCCTCCCAGCGGAGGTTGAGTGCACTGCAACGGTGTCCCAGTGTGTGTGTGGTGACGGCTGATCGGGGCCCTTGGCTCGCGCGAAGCTCGAACCCGCGGTGGGTGGTGGCCTGTGTCCACGTAGAAACCCACAATGTCATCCGCCTTTAAAGAGAGTTCCAAGAGCGGGAGATTTTCATTCACACGCTTTACAGCACACAGTTGTCGTGAAATGTGCATATGTATCTCTTCCCACGTTTACTCACAAATGATGCAAAGTGTCCGATTCTTTTGGAGCTTTTGCCATGCATCAACGCACGAAGATGGCATCGCGGTGAACAAGAGCGCGAGTGACTCCTTGTCGTATGCAGGTCCTTGAATTAAGTGCCTTGAAATGAGGTTCGAAAGCAGAAGCTTAAAACCGAAACTCCGAGAGCGTTTACTGAGTTTACTCGTGAACATGTTCACAATCGTCCGATATTAAAAAAAATAACCACAATCAATACTGATTGTGGTTATTTTAACAAAATGTGTTTAAAACATTGAAAATACGCGTAAGAGTGACATAATTATTTTCTCTGCCGCAGTTTTTCGAATTCAAGCTCAAACTTCACCCATCCTTGACATTGCGAGAAAAAACTGTGCTGGCCACAATAGTGTGTTGTAAGATGGCGTTCAAGATGGCGACTTCCATGCGTGGACCGCTTTGCGAGCTCAGTCGTTAGCGAGCTTCAAGGACAAAATTTAATCTTAAATTAATAACACTTTCAAAATATTTGGCGAGCCAGCTTGCAAAGGCTATTGGCCTATGGCTACTAGAGGAGGTTGGCAGCTCTTCAGGTTGCAGAAATGGTACTTTTCCACTCGTTGGGTATTTTTCCTTGCATGAATATTTTATTAAAGAAATTCAAGAGTGCTTCTACGGTAGGCTGAGAAAGATGGACAAGCATTTTATAGTGCATCTGGTCGTGTCCTGGAGGAGTTTTTTTTGCCAGCAGACAGTACTCCACTGATTTCCTAGAGGGTTATATTTTTCATTTGCAACCTGCACTTGTTGGGAGCCTTTCCTTTTCAGCTACATATTTGTATTGTAAAAGTGACTGGCTATAGTGCGAACAACTTAAAACGCAGCGAAGTGCTCCCCAATATGTCTGCCTGTTCCCCGATACTTATGTGTACCAGGTGTTGTCAAAAGAACTGTGAAGGGTGAGTAGCTGCCATTTAGTTTTCGAACTTGCTCCTGCATTTTTTTTTCGATGTGGTTGAGCGGTTTACAGAAGACGCATAAGCTTTCCATGATGTTTTCTCGGCATTACGCCGAACATACCGTGTTGTGCTGTCGCCTTTTTGAAAATGAATAGGTTTTCATGTGTTGGGTATCTACGAAAAATGCCCCATTTTTTTGCTTCTTTTTCGCTTCTCGACATTCCTGTGCGTATCAAACTATCATATTGATTGAGGAATAGAATGCCGTGCGGCACTGATTATACAGGTTGTGAACATTTCATTCAATTGGTCTATACCGCGATCACCTGAAAATATTTTCTCCAGGCTGGCTTTCCTCAAAAAAGTGCCCAGTCGGCTAAATGCAACTTCCAACGGCGAGGTTTGGTCGGAATAATTTGTGATGAGGATGATAGACTGATACTGACAGGCAAATGATCACTTCCGTACGGTGAACATCCCACTTAAAATCGGTAAAAACAGATAAAACATAAATCCAAGCAGCTCGTTTTCCCAGTGCTTGGAGAGCAGTACGTGTGCTTTCCAGTATCCGGTAGGCATAGGCACAGAATAAAATCTTATAAAATACGGCCTCTAGTGTCCGTTTGTTCACTACCCCAAAAAGAGGAATGTGCATTAAGATCCCCCACTACCAGATAAGGCTTTGGCATAGTGATGCAAAACTAGTGGAAAATTGACTATCGATAGTATCGATAGTTTTTTTGAAACTATCAATAGTGTAAAAAACTATCGATACTGCTACTATCGATAGACTATCGATAGTATTATCGATAGTCTACTATGATAGTATTACTATTGATAGTAGAATCGATAGAACCGCTATCGATAGCAAGACAATCGATGGTGAAACTGTCGATGGTAATACTATTGATAGTAACAATAATGATATGCATTTTTTGGCCAGCAATGTAACCAAAGCATTTGCGATACCTGATTGGTTTCACTGTCTGTGAGGCTTAACGTGCCAAAGAGACTCAACCCTTGAGGGATGTCGTAATGGAGGTCTCGGGGTAAATTTCGACCAGCTGTGGTTCTTTAACGTGCACTGGGACAGTTCGGAAAAATACCTGGAACTGCATCCGTTGAAAGAACAAACAGCACAAGGTGTGCTGGCTTACACGACACTATCGTGCACTGCAGACGTCGTCTTGCTGGTGTAACCGCTGCAGAAGCGCTTTTCGCACACATGCTTCGCAACTAGGACATTCACACACTAACATTTTATCCAGCAACTTTACGTACGGAACATCTGCAGAGCTGGGTGACGCGTAGGCCGCGAAAACGGGCGAGTCCTGTCAGTTACTCATACCATCACCTCCATACCACACACTCGGGAAACCACCAAGTTTAGGATGCAGTGGGTACGCGTGGTCCGTTAGGACTGATGCTTGGGCGAGTTGGTATGCCATGTTCAAGAAGAACAGCGCGAAAAGACAAGGACCACAGGAAGTACGCGTGGTTGTTTGGTTGATTTTATAGAATCGATAGTACTATATATAACTAGTAGTATCGATATGGCTATCGATAAAACTCAATAGAAAGTACTATCGAAAGTACTAACTATCGATAGTACTATCGACAGCGCGCTATCGATAGTACTGATTAAAAAGTACTTCTAAGTCATGTACTGCTATGGCTAGGTGTGTCTGAAGATATATCGAGCATATTGATATTGTTTTAAAATGAAAGATGGTGACTGCTAAAGCTTGATATTTGGCGTTATGACTTATATCATGGGTTGCAACACCGCTCTGGACAACAATAGCATTCCCTCCAGACAGCCTACTCGCTTGCTCTAGGGCAGACCGAAAGACCGCTTTAAAATATTTTTTTTTTTGTTTTGTTGTCACCCACACTTCGCGCACCTTTAGCGTGAGAAGCTCCCGACACCCTTAGAGCGTGTGGGGGTAGCGGTCTCGGACTCAATGGAGATGCCCTCGACTCAGCGTGGCAAACTCAGCGGAGACCAGCTACCAAGTGACAGGTTTTTGGCCGTTTGGTGCCCAGCTTTCGCCGGTTGCAAGCCAGAGAATGGGTCGGAGCCAAATGTTCACAAAACAAAACAAGGTTTATACAGCGATGAGACGATACAGAGGATTTCACAATCACTAGTACAGACACATACAAAGTGATTAACAGAACAATGCAACTCGTGCAAAGTTAAACTCGAGAGAGAATGCAATACACAGGCAATATTGCACCTAAAGTGCACTAACACACGAAAGAGAGGTAAACAAACAAAACACAATTTGTTCACCGGGCACTGCGGCAGTCCGACGACCAGAGTTCCACGACGATGCCGTCCCGCAGACCGGCGAACGTTGCCTCGTTGGTCCGATGCTGGCCGAGTGGTGTTTTCCCGGGAGTCGAACGGGCGCGCTTCGATGAAGCTTAAACGGCGGTCCGGACTGACTGGTAGTAGTAGTAGTAAGTGCATGAAGGAAGAGGAAAGGAAACTAGCACGGGCCTGTGACTGGCGAGTTATCGCCACCACCACTGCCGGCGTGCAGATAGGGAGGAGGATAGGTAGAAGGGATAAGAAAGAAGTAAAGGGAAGGGAAAGAGGAGCGTCTTTAGAGGCGCCGTCGCTGTCATCAGCCGCCGAGGACTAGCAATAGCTGTCCAAGCCCGTGTCCTCCAGGAAGGCAAGGAGGGACCGAAGGGCCTTGCTGGTGTTGGGTCCGGACGGGAAGAGCAGGGCACTTGCCGTGTCAGCCGGGAGACCCAGTGCCCGGTAGCCAGCTGAGAGCATAGCCTGTTGTGCGGCCAGGGCAGGACAACCGCACAGGAGGTGTTCTATTGTCTCCTCCAGGTGACCACAGCGGGGGCAGTCTGCACAGGTAGCCAGGCCCTTGCGGAAGAGCCTTGCCCCGGTCCAGGCACAGCCCACACGGAGCCGGAGCAGGAGGGACCTCTCCCGTCTTGCAAGCCCCTTGTCCGGCAGGAGCGGGGGTGGGGGGGGGGGGGTGTCCCTTGGGCAACCCTGGTGTCGGGGTGTTCCAGGAGGAGTAGCCGCTCCGTGATGGAGCGGGCAGCGTCCAGGGGGACGGTAGCGGTTGCGATGACTGGTAGCGGTCAACGCCCTTTTTTATAGCCGCGCTTGCACGTCTGTTTGTTCTACGCGCCAGAGTAGGCGCGCACATACACGCAGCATCGGCAGTGCTGTCTCCCTTCCCTCTTCTCACCGGCCGCGCGTCCCCATTGGTCAGAGGTCGGGTCGCATCTCGAAGATTCGAGCGTGTTCTGGCGTTGCGCCGTCGCCGACGGGCGAGGGGGACGTGACTTAGTGCACGCAAGGCTACGCCCTTTTCCCCCCGTCAGCTGTAGAAGCAACTCGGATGTTCCAGAGAAATCTTCGGCATGGATGACTCATTCCCTCGGCGCACGCCGTGTCGGTGAGCGGTGGTGGAGGGGAGAGGTAGCCACGCGCTGAGCGGGGGTTTTCCTTCTCTCCCGTTCGGCTCGCGCCGGCGAGACGCCGTGCGCGCGGCGGTTTTTCTTTGCTTCTAAAATGCGCCGAATTTTGTGACATTTGTAGAAGTACTAAGTTGGTCTCTTGTAGACATAGGGCGACCAGAGAAAGCAAGTTAAAAATATATTTTACATCGCTGTAGTGTTTTAAAAATCCACTACAATTGCAGCGAATTACAAATGTCATCTTAAATGAGTTTTTTGGGCTGTAGTTAAAAACGTAAGTGCAGACCATTTGGGCCTGTTATAGGGGTATTTTTCGCTCAAGAGAGCTACGCCTCTGCTGAAGCGGGGACGAACTTGGTCTTGTGTCCACCGCCTCCCTAGAGGAGCCGCTGGAGGAGAGCAGAGTATATAGCTGCGCCTGCACGAGTTGTAGGCCTCTCCCGAGTGGGGGAAGCCATGCGGGCTGAAGCCGCCGAGCCCTTTGTTAGAAGTGGCAGGGCAGCCTTTGCTGCATCCGCCCGGGGCGCGGGTGGCCCTGCTTCACGCTCACCGTGTGTGGCCTGGGTAGGTGCCGAAGTCTTGAGAGGTGTCCCGCTCCGTCGCACCACATCTTCGAAGTTTGCTGTGGCTGTGAACCAGAACGTTCCCTGTGTCTGTGCAAATTATTTTCCAGAAATCTTGTCCGCACATGATGAGCGATAGTTTTCAAGAGCAGTCCAAGAGGCTGACTAATGCCGGGTACCCCGCCCATGTTCAAGTTTGTGTTGCCGAACCAGAAAATCGAGGTTGTAAACGAGACGAGCAGCAGGGAAGAGAAGGCGTTTTATTCCATCACGCAGCTGTATTTAAGGACGCGTGCGATAAGCGGTCTGCGCAGGATACATGCGCAGTTGTCAGTTTTACAGGCATGACATTTTGCTCTGTCACATCTTCCCTTCTGTGGAAAGAAAAAAAAAAGCAAAAAAAAACGAAAACATGAAAAAAGAAAGGAAAATTATGAACTTCTGCAAACCAGGCTTGCTTTGCTATCTTTTACGTTCTGGTAGTGGATAACGCTGCGGTTCTCGGCGTATGCGTTCACTTCTTCGTAGAGCGCCCTGAATTGTGTCCATAGGCGGGCTACTTGAAGGGACATGCACTGGAGGCTCTGCTGGGGATGCAGGGGCATGCGCCACGGCTTCTGTGGCCCTCAGATGCTCTCTCGTGCGGCGTAACTGCACTGTTAGCAAAAAAAACACCCAAAAGGGAGTAAACGGCTTGTCCTCTAACGCACACCCAAAAGGAGGTTTTTTTACTCCATATGTATGGTGTTTTTTATTTACTCCCTTATATAAGGGAGTTATTTCGGAGTATAAAGGGAGTTATTTTGGAGTGAAAAGGGAGTAAATTTTTTACTACCCACAGAGATGGAGCCCGAAAATGGCGTCATATTTATTTATCCTCATTCAGGCTCATTCTTACGGCAGTGACAGCGGCGGAAACGGGCAGTAGCTCTGCGGGCCGCCGGCAACCCAACTTCGGAAACTGCGCTGCCCTGACCCCGCGTCACGCATTCTTTCCGCCATCTGCTAGCCCAGCGGCGGCGTACGCGGCAGGAGTCGTCTGCTTGTCGTCTCCTTTTGCTGTACGAGCTCGTTTCTTTGGCCATGTTCGTAGATAAGGAACATTATAATCAGTAGTTCAAAACTGAAAAGGAGACGCTGGGTAGTTTTCACGGTCATGCACCACGCTATATTTGGCTCAAAACCAGAGCAGAAAAGATGAAAATACACCTGATGGTAGTTTGGAATGGCAGTGTTTGTTGTCATATTCACTTCATTAAGGCTTGGATTTTAAACATGGCTGAGGAAAAATGTGGCCTCATGAGCTCAACACTATGTTCTATCACAGTTCCATGTCCATGCAACACAATCTGCTGCAACACACCGAGAAAAGCCTGTGAGAATTAGGCCTAACCGGGCGCTGTAGCGGGGTGGCGACACAAACAAAGTTTAGGTTTATGTTTATGGGGTTTAACGTCCCAAAGCGACTAAGGCTATGAGAGACCCCGTAGTGAAGGGCTCCGGAAATTTCGACCACCTGGGGTTCTTTAACGTGCACTGACATCGCACAGTACACGGGCCTCTAGAATTTCTCCTCCAAAGAAATTCCAGCCGCCGCGGCCGGGATCGAACCCGCATCTTTTGGGTCAGCAGCCGAGCACCATAACCGCTGAGCTACCGCGGCGGCACAAACAAAGTCAGGTATCGTTAGGGCACTGGAGGCTTCACAAGAGCAATTCAATAATGTACCGTACTGTAGCGGAAAATGGCGACAAGTCGATATCTTGTACCACGCAGGCGCCCGTGAAGGAGCAGAAGTCAGCAGAGATCCATCGACGATGGTAACCAAGCGGTCGTCACTCACCGCCATTATCCGACAACTGACCAGAAGCAGACGAGACGCTAGGCGGCAGGGCGGATTGCACAAAACGGTGTTTTTTACTCCATTTCGGCACTGGTGGAGTATTTGGCACAATTAACTCCCTTTCTAGACTGGAGTAAATGCTGGTAAATCCTCATTTTTACTCCATTATTCCCTCATGGGAGTAAAATTGAGGACAGTCCACCTTTTTACTCCCCACTCATGGAGTAAATGTTTTCACAAATGGAGTAAAAAGGGTGGCCGCCACCATTTTTACTCCCTTTTGGGTACATTTTTGTTTACAGTGTGCCGTCCGCTGTCTGTAGCCACGACGTAGGATCGCGTCAGTCCTGCTGGACCGATCACTGTGGCGGGAGCCCATGTTCTGTATGTGTCGTACACAGACACCCGGTCTTCACTGTAAAGGTCTGGTAGATTGCGTGTCGTTCTGTTGTAGTAGCAACGCTGTTTGTGTCTTATTGTAGTCGCTGTCGAACGGCGTCGGTGGGGATCGTCTTCGGCTCCAGTTGACAGTTGAGGACCGGAAGTCGTGTTCTGGTGTGACGTCCCATTAGCCTTTGAGCTGGGGATTGCAGACGTTCGTCCCTCGGAGTGTTCCTCCATTCCAACAACGCACTGCAAAATTCAAGGGAGGAAAACGGGCATTTGTTGAGCAGTTTTTTAGCTTCTTGAACGGCGCGTTCTGCCAACCCGTTGCCTCGAGGGTAGTATGGGCTAGACGTGATGTGGTTGATGTTGAACCGACTTGTAATAGATTGGAAGTTTGCTCTGCTGAAGGGAGGGCCACTATCACTGCACAAGAGAGAGAAAGGAATTTTAATGAGGGAAAGGTGGAGAGGTCGGCCGGTGGTAACATGGCCACTTGGCTGGGATGCCATGCGGCGCGAATATTTCCGCACTTGCATAAATTACAGCAGCAGCGGATGTCCGATTAAGCTTGCGAATCTCGAAGAAAAACGAGTAAGCGTCTACAAGTATGAGGTACTCATTGCCTTCGTGGTGGAAAAGGTCGGCACCGACAATTTTCCATGGCAAATTTGGTAACTCATGGCTAAGCATGGGCAGTTTTTCATTTCTTTTTGTACTTGTCGCAAATGGTGCATGACTTCGCTACAACAGCAATGTCCGCGTTCATGTTTGGCCAGTACATTACCTGTCTGGCTCCCGCCTTCATTTTATCTTCGCCACAATGTGCAGTGTGGAGCAGGCCAATAACTTCTCTGCGCATGGCTGGAAGAATGATAAGCTTGTTGCTTCTGAAAAGCAGCCCATTCTCGACGTGCAGCTCGTCGCGGTAGCTCCAGTAGGCCTTTAAGGCATCCGGCAGTTCTTGCTTGCTTCGTGGCCACTCTGTGCTTGCATAACGGCATAGCTCGGTCATGAGGGCGTCGTTATTGGTCCCATCCCAAGCAACCACCGATATCCTTCGGACGGCCGACAGAGGTCTGTTTCGGATGTTCTGTACGTCCGCTGAATATCCGCAAACAGCCGGTAGACGTCCGTCGGCCGTCCGAAAGGTGGCCAAAGGTATACGGTTCGCCCGCCGACGGACGTCCAGTTGAGTACGTCCATTGGCGGATCTTCCTCGAATATTCGCATATATGGTGCATGCGTGCTTTTTCACTCCGCGCGATGCAATAAAACCAAAAACAATTTGATCTTGCAAAATTTTTTGATCATAGCAAACAATTTGATGCATAGCACGCATATTTTATTGTGGTTGACGATACATCGATCAGCAGAGCGATGGGTTATATTCGGAAAATTTCTTAAATGTGACTCTTCAAATGTGGCAAGCTTGGGACACACATCCGTAATCTTCCCACCCACAGGATTTCTGAAATAAAAAGAACGCGGCAAACATCACTCATGTGAAATAAATGGCACAATGCAGCAGCCCAAGTAAAAACATATTGGAACCAATTAATAGAAGTGTTTAATGCTGCAAGTATAAAAGACAATGCACTTTAACAAACACCTCAATAAGTATAAGGCAATAACAGCTCTCACTTTCCCACACCATATTTGACAATGTATCTGTTCTTTATTTATTCTCATGGACCTTAGGGCACTAACCTGCGCAGCACTGTACGCTACTGTGCACAGAAAGCCGCAAAGCTTCCGTTGCGAACCACTGCGAACTACACGTGCTTCCTATGGTCTGCCTTTCGCGCGTTGTCACTCTTTATATAGGCACAGTGCACTTAGCGATGCCCTAAAAATTAACAAGATGCTAAAATACTCCGTCCCGCAACTTTGAAGAGGAGTGGGAATTCGCCGCGCGAGTTGAGGGCTCCCGCAGCTGTGTGATGTATAGGCTCCCGAAAGTGTGAGAACAGCACACACTTGTGGAAGCCATCTCCTCGCGCTTACTGCTCCCACTGTCCTGTGAACGAATGTTACATGAGCATGCTGCATTGTAGTAAAAGAATGTTCCAAGAAGTGTACTGGATACATACCTTCGTAGGCAATCACATGTGCACTAAGCCTTCTTTAAACCAAGGTCGACGCAGTACGGGATTCCGGAGTTCCAGAAGAGCTTCAGGCGCTTCGCGTATCTTTCGAATTGCTTAAGTTACATATTACTTTCGTCCACAGACCGAACAAAGCCACACATTATAATAACAGCTATAAAGCTCTGCGCGACAACACTACGCGACAAATCAACAACAGCGCTACGGAGCCGTACTGATGGATTAGATTGGACTGACCGCGAACTGACATCTATGATGATGGTGATAGCAGAATGCGCGGGAGTTTTGATACTTACGAATGGTTTCAATGGCAAGTTTAGCTAGCAAAACGGTGGACATATCGCACAACTCCACTAATTTGGAGAAGTTTTATAAATATAAAACTAGTCATTGAGTTCTTGCAAAATTCTGCAGCACCTGCTTCTCCTCTTAGATAAAATTAGCTCGTTGGCGGCTCTTGCACTGCAGGTAGGAGTGGAATCGCACCAATTTACAAACATCTTCGCGTAAAACCCTCCAACTGATGCAAATAAAACAGTATACATTCACGAAAGACGCGAATTTTCTGTGAAATATAAAACGTCCATACTCATGGCCTGGGAAAATACTCGACCTTACATACTTCGGACGTACACCTCGTCTCTCATGCGGATATACAAAAGTGGACACTGTCCGTACGTCCGGCGGATGTACGAATACGGATATCCGAAATCGGATTGTGTTCGTACGTCCGATAGACTTCCGACCTCGGCAAAGGACGTTCGGATCTAGCTCGTACGTCCGACGGATATCTGTGGTTGCTTGGGATGCTTGATGTTCAGGAGCTGGTGATCTGAAATAGGTAGCGTAGAAACAACGTTGGCGTGAAATTGCTCCGTTTCGTCCACCAGCTCCGTTTTAGACGGAAAGCGCGACAGGGCGTCGGCCAGAGCGAGTTCTTTTCCCGGTGTGTAGATCACCCTGATTGGGCATTTTTGAAGCACCAGCCTCATGCGTTGAAGGTGGAGAGGGCAGTCGCAACGCGGCTTCTTGAAAATTCATTCAAGTGGCCTATGGTCGGATTCTACTGTGACCTCTGGTTGCCCGAGTATGTGGCTAGTGCCTCTTTTTCAATTTGTGCGTACCGCTGCTGCGCGTCAGTTAAGGAGCGGGACGAATAGGCTACGGGATGGTTGTCTTGTAATATCACGGCACCAACACCGTACTGGCTCACGTCCACAGACAACTTTACAGGCTTTGATTGGTCAAAGTATGCCAGGACTGGCGCTATGATAAGGTAATCTCTCAACCTTTGGAAACTGCTTTCCTGCACTTCTGTCCACGTCCATGCGACGTCTTTTTTCAGTAGCTCTCGAAGAGGCGCGGATGTAACGGACAGATTGGGGATGAACCGCGATACGAAGTTTATCATACCAAGGAATACTTGCAGCTGCTTACGGTTCACTGGTGCTGGCACTTGCATGATGTCTTGCACTCTGTCAGGGTCCAAGGAAAGTCCTTCTGCGGTGAGGATGTGGCCCATGTAGCGTACTCTGGACTGCAAAAATTGGCACTTTTTTTTATTAAGCTTTAGGTTGTGTTGTCTGCAGCGTTCAAGCAAAGCGGCGAGGTTCCTGTCGTGTTCCTTCCTTGAGGTCCCCCAGGCAAGTATATTATCCATCAAGACAGCTACGCCTACCAACCCTCAAACCACCTCGTGCATTGTGCGTTGGAAAACCTCTGGTCCCGATGTGATGCCGAATGGCATCCGCAGAAACCTGTACCTGATCGAAGGGAGTGCTCATGGTGCAAACACGCGAACTGTCTTCATCAAGGGTGATTTGCCAAAACCCCGACGCCGCATCGAGGGTGGAAAAATATTTGGCTCCTTGCAGCCGCGGTAGTACGTCTTCCAAAGTAGGCATATGGTAGTGTTCTCTTAGAATCGCCGTGTTTAAATCTGAAGGGCCCAAGCATATGCGCACCTTTCATTTTTCTGCACTACAACTATATAACTGGACCAAGAGCACGGCTCTGTCACTTTTGCAATGACGCCGTCGTGTTCCATCCCATCTAGTTTTGCTTTCACGGGCTCTTACAGGGCAACAGCAATTCTTCTTGCTGGTT
Organism: Amblyomma mixtum; assembly: GCF_055824585.1. Taxonomy (NCBI): domain Eukaryota; kingdom Metazoa; phylum Arthropoda; class Arachnida; order Ixodida; family Ixodidae; genus Amblyomma; species Amblyomma mixtum. The sequence continues at coordinate 137,141,923 of NC_143012.1, read as the reverse complement.
TTACTGTGGCTCGTGCTTCGGGCTTCAGCTGCAGGCGATAGGTGATACCCTTAAGTTGTCCTAGGCCTTGAAAGACGTCTTCAAATTCCTTTACGAAGTCCCGAGAGTATTCTGCGTCGACCGCATTTATGCGTTGTATCAGGCCCAATCGCTCAGCAGCATCTCCGCTCAACGTAACTGGCACATTTTGAAGAACAACGAAGAATGTTGCTTCTGTACTTTGCGTCTTGTTGGGGACGAGAAGGCTTATCTTCGCGATAGCCTTTTTTATGTGGCCAAAAAACGTACGTAATGTAGCCGAGCAATTTTGCGCTGGCGCTGTTGCTACCTTTCGAAAGATCGTTCCTGGCATGACACAACAGTTGGCTCCGGTGTCTATCGTACATTTCACTGCGACACCGGCGACATTTACCGTTGCTGACCAGTGCTCGTCGCCGGCTATGCATGAACTTCCAACGTTTGAAGAAAACATTCTTCGTCCTCGGCGATTTCTACTTGCCGTATGCGCCGTCCTTCTGGCGGCGCTTTCGAGTGGGATGTGCGGTACACACTCGCAAAATGATTTCGGCCGTTACATTTGTTGCAAAGCCTTCCTAATGCGGGACACCTTCCGGTTTTGTGCTGTTGTAAGCCACATCTTGAACATAAGGTCGTCTTTGCTTTTACCGCGTCTATGCTTTTTTCTGGCGCAGAAAAGATGGGACGGTTGCTGCTTGGATCTGCGCGCACTGCTCTTTACCCTTTTCCTTAGCACGACAGATTTCTACTGTTTTGGTATAGGATGAATTTTCCGAGATGAGTCTTTGCTGCAATTCCTTGTCTTTCATACCGAGGATTATTCGGCTGCGTAGAAGCCTGTCCTCAAGTTCTCCAAATTCGCGTGGCCTCGCGAGAGTCCTGAGCTGTGAGCCAATCGTTGAATGACTCGCCAACCCGCTGGTTCCTGGAACCAAACCGGAACTCGTTGAATGTGAGGTTTGTGGCCGGTTTGTAATAATCTTCAAACTTCAGGATTAGACTTCAAATCCCTTTTCTGCTCCTCTTTTTCAAACTTGAAGGTACGGAATGTACGCATTGCCTCTTCGCCAATAGCCATCAAAAAAGTAGCGGCCTGAACATCTTCGGGTTGTTCGTTCAGCTTCGCCGCAGTTGCAAAAAGTTCGAACTCACATTTCCAGACAGTCCAGTTGTCGAAACGTCGCCTGTAGCGCCTGTAGCGTCGAGAGACCTTGGCGGAGGGAGCAGCGTCGAACTCATCGTTGTGGCTGTGTTCTGGAAGACCAGCTGTCTCGAACTGGGGCCTCAGGGGCCCACGCCGGTCATTAACGTGACGACTTGGTTCACATGCTATATACCGCTCGCTGCACGGCAGAAACGAACTGCCGGCGCCACTTCTGACACCATGTAAACGAGACGAGCAGCAGGGGAGAAAAGACGTTTTATTCCATCACGCAGCTGTATTTGAGGACGCGTGCGATAAGTGGTCTGCGCAGGATACATGCGCAGTTGTCAGTTTTACAGGCATGACATTTTGCTCTGTCACAAATGTCACCCAAATCCGGTTCCTCGTGTGTTGTGTTACCACATCTACACAAGATATCCCACAATTTGAAAAGAATTGGTCAACGAGCGAATGCGACCGTCGTGTTCTCGGCGCCTAAAAAACTTGTAACGTTGTGCAAACTGGGGAAACTAACACGAGCAAAGCACGCGGATGCGCAACTAGGCTCAAGAAGCCCTACGTCATGTGCGATGAAGGTGTTGTGTATAAAATACCCTTAATTGTCATGCGGGATACACTATATCGGCCAGACGGGGAAATGTCTGAACGAGCGCCTAATGGAACACGCTCGCAACGTCAGAAACGGGCAAGGCGGATCACTGGTTGATCACATTCTCGCACGCAAGTCAAAAACCTGTAAGCCTTTCTTTGACGAAAGTGTGGTAATAAGAAAAAGCAGAGAAAGGGTAACGCGCGAAATCATTGAAGCCGAAAAGATAAATAGGCCTGGATGCGCGTGTGTAAGCACGCCTTTCATTCTCCTCTCAGATAAAGAGCTCGTTTTCCTAATTGATACTTGTGGCACATGTGATTCCTGTTTTCTGACGTATAAATGTGATGCTTCAGAATAAAATTTGTTTGAAGTTAGCGCCCGTGGTGTTCGTCTCTTGTGTCCTCGTCTTTTGCTGCGCTACAGTGTATTGGAACTATGTACCAACAAGCCCAAAAAGCCACGCTACTGAAATGTTATATTTTTCCTAGATTTAATAGTTATCATCCCTCTTTCTTCCGGGATGGGCATGGCACTGAGCACGCGGGCTGGTCCCCTTCATATATAGTTTGTACACTGGCACCGCGTTGCAGACATCGCATTGGTGTTCATTGAGGCACATTTGGCGCAAGTCAGGCGGCCGCGACAGCTCTCGGAGCCATGGCCGAATCTTTGACGTTTGAAGCACCGTCGGGGATTTGGGGTGCACGGTCTTAGTTACCCTGCTTCTATGAATTCTGGGAAATGGGTGGAGGCAAATGTGAGGACTAAGTGTTTTGTCGGTATTTCCTTGTCGCCTTTCCGGATTTTTCTACGATGGCCATTGGTGACGTACTGGTCTTTGAGGCCCTCCGACGTTTCTTGTTCAGTCAGCGCGAGGTAATCATGTTTGGAAATAACGCCTTTGACAGCACTGAGGAACATATGGGCACTTTGCCCATAGGTCTCTGATCTGGAGCAGTAAGCCGCCGTTGACCGGCTTAGTTACCTTGTAGGCAAGACCCAATGCATCGGTCAGAGATTTGGAAACAATGAAAGCAGAGATCATCCTCGCTTGCTTGTCTGCTACTTTACTGTGTACCACGTGGTATCTTAGAAGATTTTTTTTTTTTTTTTTTGCAGGAATTCTGCTGTGACGTTGGTCCGCACTCTTTTTAGACCGCGATCATCAAGTTGTGGCAGCGGGCGAGTTGCAGCTAGCTTGGCTTTTAAACGCACATATAGTTGGCCACCACTTCACTGAACCTAAACTGCAGATCTAGGAAGGGCGAACGCTTCCTAGGGAGCGATTAATAATTTCTGGCATCTGCTGAACGCGCCACGAGTGAAGCAGCAGCCATATGCGCGTATTTGGCTTGGTTTCCAGCGCACAATTTTATTTTATTTATTAGAGCGCAGCTCTTTGGCGTCCGTTCCTGGGTTTCGCGTCGTCGTCGGCGTTGTCGTCGGCCTCGTAACCAGCTCCGCCCCCCTTTCATCCCCCCAGCGCTAGCAGCGACCGACTGATACCGCTGGATGCCGCTGACGCCGCTAGAGAGTCAAGATAACGTGACTGCATAGAACACCGTCGCCGCCATGCAGAAAGAGGAGGAAAGGGTCCCCCCCCCCCCCCCCCTGTTCTTGTGTGGCGGATAGGGTGCTCTTCAGTTGCCGACGCGCCGGTTATTTCACGTAGGCCCCGGCACGTCGACGAATACGTGACCACCTTCCCACGGCTAGACCTGGTTCTTAGCGCTGCGGAAGCGAGGGTATCATATTGTTTGTGTCGGCATCGGCGGCGTTGTCCCTGAAATCAACTCCGCAGCTGGGGTTGACTCACTATCGGCGTCAGCGGCATCAGTCATGCAGTCGCTGCTATCTCTTCCCTCCTCCCTTTATCGTGTTGTCCGCTTGCTGCGGGCGCTTCTGCCCCCATCGTTTGCCGCTGGGTGTACACGCCGCCCCCCTCCCCCCTCTTCCTGCGAAAAATAAAAAAAAAATTCTGTGATAGCGCATACATGTGTTGCTCGATTTCTTTGCCTCAATCTATCGAGCAGACGGACAGAAGGGGTGGAAAGTCTCAAAGCCCTCCTCAAGAAGAATAATTTGCGGTTAGCATTAGCTACTACATATTCAAGGTGCTTAGTCCAAGTGAGATCATTAGTGATCCAGAGTGCTAGATACTTGTAGTGTGTTACTTCGGAGAGAAATATGTCGTTAGTAGCATATGGATATTTAAGCTTGTGCTTCTTGCGTGTAATGGTCATAAAAACAGTTTTTTGAAAATTAATCGACATTTGCCAAGCTTTGCACCAGGCGACAACTTGTCCTAAGGCATTGTTCAGCAGTTCCTGGTCAGCGGCGTTCTCTATTTCCGAGTACAACACACAGCCGTCAGCATAAAGCTTAACCTTAACGGGAATACCATGCAGTACATCATTAATAAACAAGAGAAACAAAAGAGGCCCAAGCACCGAGCCCTGCGGGACGCCAGAGCCAACTGAAAGTCGTTCTGAATGGTGGTCATTAAAAACAACAAATTGTTCTCTGTTCTCAAGATAAGCTGTAAACCAATTAATTAGTTGAAATTTTTCAGTATTGCGCCTAATTTGTGAAGTAACTTTTTATGAGACACCTTGTCGAAAGCCTTTGAAAAATCCATAAAAACAGCGTCTATTTGTTTCCCATTGTTAATTGTTTTAGCAAAGTCATGCACTGTTAGAACCAATTGGGTATTTGTAGAGTAGCCTTTTCGGAAACCATGTTGATGCTTCGTAAGTATATTATATTTCTCCAAGAATTCTGAGATATTATTATGAATTGTGTGTTCCAAAAGTTTACATACCGTAGATGATAAAGAAATTGGGCGGTAATTTTGAATGCACTGCTTTTTAAGCATGAAATGCTTTTAGCCCCCGTTGTCGGCAGTGTGGTGACGTCACGCCGAGACCGAGAGCCATCATCCGGGCACTGAAATCCAGTCATCCGGGCACTGAAATCCAGATATCCGGGCACTGAAATCCAGTCATCCGGGCACTGAAATCCAGTCATCCGGGCACTGAATTCCAGTCATCCGGGCACTGAAATCCAGTTATCCGGGCACTGAAATCCAGTCATCCGGGCTCTGAAACGAGAACATCCGGGCACCGTACGAGACTTAGCGAGATTTAACGAGACTCCGTAAGCCCTCCTACGCGACCGGCATGCAAGCGCTGGTTGGTCTCCAAACGAGACAAAAAATAACTGCTGCCAGTGCCTTCTCAATGTTTATCAAGATATCAGTGGAGCTGTGGGTTTGATAACGCACGGAATTATAATTTCCGATTTCTAATAACGCGTGCAAAAACCACATAAATTGCATGTTGCACTTCGTTGTCGTACGTGATCCGGGGGAGAAGCGCTGCGTTCAAAGGGCAAGGCATCGTGCCGAACGGGTGGTGGCGTTCCTCCCTTCCTTTACGGTGCGGTTCGGGTGTCCACCGAGATGGCAGAGAATTACTGCGCCATTTCCTTTCCTCAAAAAACCTTGCGTTCAAATGACAAGGCATCGCGCTGAACGGGTGGTGGCGTTCCTCCCTTCCTGTACGGTGCGGTTCGGGTGTCCACCGAGATGACATTAGGCCCGTAAACATTTCATGCTTACTCTACTCTCGGTTACGGGAGAGGCAGAGATTTTTTCCTGCCTTATGTAGTGGCTTCACTCTGGCAGTCCTCCAGTCGCTCGGCACTTGTCCCTCGCACAATGATCTCGTGAACAGAACGTGCAGGTATCGTGAGGTCCATTTTGCATACCGCTTTAAAAATGTGTTTGGAATGTTGTCCGGGCCGCAAGACTTTTTAATGTTCAAATTTAAAAGCATGTTTAGTATTCCTGTTTCACTTATTTTAACATCGGGTATAGGTGACGTAGGTAATTCGAAAGACGGCATTACGCCATTATCTTTAGTAAAGACGGACTTAAAATGTTTATTAAATGCATTTGCTATTTCGCTGCCATCGCACACATCTTTACCATCAACATGAAATACATCACATTCCTTGGAAGTCGGAGAAATAGAACGCCAAAACTTTTCTGGAGCTGTAGTTATGAAACTGGACAGTGATTCACCATAGTAGCGTTGTTTATCGGCATATACTTGATTTTTAAGGCGGGAGGAAATTTCGTCAATCTTTTTTTTGACCGCCTGCGCAGCATGGATTTTTAATCTTTTCTTAAGACGCTTCAATTGCCTTTGGAGTCGTAACGTCTCACGGGAGATCCAGGGGTTCCTGCCGTTTTTCTTTTTAGTTATCAGCGGGACGAAACGGTCAATTCACTCTTTTACTAATTTTTTAAATCTGCACCAAAGCGAATGCACATCATCCGTGCTATCTGAAAATGCATCGAAGTTAAGCGAAAGTATGTCAATGATTGATACATCATCGGCTCGAGAAAAGTTTGGGTAAGATGGATATTTAGGCTTGCTATCCAAGACGGCATCAGCAATAGTGAGTAAGACGGCTTCGTGGTCCGAAATTCCAGGTACTATTTCGTAATTTATATTTGCGCCTATTGATCCGCTGACAAAAAATAGGTCGACTGACTGAGAACTGCCCTGAATTCTTGTGCTTTGTTCCACAATTTGCAATAAATCCAATGAAAAAGCAATGTCCAACATTGCTTCACCTAAAGCGTCATGTTTTTCAAGTGAGAACGTCGACCAGTCTATATTAGGTAAATTAAAATCACCTGACAATATAATACGATCACCAAGTTTGACATTCATGTACAAATATTGTTTGAGATCGTCTAGAACGGAAACGAACTAGGGGGCCTGTACATTGCTGCAATAACATATCTAACATTTCCATAGTATGCTTTACAAAAAATACATTCTACATTAGGTATATCAGACATATATCACGGTCTTTTCTGTAGGAACTGTAACCAGTGGGTACAAACTCACTGTCAAATACTGTGTCGTTAAGCCAAGTCTCAGTCAAAACCGCAATTTCTGGATCGTGCAAAAGCAGAAGAGCCTCCAACTCAGCAGTCTTGTTTAGAACACTCCTACAATTAACATTTAATATTTTCAGGGTCCGAGGTTTATTGGTGAGAAGTCAGTTTGATTTCTTTCTAAGCCTGAAGCGAGAACCTTTCGCTTCGTCCCAACCAAATAGGACGTTATCAACGCTTAGTTTATCGAATAATAACTTTGCTTTGGCTCCTTCGTCTCTCTTCTTCACAGCTTTTCCATAATTGTTTACGTATTTCCCGAACTCGTTTTGAATAATCCTCAGCTATTGATATGCCGGAATCTTTGAGCTTATGACATGATTGTAATATAGGCATTTTTTCACGGAAGTCGAGGAGTTTTAAAATGACAGGTCGCACCTTGCTTGCTTCCTTTTTACCCATTCTATGGCATCTTTCGACGCCACTTACCGTTAAACCCAGCTTTTCCTGAAAAACGCCGTTTGTTACTTTCTTTTCCAGTTCTTGGTTAGACTCAATGCTGTCCTCCTCTATACCGTAAATGATAAGGTTATTTCTTCTACCTCTGTTTTCTAAGTCATCCATCTGGTTTCTAACTAAAGTAAGCTGCCCCTGAAGTTCTGATATGGTAGATTCCATATCTTTCACCTTCGTGGCTAATTTAGGCCGGATAACTGTTTCTCAATACCGTCAATCCGCTGTTAAAGAGGAAAGCTTGTCTTCTATCTTGTTCTGTGATGCCTGCAGGCTCTCCATTGTTGAAGTAATCTTACCGTGGCCTGCTAGTAACTCCGATAGCATCTCTTTTTCAGTTGGACCAGGATTTGCTTCAATATCGCCACAAGACAAAAGATCATCCGATAATGTAATAACGCAAGACGGAAAGCACTGAACGCTCAGTGGGCAGGGCAGCAGCACTAAAAAACGATCGTCACTTCGATAACAATGTTCATATTTGAGATTACCAACCTGAAGTGCAAAGCAAAAGGGATTGCTTAGCATGTTGCCGTGTCTGCTGCTGACATGCCCACTGGCGAAGAAAAGCTCCTGTGGTAGATTTCTAGTCGATGGATGTGCCGCGTGACATGACGTCCCCGATGTCGTCAAAGGTGTGGAAGCTGATAGCCAAGGTTGGTCTGGTTCAGTGATGACACCGTCGGAAAGCAGTACTGCTGATACGGCATCGAATCCTTGAACATGGTTCGCACGTGTCGCTTGATACCACTCACGCGGCGCTAGCAAGGCTCCGAGAAAGACCTGAAGTGCAAAGCAAAAGGGATTGCTTAGCATGTTGCCGTGTCTGCTGCTGACATGCCCACTTTGATTGCGTCACTATCCTGTGGTCACATGCCTCGCAGTGCTTGGCCACTGCGCTTCGCTCATTTTGATATCAACTTTGTGCTGATTCATCATTTCCTTGAAATACTTTCTTGCATCAACCTACAACGCCCGGCACTGAGAACAGGATTTTTTGTACACAGCGACTTGGGCCTTTTCGTTAGGGTGACGCTCCTTTGGGTGAGCCAGGAGGCGTCCGGTGGTGGTAATTGACTAGAGTATTGTTCGCACCCCTTCCTCTCCGAGAATACGAGCCGAGGTTGTACTGGCACCTTTTACGCATGGTCTGCATACGCGTCTTTCACGCTGGCGTATGCTTGTGCGAGGCGTAGTTTCTTGCTTGCGTCTTTTTTCGTTTCGGGTGATACTTGGAATTAACAAACTGTAGTATCCTTTTCTTTGGAGGTCAGTAAAAAATAGTCGCCATAATCGCTTTTACAACACCACGGGAAGCTGCGATCTGCACTCAACGCAGCGCCGGATCCGCATCGACAGCTTCTCCAGTCCTCAGTGTCGTCACGAACTCTCTTGACCAATCACGGGCGGCGGCGCGCCGCACGGTGTGCCCCGCGGCACAGGCCGCATATTTCTGCTAAAAAAGGCAATTCGCGCTTGTTTTTTTTGGTATATGTATATTTTAACCTTTGTAGATATGTAAATAGATTCATTGAAAGTGTACTCCTCCCCCTGTCCTTTCTTCTGTCCCCTCACCACTTTTCTTTCACTTCTACTCTCTGCCTGCTATCCTTTATTTCGCTGCCCCAGCTCAGGTGCTTCCCGTCGCGATAGCAGATGCCGGGGCAGCAAATATTCTTTTACCTTCCGTATCAAATGCACAATAAATAACCACTTACTACTACTACTTTTTGCCTTATATGGATGCGATATTCCAGTATACAGCATGAAAAACTATAAAAAAAAAGTGCTTCAGTCTCCCTGTACAAATGCACAATGTTGACATCACTGAACGCGTGCTGCTGCTTCTCGTTTACATTTTCAATCCACAACGAGTCATGAATGCTTAACATACTTTCTAGCTACACTTCCCAATTCGGAGCCGAAAATAATTTCTATGCTTCACTAATCAAGTCCTTGACAGCTGCACGGAAGCCTGCGCATAGCATCCTCACTTCACCTTATTCACCTTTAAGGGGGTATTACATAAGGGGCGTGTTATATATTCAACAATAATAAATACATGTCATAGCAGTACGATACAATTACAGCGGATAAGAATGAAGATGGGTACATGATGGCGGCAACATCGAGGGGGGGGGGGGGGGGGGGGCATTCCAGTCAACAATGGGTGAAAGAAGGAACCTTAAAAAGTTGCAGTACGCGATACAGGCCGGACGATTTGAAACGGGTGTGCAGAGCAGCGAGATGCGCGGGTCGGATGAGAAATGTAAGGTTTTTGATTCAGAGTGCTATGGAAAAACTTGTGGAGCAAACATGCAGGCGACGCGACGGCGTGCTTCAAGGCTTCCGAGACCGGAATCATTCTTGAGATGAAACACTAATCGTACATGAATAGGCAGAATGAACGAAGCGAATGGCGCGGTTTTGAACTGATTAGACCATTTGTTAGGTATATTTGGTGTGGATTCCAGATGGGACTGGCGTACTCGAGTTTAGGTCCAAAAAGGGTTTTGTAAGCTACAAGTTTCACGCGCTGCGGTGCATGACGAAGAGGACGTTTCAGGAATCCACAGATCTGTTGGCAGATATGATTGTGGTAATGTGTGTTCGCCAAGAAAGATCGCTACAGAGTGTTACACCGAGGTACTTGAATGGTTGGAAGATTCTTGATGCTTGGGCTGCTTGCCTCACCTGTTCCACTGTCACTAGCAACCAATGGTCCCCACCTCATGTTCAATACCACCTGTGCTACACTGTCTGCTAGCATCATTAACCATGCTATTCGGTTTGAACCATAAATATCCCGTTCAAAGCAGACTTAGTGGCCCAAATACCAATGCTGATGAAAAGGACAGTACTTAAGCCTCCCGCTACTGGTTGAAAAAGGAGACAAGGCTTACATGCACACACACACACGGTAACCTTTATTGCCACAACTGGGCTGCTGTTGCTGATGACATAAAATGGTGATGGCAGAAGACTGTGCCTCAGCGAGACTGGCTGCGGCTGCCTCGGCGTGCAGGGCTGGCACTGCGCCTTCCACCGTTCTCCGATGCGTCCCGGCGAGAGCGGTGCTGCAAGCATGCGCACAGCCAAGTCAGCCACAGCAATGTTCCCGCAAAACACAGCATGAAAAGTCTACTGAAATGGGTTTGCAGCTTCGTTGCAGAAGACGTAAAAAAGATGTCACAAGTGCAGAAAATTTAAATTTTATTCAAGCTACAGTGCTAAGTGCTTCAATCCATGTGGGAGCATTTTTAACCTTGCACATCAGGAGCCTGACTCACTCTGAATCCTATGCTCAACAAATCTTGCTTTATGCCAAAAGCAATAATGGCGCAACCTCCTGCTTTTCACCCCAGCTTTCTTGTAATTTCTTCTGCAATGACTTGCAAGGTTTAGGCTTCACTCTGAGGAATGTGGCTGATATCTTGCCACTTCATGGCCGATGAAGAACTGGAGATCGCTGACCTGTCTACACAAAAGTCTGCGGTGCAAGTGGAACTGCACACGATTGCTGCCTGCCTCCAGGACGTTTTTAATCATGTCATGACTGCCAGTGCCAAGTTCCTACAGCTATTTGCGGCCATGTTGCTTACGACTGAAACTATTCATTCATGGAAACCCAAAAACAAAATAAAAGCGAAAACAAGTTATTGCAGAACGCTGCAGACATGCTCAAAAAGGAAGTGAAGACAATACAACCAGGAGGAAGGCCTGCCAGACAAACAAGTGTGTCCTTCTTGGACATTGCGGTGGGATTCATGCTGGGATCACAGCGAGTGTTCTCAACGGTCTTACCCGGCTGTCACGTGGTGAGGGGCTGCGAGTCCAGCTGCGGCGACGGCTTGACGACCTGGATGAGCACCGTTAGCACAGAATTAGCAGAAAGCTGCAGAGTTCCAGTGGGGCATGAACACACCGATGGCTTTCCTCTCAAAAGCTAAATTTAAGGGGGGAGCCTGGTCTTGAAAAAAAAAAAACTTTTATTAATAAAGTCACAGTTAACTCTTTCCTGTCCGCACCTATTCCCATCGATAGCCTGCTATCGATGGTTTCAAGTTCGTATTTTCCCGCTTTTTGAAGCGTTCCTGGACAACTAGCGCCATCCAGTGTGAAATAAAGGAACTCTTCTTTCAGCTTCGCTTGAAGCCCCTCCGGAGTCAGCTGACTGGCGCTCCTTGTTTCCACCATGGCGTCGACGTCGCGCGCTGCTGCTGCGCCGAAACCGCGCGTTTCCACAGAAATTGATGCTCCTGAGAGTTCGTTTTTGGACGAGAACGGCAGCAGTGAGGATTCAGAAGACGACTTCGGCTCTTCAGACTTCAGCACCGACAGCGAAACTGCGTCAGACCGACCCGGAACGTCAACAGCCATGCCTCGGTAAGTTTCGCTTTCTCTCCCGAAATGTTCCGCTTTTGCTGCGCGCTTATCGGAAAAGATCAGAGTGTTCTGAAGGTCATAACTCTTATCTGCAGGGTGTCAACGTCTTTCGGGCGGGATTACTTGCCGCCGGCAGCACAGAGAGTCGTGTTTTCGGCTCGAAGACAGCCAGGGGTCGACCTTGGCGTTGCGCGCCGGAGTGACGCACGGCGCTCAGCGGCGCGGTCGTCAACAGCTTCATACTTTTTGACGCGCATCGCCAGGAGCATCCCGAAGCGCCAGAATTGTCGAGGACATCAAGATTTGATCAGTTCGCGTTGAGACTTGAATTGATCGAGCAACTCCTCGGATTTGATGAGCCACATCCCGAGGACCCCAATGTTCGCCCTCTGTTTCCGCCTCGTGATTCACCTCAGGGGCTGCAGCACAAGCCGCAGAAAATGCAAAGTACCGGAACTGCAAATTGTGCTAAGAAGAAAAAAAGGTGGAACAAAAAACAAACGTTTTCTGTGAGACATGTGCGGCCAACCTCTGCTTCACGGCAACAAGGAACTGTTTCGCACGGTGGCACGATAGTCACTAGGACTACTGTTTCCTTTCCTAGCCCAGCTAATACTGTTTGCAGCAAACTAAAATTTGCTGCAATGTTGCATCGATCCCTGTTGTAAAAAATGTATATTTTGAAATTTTTTTGTTTTATTTTTGTGACGAAACTTTGATGTTTTTGTGTTTTTTCTTTGTAACTACAATTTTCTTTCTGATAATTTTTTTTTCATCTCTTAATAAACATGTTGACTGTGACTAATAACAATGTGAAGAGAATTTCCTCCAATTCGGTACCATACACTCCTGTACCAAGCAAGTTTTGTTAAAGAAAAAAAATATTAATGATATGACCTGAAACCACCATTTTCCCCGCGGACAGGAAAGAGTTGAGAAATCTTCAGGGAATATGCATTTTTGTGTGCCAATTCTAAATATGTTGTTTAATTCAAGTAAAACAATTCCTTGAGCACTTCCGTAATTTTTATGCATGTATTTTGCGAACAGCTTTGAAAAACATTTCTTGCAAAAACTTGCCAAAATGTATGCCATTTGGTTCTCTTTACAGCTAGGAATGCAATAAGGGTAAAATTGTCTTCCTGGCTATCATAGAACTTCAGTTATAGGGTTCTGAAGTTGTCACTTCAGAAATGAGAAGAAAAGTGTCCATTCCTGTTTCTGAAGTGGCAGCTTTAGTACCCCGTAACTCAAGTTCTATGATAGCCAGGATGATAATTTCACCCTTATTGCTTTCCCTGGTGTCAACAGAATCCAATGGCATACATTTCAGCGAGTATCCCGCACCAAATGTTCTTGAAAATTCTTCGTAAAATACTTGCATAAAAACCGCATAAGTTGGTTGGTTGGTTTATGGGGTTTAACATCCCAAAGCGACTAAGGCTATGAGAGACACCGTAGTGGAGGGCTCCGGAAATTTCGACCACCTGGGGTTCTTAAAGGGACACTGAGGAGAGCTCTATTAATATTTTTTTAAAAGCAAAATGCAATAGTTCGGCATTTCATGGCTTTGTTGCCACTTGGCCGGCAGCGACAGATGCATTTATTTCGAAGAAATTTGGATTCGAAGTTGAAAAAGTTTTTCCGGCCGCTCTGATTCAAACTTGGAATTCTCTTATGACGACACAGGACTAAGTGACGTGCACATGACGTAACACAGACTCCGTGATTTCTGACCGCCAGCAGTGCGGCCTAGCAGCAGCCAAAAAGAAAGCTACCACCGGCTGCACGTCGAAGCTGTTTACGTTTGCACCGGCGTTTTGCCAGCGTTACGATGGATCCCGCTCTAGAAGTCGTCAACGAAGTTCTTGCAAATAGACACCTTTAGCATACCGTATACCTTGTTACGGTTAGCGGAATACCGGGAGCCCGCCCAACGCCGGTGAGCAGGCGCTCACTGATCCCGATGCTGCAGGCGCGCGCGTAGCTGCCGGGCTCGTGGCGCCATCTGTCGACGTCAAGGAGATTTGCGCGTGCATTGGCTGCGCCTCAGTGATTCGTGGCTTCTAGTGTCCTAGTGTTGCTAGAACCATTCGTTCTAGCAACACTGTTTTGTCCTATGACGTCATCATGCTTGTACTTGCGAGTTTGGCCTGTGGCGGCGATACCTGTATTTTGGTTCTTGCTCTTTTCTATGTTACATGAGCTGGTATTCTGTCGATACAAGCTAACTTCAATTTCTCCTCAGTGTCCCTTTAACGTGCACTGACATCGCACAGTACACGGGCCTCTAGAATTTCTCCTCCAAAGAAATTCAACCGCCACGGCCGGGTTCGAACCCGCGTCTTTCGGGTCAGCAGCCGAGCACCATAACCACTGAGTGCTGAAGGAATTGCTCTACTAGATAAATAACATTTTTTTTTTCAAGACCAGGCTCCCCCCTTAAGGAAGACCCCAGTAGTGTGCCCTAACAACATCATGACAAGAAGTGCACACAGAAGTCTGTTCCTTACCTTGACCTTGAGCGGGAACGACGGCCCCGTGAGCGGTATGACCGGTGCCCACTGCGGCTCCTGCTACGGCTGCGACTACGGCTACGGCTCCTGCTGTAATGCAATTCAAGAGCAAATCAACAACCCCACTCTGTCAGCTGCACCCACACAAAACAAACGGGGGCTAAGTGATAATAAAACACTGCCACAACATAACACACTGAAGATCAGTATGTCGCAACGTGCAATTCGCTACCCCATCCATTAGATTATTATTAACAAAGTGAAGTTTTGTCTCTCCTAAATTAGTATGAGCATAGCAATATGGGACCCTCAGCAGATTACTCTATTTTCTGGTGTCTTAAAGGTGCAGTGAAGAGGAATCTGAACTCGTCTTTTTACCGCCGGAACTCAATCTACACGTTCCGAGCATTCTTAGAAACTTCGACTTAGTGCCCTGTGTGGCCGATTTGCCTAATTAAATCGGATTAACATCATGCTCCCGCCTTTTTTTTATTCTCCCCGTACTGTGGGCGGATTCGATCAACGCGTGGAGTGCCTTTCAGCCAGCTCCGTGGTGGCTTTGCTTTCGCTTCATTATGTTTTTTAGGTTTGTGCGAATAGTTTCATTCGCAGATGATATGGCCATAAAATAAGCCTGCAGAAATAAAAATATGTGCGGACTATTTGCTACTACGGATCACTACGTATTACTCCGCCGATGGCAGAGCAGCAAGCCTCCATGAAGCTGGCTGAAAGGCACTCTACGCGTTGGTCCACTCCGCCCACCGTACGGGGAGAATTAAAAAAAAAAGGCGGGAGCCGGACGTTAATCCGATTTAATCAAGGATATCAGCCACACAGGGCAATAAATCGAAGTTTCTAAGAATGCTCAGAATGTGTAGATTGAGTTCGCAGCAAAAAGACAAGTTCAGATTCCTCTTCACTGCACCTTTAACTTCTTCAACCGATGACTGAAGTGTGAGAATGCCACTGTCTTGGCTGCACTTCCTGCAAGATGTTTGGCGTGGCTGGTTGACGCAGTTCATACACACCCTTGTTAAGTGATCGCTGCTACCACACGCTGATGGAACATTGAACCAGGCCTCACATGGCAGCAATGCTGAGCCTGTTTTTCAGTTCGAGGATGACTACTTAATTAATCTTGCAGGAATTAAAGCAGTAGCTTCTCAAGGGAAGCTGATGGCTATCATAAACTAATGGCTATCCTTGGGTACCCAGGGCCTTCGAGGAAACAAAAAAAGAAAAACATGCCACTGTACACTTCACGCTCTTTCCAACCTATGCACACCTAAGGCACTTTCGGCACCCTTTGCGAGTTTTCCTGACGTGCCATGGCCGTCAAGTGCCAGAGTTTTGCAGCTTGCATGCATGTACAGAAAAAGAAAAACTAAGGTCTGTCACAGCTTGCTGAATGCAACTGCTGCGAGATCAGACAGCTTAGGCTGTAAACCTCCCACTATACAACATAGAAGAACCGGCAGGTTGCAAAAAAAGAAATTGGTGATCTCAAGTTACAAGCCCAATTGTATGCGAACCAACTACACTAACATTGCTGTGAGCACCAGAAAGCTAGCATGAGAGATGCAAATTGATTATTTCATTCTTAGATCGTTTATGCCATCCCTCTATGTATAAAAGTTGGTTTGGTTTGGTTTATGGGGTTTAACGTCCCAAAGCGACTAAGGCTATGAGAGACGCCGTAGTGGAGGGCTCCGGAAATTTCGACCACCTGGGGTTCTTTAACGTGCACTGACATCGCACAGTACACGGGCCTCAAGAATTTCTCCTCCAAAGAAATTCCAGCCGCCGCGGCCGGGATCGCTATGTATAAAAGTGACACGTTTTGTGAAGTAAACTAGTTGAAGGTATGCACTCCATCCATCTGTGTTTTTGTCCTTCTGTGCCTTTTAGTGCAATTTGATCAGTATGAAGCAGTGAATAGCCCCCGCTCTTGCATTGTTAGCATGAGAGGCTGTTCTGCTGCCATGTTTCCTGCCACTTCTGAACCTCATGCTGCAAAATGGAGTTCAACTGCTACAAACTAAGCCTGCCAACCGATCTGGCACAACTGCACCCCGTAAGAAAAAAAAAGAAAAAACCACCTAGCACCACAGCACAAGCAACGAGTTGAACAATGGGGACAAAAAAAAAGGACAGCACAAACTGCCTCCTCACCGTCCCCCGTAGTAGTGGGCCCTCTCGCGGTCCAGCTCGGGGCAGTCCCGGGCCCAGTGGCCAGTCCGACGGCACCGGTAGCACTCGTCAAAGCTCTGATAGCCCATCCGGTCCTAAGGGGCGAAAGAAGGGGGGCCCTGAAACAATACTCTGCACACACAGAGCATGCATGTGCCTCCTCCAGGAAGCGCACTTTGGGTCAAATGAAGCATTAAGCTTGGTCTTGAAAAGAAAATTTCATTGGTCTAGTCACAGTTATGAAATTTTCAGGGCACATGTATTTTTTTTGTGCACTGATTCTAGATATGTCATTTAATTTCATGAAGAACAATTCCTTGAGCATCTATGCAATTTTTATGCAAGTATTTTGCGAAGAGTCTTGAAAATTTGCTGCAGGAGGAAACTCTCTGAAATGTACGCCATTGGGTTCTCTTGACAGCAAGGAATGCAATAAGGGTAAAATTATCATCCTGGCTATCACAGAACTTGAGTTATAGGGTACTGAAGCTGCCACTTCAGAAACAGGAATACACACTTTTCATCCCATTTCTGAAGTGACAACTTCCAAACCTTATAACTTACGTTCTATGAGAGGCAGGAAGACCATTTTACCCTCATTGCATTCCTTGGTGTCAAGAGAACATAATGGCATACATTTCAGAGAGTTTCCTGCAGCAAATTTCTTCAGAACTCTCGCCAAATACATGTATAAATATGACATAAGTGCTCATGGAATTGTTTTACACAAAATTAAATGACATGTTTAGAATCGGCACACAAAAATACATATTCCCTGAAGATCTCTTAACTGTCAGTTCATTAATAAAAACATTTTTTTTTTCAAGACCAGGCTCCCCCCTTAATGTGATAGCATTTAGGCTGCCGTGTCACAAGCATTCCACGATTGGCTGAGAGGGGTCACGTGACCCTGTGACGTGATCAGAACCTGCATTGATGGGCCATCCTGAGAGGCCAGTGATGCAATAAGACACTGTGACATCATCACAACCTGCCAAAATCCATAAAGTTCTAAAGGACCCCGAAAATTCTGGAAGTGGCCCACTGCAGTAAATGGGCCAGGGTGGATTAGCGGGTCGGTACTAGCATAGTTTCACACAGTAATCCAATGGAAGGTACCTGGAACATACTGGAAGACGACTCTGCAGACCTAATCGGGACAATGGAAACACTTCCAACCGGAGTTTTGGCGGCAAAATCCCAAGGACATCCGACACTGTCGGCACCATACCAAGCAACCTAAATGCTACCACATTGCTTTTTACCAGAGGTTGGCAAGGTCCCCAAAATTTCTACGCCTCTGAACACAAGTGCCCTACACAGCTTGTTTGGCAGGCACCCAATGAACATCTTCCTGTGTCCTACTCTGGCAACAGCAGCAGCGATCGGAACTCTGTGAAAGGAAGCACAGCACTCAGCTAGTGATGACTCACGAGTGGGACGAACACTTTGTCTTTCAGATAAACACTACCTAACTGGACACAACTATTAGACACATTTTAGACCTGCCTTCATCGCGCACAACCTCAGAGTTACAATGTGCATTCCTTTATGCTCCATGTTACAAGTTGTTTGCAGTGCTGCATAGGCTACGGTTATCTCAGCCAATCAGAATGGCGTGTGCTGCAAAACGTGTTCCCCCCCCCCCCATCACCCACTGGGAAGGAGAGAGCACCAGCTGCTCTATATGCAGGAGCCTCGGCCGACTTGGCAGACGCTCTGTTTACCAACGGCGGCTTCGCAACAGGCCTCCACAGAGCTGTGTTCATGCAGACTTTCTCCGCTAATTAACTCTTTCGCTAGCGTGCCAAAAGCCAGTATGAACGATTCAAATTGCCCGCGGAAAAAAAAAAGCTCATTTCGGAGCGTCATGGACGTGCTGCGCAATCTAGTTTTTGTGCTCAAAACTGCTTTTCTGATTTCAGTTTTTGTTTTGGTGCTTCAACATGAGGGGCCACAGATGGCCGCAGCAGCGTCAGACGGAGAAAATGGCATCTGCATCGCGGTGCAATAAGTGCAATGTTTTCCTCATAGCTGAAATTTTGAATAATGACATGTGCAACAGTTTGTACATTCCAATTTTCCTCTAATCAAGTTCTGGCTCAGTGCAGCTGGTAATTTTTGTTTTTGCTTTATACTTTTTTCGTGTTTTGTGGCACATTTCACAAACAAATGTTCATGTACTTTTGCACACACAACTCTGCTGTTTGTTTCATTCGGAAGCGTAACCAGTAAGCTACAATTTCATGCATTGCAATATGCACTGGGTGTGTTACTTCTTGTGAAAAAAAATTTCTTACAGTACACTCCAAATTGTCCATTTTTCCGCGGTAGCGAAAGAGTTAACCAGTGAATGAAATGCTCGCTGTACTTTCAAAAGACCATCCTGAACCATCTTTTCAATTACTGCAATAAGTGTTTAAAAGATAGTCCTAACACTCAAATATTAGTCTTCCTTCACGCCTGATTGGACGAGAGCTCTACCTTTCACAGTGCTGCAAACAACTTGTGCGATGAAGTATAGCTGTGCGTACACGTGGGAACCTCTCAACAAAGCAAGTGCCAATGCTGTGTGGTGGCCCTGGAGACCACTTATGCAAGACGTGCTTTGCAGGCAAGCCACGTCTTGCACTGCAACAGGCACTTCTTCAGAACAGCCCACACAAAGATGTCCCTCGGGCATCTGCGTTGATAATTCGCCACTCCCTTTTAGCATAATTCCTTGGCAGCAGAAAGGGAAAAATACAGGACCCTCAACATACTAGCTATGCTCCAAAGCGACTGGTCAACACAGTAAGGTGACCTACATAACAAGGGCAACGTAACACTTAAGAATTAATCTTATTTAGGGGCTACGAAATGTATTCTTCAGACACTGGCATTTCTGCCATCACCCAGAGACCTCTTACCTATAAAATGCAAATGGCAGCACTCCCTCACACTGCAGACATCTTGACTAGTGCAGAAAGACAGGCAAGATACAAGGACAGGACACAAACAAGCGTGTGCTTTTGCACTACTTAAGATGCCTACAATCACTAAATGACCAGTCCAATTAGGAGCATTGACGTCCCCCCCCATTAATGATAGATTTCCAGCAGAGAGGAGCTGCGAACTCAGAACTTCTGCTCTGCCCACACACCTTTTCCTTGCCTTGGGCTACCGAAACTGCCCATTTCTGAGAAAAGCAGCTGGCCCAGGATTTAGACACCAGTTATGCCAGATTGAAGCATGCGACCCCACTTGCATAGTAACGGACTTCGTAGGAGCTACTCTGGTAAAGAACGAATAGGGACACTGCATGGCACATTACATCTGCACACAAGGACACGGGGAACTCCTCCATGAAAGCCGACAAGATTTCCCAATGCTTGTGAGCCCCCAATAGGGAGTCAACTCCAAGAACTGCACAACGCAGCAGCACCAGTACTTGCGTAGTGTGGCAACGTACCCGAGGTCTGTCTGGTGTCTGCCTAGTCTGCTGGGGACACACATGTAAAAAAAGAAAAATAACACCAACCCACGTATCCATCTCAATCTGGCAGCAGCAGAAAGCGGAGCTTGACGTGCACACAAGAAGGAGAAAGCGCTGCTTTGATTGCCAGCAGCAAAATCCACTGCACGACAAAGGCCTCTCCACATCCTGCCAACTAAAAGCTACCCTGTGCCAGTTGGGGCCCACCCACCTGACTCTATGCCACCCCCCCCTTATGCTTGTGTTCACTTGAAATCCACTCCATTACCCTAACGGACCATCGGTTATATTTTCGCATTATATGCATATGGCAGGTTTTCTCAGATCATGAATGGCAGTTTACCAATATCCCTCAAGAGGAAAGTATACAACAGCTGCATCTTACCTGCACTCACCTATGGGGCACAAACGTGGAGGCTGTCAAAGAGGGTTCAGCTTAAGTTAAGGACAACGCAGCGAGCTATAGAGAGGAAAACGATAGATGTAACGTTAAGAGACTGGAAGCGGGCAGAGTGGATGAGAGAACAAACGCAGGTTAATGACATCCTAGCTGAAATCAAGAGGAAGAAATAGGCAGGGCATGTAATGCAAAGGCACGGTAACCGCTGGTCCTTAAGGGTAACGGAGTGGATTCCAAGAGAAGGCAAACATAGCAGGGGGCGGCAGAAAGTTAGGTGGGCGGATGAGATTAAGAAGTTTGCGGGGATAGGGTGGCCCCGCAACTGGCAAAGGATGGGGTTAATTGGAGAGACATGGGAGAGGCCTTTGCCCTGCAGTGGGCGTAGTCAGGCTGATGATGATGCCTAGCCTGTGGCCATTTATTCTAGACTTCAACCTGAATATTGCGAAAATTGCGTATGTTCCCGACCCCCCTTAACGTGACACCAACCATTTTCCTTTCCACAGCACGCTGCACTCTCCTCAAAGCAACTTCGACCCTCTTTGTTAGCCTCCAAGCTTCTGCCCCACACGGGAATACAGGCAAGACATAACTATTGTGTGTTTTCCGTGTGAGGGATACCATTAAACTGCTATGCATTACCAGAGAGTAGCTGACAAATGCTTTGCCACTCCATTATTATTTCCCTAGCTGTATCATGCTCATGGTCCAACCTTCAGTCTGCGTCAGCACGTCAGGATATCCGAGAACCGTGCAAAAATCTAGCAATGACAGACAGCTGCGAAACAAGCACAAACAGCCGTGTCTGTGCCAGGCTTACTGCACTGGCAAGCAACACTAGTGACGCCAGTTTACATGCACCTATTATTGATACAATGAGCACTACAACAACAGTATGTCACAAAAACTTTCTGGTACAGCAAAATTCCTGGAAATTTTTCAAGATTTGCACATTTTGATCTTTCCCAAAGTTAATTTGCAAGTTCAAGCCAACATTCTAGATTTTTTTTTTTTTTGCACTCTATGTGCACAGCACTATGCTCTTTTGGTGAGCATCAGCTCCGTTTTTGTTTTTTTTTTCTTTTTAGCTGTCTGCTGCCAATTTAAAACTGCCTTTATGGCTTGCTACTTGGTATACATAGGTGACTGAATTACGAGACCTGTACAATACTATGGCTTTCATTTAGGAATCAAGAAGTGCATAATAGGAACCAGTATTCATGATCCATATTTCAGGCTGTCTGGAGTAGAGCAAATCAGCACAGATGCAAACAAAATCACTACACACAACCAGTTAACTCTTTTAGAGTGGGTTGGTTATTTCTGTTTCCAGATTCAGCGCAGAGGCTCATGGGAAAGTCGTCTGCTACCACTACTTCCGGTTCCAAATTTGTCCCCCTGGTTGCTTGCTTCCCGGCAGTTGCTGTGTTAATTCACTTCTTACACTAATTTATTTGCCCTGCAACACCGCTGATTGTATTGCATCATCGCAAGAACTCGACGTCGACTCTGTTCTGCTTTGTAGGGTGTTTTCGCATGAAGTACAACCAAAAGAGTGTAAACGGTTGGAGGCTTTCTATGCGTACGCAGTGCGATGTGTTGCGACGCGCTGTGCGTACGGTTGCATGTATGGATAGTCTGCTAGCCCACTGGCAGCTTTTACACACTTTGAGGCAGATACATCTATCGTTTGAAAAACTGTGCAAGCTCAGCCTTCATTCCCACGTGGTGCAGCAAAGAAAAAGACTAGTATATAATGACCAATGCATTAAACTAGTTCAATCGCGAACACAGCCGACTGCCGTGCATAAGCAGAACAGCCAATCTACACTGGCAACATTATAACCACGAGACAACACTCGTGCCTTTCGTAACTGTCATTTTCTGCGCTCAGGACGCGTTCATACACAGCATGCGGTTATCTTACGGTGATGCTGTGCAATACGCAGTGTCACAGCACAAGTAGATTAGCGAATAAACGATACCCGAATGCAGGGTAATTGCTATGCAGAAGGCAGTGCGTGGGAGAAATTTGGAACCGGAAAAGTAGCTGGCAGACGATTTTCCTATGATTCTTTGCGTTCACTTCGGAAACACCATCTCAATTCCAGCCGAAGTGGTGGTGGGCGAATGGCCCTGTGCATGCCCAATCTGCAGACCACCCACAGTAAACACACAAAAAAAAAATAAATTGTTTAAATTGTGGCAGTTATCATCCCAACACAACTCAGGCTCTGAGGGACACACCATAGTGGAGGGCTCTGGACAATTTCGATCATTTGGGGTTACTTAATGAGCACCGATAATGCACAGTGCACGGGCCCCAAGCATTTCTGTCTCAACCAAAACACGACTGCCACTGTTGGGATTGAACCTGCTTCTTTTTTCAGGTCAGCTGCCCAGCACCTTAACCGCTAAGCCAATGCGGCAGCTTTTCAAGTTTGTGCGTGTGAACTTGCAAAAGCAAGGCGCAAACACTAATAAAACATAATAAAGCATATTCTAATTTTTGTGAGCCGCAGACTTTTTACAGCAGTGCAGCAGAGGCTAGGCAGGAAAGGGAAGATCCTTTGTACCATGGTGTGGGCTCCTCAGCAACCCCACACCCTGTCCAAATTCACCACCTGCTTGGGGTAGTTGCATGTTTTCCGCTCCGTGTGTAAGCATCATGCGTCATCATCATCAGCCTGACTACGCCCACTGCAGGGCAAAGGCCTCTCCCATGTCTCTCCACTTAACCCTGCCCTTTGCCAGTTGCGGTCACCGTATCCCCGCAAATTTCTTAATCTCATCTGCCCACCCAACTTTCTGCCGCCCCCTGCTACGCTTGCCTTCTCTTGGAATCCACTCTGTTACCCTTAAGGACCAGCGGTTATCTTGCCTTCGCATTACATGCCCTGCCCAAGCCCACTTCTTCCTCGTGATTTCAACTAGGATGTCATTAACCTGCATTTGTTCCCTCACCCACTCCGCCCGCTTCCAATCTCTTAACGTTACACCTATCATTTTTCTTTCCATAGCTCGCTGCGTTGTCCTTAACTTAAGCTGAACCCTTTTCGTTACCCTCCACGTTTCTGCCCCTTAGGTAACTACCAGGAGGATACGGCTGTTGAATACTTTTCTCTTGAGGGATATTGGTAAACTGCCATTCATGCGTATCCATCATAAAAATGCAGCGTCCTGTCTACTGGAACAGCTCAGAGGCAGTTCCACAGCTGCAGTCAGAACGCAGACCACAATGCTCCGCCTCTCGTACTCAACCCAATGAGAACATGACAGCCTAGTTTTAAGAATTTCAATTGTCACTTCTGCCTGTTTAGTCCTATCACTTAACATCTGCTCCTTTTCAAAATTGCATTATCATTTCCTCCTGCAATCACAGCTGCACGTATGACTATTTTTGCATGAATCACTGCAAAAAAAGAAAAAAAAACTGCTCGTTCCCACTAAACAGACAACACATGCTCCCTAGTGAATTGTGACTGCACAGGAATATCACATTAAACCGCAAAAAAGAAAGGCCAGACTTGATCTGCAGAAAACAATATTTGTCAGGGGGGAAAAAAAGCTGCATTCTGAAGTGAACTGAAAACTGTCCACTGATTTAAAAAAAGTAAGCAAGAAGTCCTACCCTTAGTTATGCTTGTTATTAAGGTACCTGACTACACATTTTTAACGATACAGTCATGTTCATTACCACAAACTGTTCAGGCACGTTGAGTAACAAGATTCTAGAGATGGCATCAGATTAGCGCCAGAGCACAACACAGCGAGCCAAGTGCGAGTGTACGTCCTATAGGTAAACTACAGTCGCCGACCGATTTTTCGGACTCGGCAGGCCCAGGAAAATGGTCCGAATAATCGAACAGTCCAGATTCCGTAAACTTAAAAAAATAAAACTTTTCTGCGAAAAACCAGCTTTCAAAATCGCAAAAATCGCCGCTCCCCATGTTCCGCCTGCAAACGATAATATTAGCCTCTATCTGAGTCATAGCCATGCATTCTTCATGTCTGCACCCTATCACATGACACCAGACAGTGGGATGTGGCCACAGTCATGCTGCGAATGAATGCACTCGTTGAGCGAAGAAAGAACAGTCAGTTTGCATGGGGCAGTGACGCTCGCGAAGTCCAAGGTAACCCATGGAAAACCCACGGGAAGAAGCGAGTGCCTCCAAAAGCAGTGCGGTCCATTGTTAAAGGGAACATGTGATTGCGTGGCCTCCGCGCTTCGTGAAGCCCTGTTGCCTAGATGCAGCGAGAATGGGCGCAATCAGACGGATGCGCGGAAAGACCAGCTGGCATGCTTACTGTGCATGCATCTTGTGCAGTTAATTCTCATGCGTTCTGGGCGGCAGTGCATCGCGAAGCGCGTAAGTCACACGATTGCATGTTCCCCTAAACAATGGAACGTAGTGTACATTCACGATGAATTTTGAAACGAGGGTGTTCAAATATAGCTTGTTTTGTTCTAAATCGACGTATCAAGTCTGAAATATCATGCTAGTCCGAATTATTGGAGTCCGAAATATCGGTTGGCTACTGCAATGACAGTGTGACGCAGATGTGCTGTTCCTGTACCTCTCTCTCTCTCGACACTGCCAAGTTGTAAGTCAGTACAGCTATCGACCAGCTGCCACATTATTCAGACTGTCTGCAATTCTCAGGGCAAAACAGGTTACGATAAATGCCCAAATGTGGGCACCTGAGCAAAGGCTTCAAGGGAAATGGAATAGTGTGGGTGTACAAGCTAGCTGGGTTTTAAGACACACTACGGGCTATGGTGTGTGCCACAGTGGACGGCTTTGATTGTTCTGACCACCACATCATCATCAGCCTGACTACGCCCACTGCAGGGCAAACACCTCTCCCGTGTCTCTCCAATTAACCCTGTTCTTCGTCAGCTGCGGCCACTGTATCCCAGCAAACTTCATAATCTCATCCGCAATCCTTACTGTCGCCGCCCCTTACTACATTTCCTTTCTGTTGGAATCCACTCCGTTACCCTCAAGGACCAGCGATTATCTCGCCTTCACATTGCATGCCCTGCCCAAGCCCACTTCTTCCTCTTGATTTCAACTAGGATGTCATTAACCAGCGTTTGTTCCCTCACCCACTCCGCCCTCTTCCGGTCTCTTAATGTTACACCTATCATTTTTCTTTCCTTTTTCCCCAACTTAAGCTGAACCGTCTTTTGTTAGCCTCCACGTTTCTAGGGTCATGCAACCAGGAGATATCCGAGACTGCACCTTGGCTATCAGATCAGCTAAATTACCCCAATTACTGCTCCTCTGCAAGGCTTCCCTGTTCTTTCCTTTCCACACATGCACACAACAAGCAAAGAGACAGAATGCTCCACCGGCCCAAGGGCCACTCACCTTGCCGGCCGAGGGTCGGAAGGAGGGCCCACGGGCCCACTCCACCACCACGCTCTGTCCCCGGATCTCCCGGCCGTTCTCGTACTTGACCGCATCCTGCGGTGGGCCCAGCGCAGCTGGGGGTCAGCTCTCTCTCGTGTGTCCACACACTCCGTTGGGGAAGAAGGTAGGTCACCGCTGGCCACTACTACCCCCCCTCCAACCCAGTCACTGTGCTCGACACGGCTGCCACCAGAGCGACCCCCCCATGACAGACAGGCAAGACAGCAGCATGCCAGCATAGGGAAAGCACACTCGAAAAACCACAGGGTGGCAATGCAAAGACTGCACGTTGACAATGTCAGTAGGGCGCAAAATCAGTCGCAGTGCACTACTAACCAATCATTCGTAGCATGTTTAGAGCAAAACAGAACTGCACGAAGACGACGGGACAAAAAAAGGCACGAATACAAGCGCAGTGTGTATGTATTTGTGCCTTCTTTTGTCCCGTTGTCATCGCGCAGTTCTGTTTTGCTCTGAACATGAACCGACTGGTCCAACATCATGTCTTACTTCGTAGCATGTCCCTGAGAAGTGCTGCCACATTTAACAGTTTCCCGTGACAACAGCTTGCATAGCACTTTCCACCCTTGTTAGTTGTTACGTTCTTCACAAAGAAATGGCTACCACCACACGCAGTGCGTAAGGAGCGAACAGCAGATCCACATCACCTGCATACAGCTACAACTGCCATTTGATGCCTGAAATCGGTTTCTCACACCCTACAGAGCAGCCATTCATGCTCGAGAAGAACACAGCTCTGAAATGCTGGGTTTGGATGCCTAGCTGCTCGCCTAACGCACTAGTCGCAGCAGGACACGTATTGTGGCCAATCTCAAATGGAGCCACACATGTGCAGCCAGTGTGGAACAATGAAAGAAATGGTGCTGCCATTCCAACAAGAGCAGAAAAGGCCCCAGCTGGTCAGGAACCGGCAAGCTGATGACCACACTGAACAGAATGCGAAAGACAAGGCCTGCACTTCGACGCAGTGAGGAGCGTTTCGCAAGGCATGTGTGCAATGGCGTGCATGCGCCCGTTTTTCTGCAGCATGCTCTACAGCATTGACACTTGTGCCAGTTCAAACACTGGTGCTCGGAAAACATCCCACGAGAGCACAGCATCTCTGGCTTTCACAGCCAGCTGCGTGCTCACTTCCCTCGCCAGCTCACACACATCTAGGCATGCAACAAGAGGAGGAGCGAAAGAAAAAATGCCCATCCAACAAAAGGCTCAGCAAGCGACAGTGAAAGCAGCGCAGACACAAAGACATGCTACTCTCCACACGAGGGAGGGTGCCAGGCCCGAGTGAAACCAGTGGCACAAAGCAAGCAAATGCATGCTGATATGGAAGAAAAGAGAAAGGAAGGCAGAGGCACACCAGAAGCCCAGCACCCATGGGGCCGCTCCGCTGGCAGCCCGAGCAGCAATGCGGACGGACCCCTACACAAAACGGAGCAGGAGCGGGCCGACGAGGGATACCATAGTCGCCGCCAGTTGCAGAGAGGAGGAGCAATTGGGCACCGTACGCACGCACTTCCGCTTAACGCTCATTTGCAAACAATGGGGTGGCTCTCTCGTCGCGGGGGTGGGGCGCAAGGCAGTAGTGTCGTGTCGTGTCCGCACACAAAGGCAATGCTCTCTCATCATCATGGCCGCCGCCGGCTGCCCAGTCGGTAGCGCTCGGTCAGTCGGCGTGGCTCTCTCTCAGTCGGTAGGCCAGAGCCCCCCTTGCCCACACTCTCTCTCCGGTCGGGCGGTCTGTCCACTGGAATGAGCCAGCGGCTGGAGCAGGCACATCTCCCACCCACAGGGGACTCAGGCACCCACAGCCACAGCCCGGGCTGCCCCCCCGCCGCATGTTACACTCAAATCAAACTACGCTCCTGTGAGGGCCTTTAACTAAGGACATCCTGACAGACTACAGCATCCCAACAACTCACTGAAAAGGGAGCTTTAAGAGCTCGAAAAGGTTAAAGAAAGGAATAACACACAGTGATTGATTTATTGGGGTTTAACGTGCCAAAGTGACTCAGGCTATGAGGGATGCCGTAGTGAAGGGCTCCAGATAATTTCGACCACCTGGGGTTCTTTAACGTGCACTGACATCGCACGTTAAAGAACCCCAGGTGGTCAAAATTTCCGGAGCCCTACACTACGGCATCCCTCAAAGCCTGAGTTGCAGCGAAGGGTTCCGGAAATTTCGACCACCTGGGGTTCTTGTGGGGGCACAAGCATAGATACTTAACTAAGGACATCCTGGCAGACTACAGCGTCCTAACGACCGAAAAGGGAGCTTATTTTAAGAGCTGGAAAAGATTAAAGAAAGGAATAACATACGGATGTCCTCCCCGACCCCCGCCATTTCGGCAAACAAACTGTGGTGACCTCGGGACAGATTTTATGGCAAGCGCTCCGAGGCTATGCTACATTTTCATCCCTTCTTAACAGTGATCGGAGTCTTTTCCAGTGATGAGTTTAAACTGGGTGCCAGAAAAAATTATGAACAAAATTTTCGTGGCAATAAACACTTATTTTGCTAACAAACATGGTCACACTATCCACCGATTCAACAGCAAAAGTTGGACGAAGCTGTCCTCAGCCTCCCCTTAAGGAAACGATGAGCCACACACTCCAGGCCTGCGTAGCCCCAAGAAACCAGCGGCCAAAATTTTTGCAACTATTTTCAATTCACAGCACCTTGAGTGAAACGGAGTGATCTGGGTGCTAACATGCCTTGGGGCAGCACAGGCTGCGACAAACCACTGCTTACAAGTTTTCACATGAGAATTTCGCATCAATTTGCCTTCCCCAGGAGAAAAATCAAATGCGTCCAATAATGCTGCCGATTTCGCAACCAGCTGAAAACGTTACGGGTCAACTTTTTCTAAGTACTACCCAGTGCCCGCAGACGCAGGTTTAGCATGAGGCTACATCTCTGCCCCAACCTACCTGAAACAATCCAGCTCAAACGACTGCCACAGTGTTAAAGAGAAATAAAAAAAAAAATCACCACGAGCTCAGAGTCTGATGAAAAGGGCTGGACCCCCCCCCCCCCCCCTTGCGTGTCACGCAGCTCTAGCTGGGGACCAAAGCACTCAGCTTGCCCAGCAGGCACATTTGATAAGCCCCACCAGGAATCTCAACGCACTTTCCTCCAGTACTGCTTTGGAAGGAAGCAGTCGCACACAAGCGAGACCTGGTGCCTGGCTGCAGAGCACAACAGTGCCCCCTTTTGCAGCAGCAGCAGCCATGGGAGGGAAGCAGCACACTTACCTCTGCATCGCGGTGATCCTCGTAGTCCACAAACGCATAGGCCATGCCCGTGCCTGCAGCAGGAAGAAGCAAGGCACCCGTCACAAAAGCAAGGAGAGCCCACAGGACAAATGCTGCATTCAACCGCTTCCCCACAAGACACTGAGAAGACATCAGGCAACTACATGGAGACGGCTACAAACTCACTCATACCCAAGTCGCTGCATATACCGTAAGATTTCGCCTACGCAATACACTCCAGAATGCGTGTGGTGCGGAGAGATAGCCACCTTCTACCACTCCACATGGGGCTGTCGGGCGAGCCCGATAGAGCCCAAAATAGCAAACCCGTCAGTGGAGCAGTGGGCGGAGCTTCTGTCCAGCTCCGACCCGCAAGATCAGCTTGCGCTGGTTGAGCGGGCCGAGGAGAGAACCAATGGGATCCTGTACCTAGGAACACCACCTGCTGCTCAAGACCCCAACCCCTGAACCCCGTCTCATTTCGCGAAAAAAACTGCCCAGCTTTCTGAGAAAGTGACGATTTCAGTGAAGAAGACAACTGTTTGCCTCCATCGGGCAATGAAGACAGTGATATCACAGAATCAAGCAGCGACGACTGCCCTGGAGACACTGTGGCTCTGGTGACATGAGAGCATGAAATGGATCAAGCGAAAATGCTAGCGAATCCTGCCGCTCCAGTGCAGAAACCTGTTTCGAGTTGACATAGCAGCGAGGTATCAACAAGCTGAAAATTTTTCACTGCAACGCACTGCTCAACCACTCAATCACTTGCATGTGAACCTTGAGCATCACAAATGGTTGGTTTGGTTAATGGGGGTTTAACGTCACTAAGTGACTCAGGCTATGAGGGACGCCGTAGTGAAGGGCTCCGGAAATTTCGACCACCTGGGGTTCTTTAACGTGCACTGACATCGTACAGTACACGGGCCTCTAGAATTTCGCCTCCATCGAAATGCGACAGGTGCGGCCGGATCGAACCCGCGTCTTTCGGGTCAGCAGCCGAGCGCCATAACCACTGAGCCACCGTGGCAGCATTGAGCGTCACAAAGGGGTTTACCATTCCCCTCAGTGTTACCCTTTAGGTTGATTGAGATGTTTTGGAGAGAAATTAGCAGTTTAAAAGGTTTAAATAGCTGCTTGACTAGGCTGTTCCCAGATAAAACTCCTTTGAGCATCACAAAGGGGCTTTATCTAAGAACAGCCTAGTCAAGCAGAACAGCTCATTTCTCTCTGAAACATCTCAATGCAACCTAAAGAGTAACAGACATCCTGAGGGCAGCGGTAACTGATTCGCTTGCAGGTAATTACTGGTTACAGGTAGGAAAATATACGGAGATTGAAAAAAATGTGTTAGACAATGGTTTAAACAATGATTAGGCTCGAAAACATCCCAAAATGAAGCCTAAAAGTGAAGACACCTCCAGTGGTAAATGAATCTGCATGCTGTTAATGATCTGTTGAAAGAATGGAAGTCAGCAACAAGCGGACGCATGCGCAGAACAGAAGATAGTACGCTTGCAAATGGCGTCAACTTGTGTCGTGCACACAGCACAATCCGCTGTTGGTGCACGTTGTTGTAATGTACAGAGCATTACTGACGAAGGGAAAGGCCTGGAGACCTGCTGTGATGGCACATATACATAAGGTACCACAGAGGCAGTTTTTATCTCAATGCTAAACGCGAGAACCTAAGTGACCCCCCCAGGATGAACTTTCCCCTGAAGTTGACAAGAGTTTCTATTTCATTCATTCCTACCCATCCGTCAGTAAAATTTCAGGGGGGCACTTCCTATAGTGCAGCGAGGCGAAAGTGTTTAGCACGGTGTTGCTGCTTGTGTCACTGATGCATGGTTAGCTATTTAAGTACACAATTGTTTGTGAATCTTAAATGCTGGAGACACTGTAGGGCATTTCGGAGGCATGCGTCTGATTCGACGCCTTTCTGCAAACACTCTCCAGCGTCCTAGACAAGGAGAATTACATATGTGTTGGCAGGAAGTAGCGTAGCCATTAGTACGCTCGGCTGTGGAACGGAAGGATGGTGGTTCGAATGCCATCGTGCACAAAGATTTTCTGGTCTGACTAGAAAAAGCGTGACACCTCTGCTGACAACCTTCTGTCAACAACGATGAGGCATTAAAGGCTCTCGCCTTAGTAAGTGATCTCTTAGCTCACCAAGCTCCTAATTGTGTCCCAACATTTGATACACGCCGCAGCAAGCAATGTCAAAAATTCGAATTTCGTTCGCGTCTTTTCTTTTGTTTTCATCTGGTAAAAATTACATCAAGACATCATTGCGCAAAAAACACGAGGCCATCTTTGCCCCTTTGGAACGCAAACTGCCAGGCGTTCGCTACTGCCGCTCGGCACGTATCTTTGAAAATTGACGCCTTAATGGCCTGCGGGAACGTTTCTCGCGTATTGTTCCTGCGCCGCCGGAGTCCTTTTCAAAAAAAAAGAAGGAAGGCACACTGCACTAAAGCTCTCCAGATCAGTCGAACCTCAACAGCTATAACAAGGCGTAGCGAGCTTTTATTCCCAGAAACGAAGCTGGACGCAGCTTTTTACTGCAATAAATTATAATGTTCGCCCTGTTTACTCTACCAAAGAAAAGACGCACACTTGCACCACACGAGTACCGGGGCACCTGCTGCCGAACGCCGCGCGGACTTCCAGTCGATCAGCGGGGCGCCGAGAAAGCTCACCGCAAGAACGGCGAACGAGCAATATCGCGCAGATGGGCTCAATGTGATGCGCGAGCAACTGACAGAAAACTGAAAAACAATAAAGCACAACGCGCGGTAACTCCGTAATGGGCAGCCATTTTGGCCTTTCTGCGGCCTCGAACGTTCCAAGCGTCGTGAGGTAAAGAAGCGTCCTCCAAGCTTGCCCCAGGCGCTAAATGTGTAAAGCCATACTAGAACATACCCTCGGCATTGAAGTGACGCATTTAAATGGGTCCGATCGTGTGCCAGCAGTTGCGTAGTCCTCCACAGGGTAACGCGGCGCAAGGCTTAGGAGAGGATACGCCACTCACCGTATTTAACGTCGCATCGAAGCAGACGGCCGTACCGCTCGAAAACTTGCTCCACGTCTCGTTCTCTGGTATCTAACGGCAAGCGACCGATGAATAACTGCCCGCGACCAGACATATTTGTCTCTCTTTGCGTAAGCAATGACCGAAACACACGATTGCGCAGCCCCAACCACAACAAGGCGTGTTCTATTCTGCCGACTGCCGTGGGCACTCCTGCGCTTCAGCTAGGGCCAATTGATGATGATGATGATGATGTCCTCGGGCTGAATGGCACATACCCACGGCGGGGGATTGGCCAATTACCGCCAGAGGTCCCTAAAAACCATAGAGTTTCTAACTATTACTATTACTATTACTATTATTATTACTATTATTATTACTATTACTATTAGTATTATAGTAAGAAACTCTATGCTAAAACGCAAGGAGGTTATACTCCTTGTAAAAACGTCACAGCAAATATATGGACAGATATTAGAAGCATTCTCTTTGAAACAGGGTGGTAGCAGTTGTCACTATGTTCGACTTTTTTTTTGTTTCGCTATTGGTGTCTTCGGCTGACACGCGCACTGCCTCCGTGCCGGTGCGCAGGAAGTGACGTCAAATACTACACGAGTGGCACGTCTCCTTGCACATCAGCTGAACGTGCGACTCACTCGCAGAGTGCCTTTGCTCTTTCTGCCGTCTGTTAACTGAGGCCTCCGAGACCCTCGAAGATCTCAGAGGCTATTCCTACGAGCGGCCGACGCCAACGAGCGCAGAACAGTGCAGTAGCGCGCTTGTAACAGGCGTTGATAGAATCGGCGGAAAACGCGGGACCCACGAGCCTGCTCGAGAGATACTGCGATTAATTATGGGGGCGCAGGTTTGTAAGACACCACACCAAGGCGTTATGCTTGCCAGTTTCGATGCATACGCCTTTAGAGCTTCAGCTCGAGTAACTTCCGAAAATATCAGCAGGCGGTTCTCAACCCACGAAGCGCCCCACATTGGGCTTCTTCGATTATCCGCCTCTGGCAGCCCGCGGGTTGCTTGCGAGAAGCGTTTGCGGGACGGCAGGCTGGAAACGCTGATTGGTCGATGGGATGCGCTTCTCCGTGACGTTTTTTGACTTCGCCCTCGTTCTCAACCGGACGTGGCGTCAGCGCGCCTTTCTCGACCTCTCCCTAGAGCGCCTGGGGAATCGCTAGGTGCACCCGCCGCGCCGCGCGTGCGTGGTGAGCGGGCATGTGAGCGGGCATGCCGCATTCGTTTCGTGATCCTCGGCGCGCTGGTTTCGAGGCGTGTGCAGCTATGGCGTTCGTGCGTGGTGCGCTCGGCGGCGACAGCCAGCTGAAATTTCTGTGCAGTTTTTGCTTGCGGCTTTCGCCGTTTCCCCAGGAGCACGTGGCTAGTGTCGTGCTCGTATTTAAAGTTTTTGCCGCGGCACTACAAGGATCCGCATCAGGCGCGCTTTGAGGACCGCCGTTTGACAGCTACGCTGACGCGCTTGTCGGGGGTGCGCATTCTCAACCCTGAGGTAAGGACTGAACTACATTGTCGCAAGTTTTCTCGTGCATTGAGGACTCACCAAATTGCGGTGCTTGTAACGAAACTTTTTTTTTTTTTTTGCAGCGTCGTTCCCTGGATATGCTTCTCGGAAGCCGATGTCATTGTTCGCCGCGGACGCTGGGCCTACTGCTCGCCGCCACGCCGCTGTAGGTTGACGTTGAAGAGCTGCTCCGAACGGCCCTTTTCAGGGCCGCTTCATTGCTTCCTGGAAGATTGCGGGCATCAATCTCGCGGCCGTGTTCCCTCTCTTTGTCGAAATCGGCGCCAGACATCAGAACCCGCGCTAGGCCTCGTTGCAGGGTTAAACGAGTGCAGTGTGGCTTTAGAGAAGTTATGACTTGCGCTTAGTCTATCTATATCATTCATTCAGTGCAGTGTGCCTTTGCTTCTTTAGCGACTTCTCACGCCTTGTCGAAATCGGATTTAAAGCTCACGCCACGCCTCGTTGAATGGGTTAACCGAGTGCAGCGCCTAGCTTTGTTTTTGTGTTCTAACCTGTAAGCAGTGCACCTTTCTTCGCTCCTTACTTTTGTTCTTTTCAGTCGTTTCCTGAATCCGTCGAAAGAGCCAGGCTTGCCGGATGGTTGTTCGCCGTGAATGGAACCACGAGGCGATCGCATCTGCATACACAGCACGACTTTGTTCCCTCGTGTTTTTTTTTACCAAGGATTGCTTCGACAGCTCGTGCAAAACGAGGACTGCGCACGCCGTGTCGTCGCTGCTTAGTGAAGAGGCACAAAACGGATGTCGTCCTTACTAAAGGCCCTTCTCGGGGCCACCTCAGTGTTTCCTGGCAGACCACGCGCTTTCCGCCCTGTGCACATGTTCCCCTCATTTCCAATCATTTGTAAGTTGCATATCAATGAATTAATAAATCAGTCAATGCACTTTATTTACCAGAAAAATCTCGCTGGTCACCCTGGGCTAAAAGCTGTGCACACAGCTTGACAAGGCCCAGGGGACCATTAGATGACAGTTTTGAACGTAGGAAAAACAAGTTGGTACTTTAAAAGAACATGGAAAGTACACCAAACAATATAAGAGATAAACATTACAATCGCGCATTACAGTAAAGAAAAAGAAAACACTTTGACAGCACATACAGTATCAATTTACACTATAATACATACAAAAATCACGACATTCAGCATTATGGCACGAAATATAAGAACAGCACATAAAGCAAAAAAGAATGCAAGTTACAATAGTACAGATAGATTAGCTGTTTACATTTGCATATGCATAAAATTAGTCCTCGTCTCCTTGGGCCTCCTTCAAATCCTGCAGAAGGCTTGAATTTGCAACTGCTAATATCAAAGAAGATTTAGAAGAACTTCAGTTTGGGATACACGGTGCATAGTACTTGAGAAAACAAACAATAGCGCCTACAATGACACACACAGAAGAATAACTATGCAGCACAAGCGCTATCCTGCGCTCTACAGTATGGAACTGTGACTGAAAAATGAACCTTCACGTCAGTGAAATATGAGCCTTTAGGCTGTCTACAAATTGTTATTACAGAAAGAAAGAAATATTAGTGAATGTTGTGTGAGAGGCTTGCATATTACTGTTTATTTATTTATTTACCCCTCAAGGCCAGTGGCATATTACACAGATGTTAGGGTGGGCTTGTCTAAAAGGAAAGTAAAATAATAGAGCCCGGCCCGCACCGCTTAGAGCACAACGGGCTAGTGGCATTACACAGGGGGAATGGTAAATATACTAAAACTGAGAGAAAAATACAGTTGATTACATGAACATTAAACAGCGCCTGAATATACAATGTTAGCTAGTGCTACGCGGAACTGCTCGTAATTTTCAGTGCCGGCAACTTCTGCGGTAAGGTGGTTCCAGTCGCATGAGGTTCGCGGCAGGAATGACTGCGAGCAGCATTTTCTGTTGCATGACATACTTCCAACTTTGTGATCATGATCAATGCGGCGGGATACAGAAATTGTACGGGGGATGAGGTGATCACGAAGAGCGGGATGATGGTACAGCTTGTGGAACAGGGTGATACGAAACACTTTTCTACGCGATGTCAGTTATGGGAGGCAGATATTAGACTTCATAGCTGTGCGGTTGTAGTTAACAAGGATTAAACGCACAGAGTTATTTTGCACCAGCTCAAGATCATTAATGAAGTCATGAGCAGGGTGCCATACACGTGTTGCATGCTCGAGTTTTTATCGTATTAGTGTTTGATAAAGCAGTAGTTTCAAATTGGAAGGAACGTTAAAGAAGTTGCGACGTAAGTAGCAAAGCATGCGATTAGCATTTTCAATTATGTTCTCGGTATGAAGAGACCAGTTAAGATAATATGTAATGTGGACGCCGATGCACTTATATGATGAGGCTGATTCCAACGAAATGTTATCGATGTAGTAGTGAGGTGGGACGGAAGTTTTTCTAGATACACGCATGACTTTGCATTTGTTCATATATAGCTGCATTCACCATTCTTCGCACTGAAGTCAGTGGCGGTCTCGTCAAGTAGTCCCCTGCTATGTACGTTCACCTTGTTAGCGGCTGTCTTATTTCACACAATTCCACGTTCTACACGTTGATAGGTATCGTGTTCCTGCCTTGGTGGTAGTGGTTTATTTAAAAAAAAAAAAGGAAGCAAATGAGTGTTGCCGGCTGCGGCAATTGCTATCTAATATCTTAAGCACCCGAGCTGCAGCCGGCGGAAACGACAGGGAAAGGGAGAGGATAGTAAGGAGAAGTATAGACGCTTTACAGCGGCGTATCATGGGGGCTGCCATCTTTGATCACGTGATCACGCCGCCATTACTCGCCTCCTGACCGCTCGGCGCGCGCCTCGTCGCGAAGGCTGCTGCGTCGGACGGTTCGGTTCCGGCAGGCAGTGTTCCGGCTGATACGGTTGTAAAGGAGTGGGAAGATGAAACTATGGTTTGGCCAAAGCTTGGAAGGACATGTGAGAACCCTAATTTGATCACTTCAGGCGTGAAAACACGATCGGACTTCATGTCGCGGAGAGCCTCTGAGCTCTCCGCCTGTTCGAGGCAACGGACGGATCGCCTGAATGCTTGTCTTTGCATGCGCTGAAGACTCTGCTTAATGTTTTTTTATTGTTAATATATAAAACGGCAATGTTTAATGTTCTTGCGGCCTTACAGGTTGTTGTCCTATTCTGTACATGCATGCAGACACTGGTCTGAAACGCTCACATGCACATCGTATGCATTTGTTTACACCCTGTTAACGGTGCTTAGGAAACCTGAAATATTTCTTACTGGTTGATTAAACATAGAAAAGCGACAAAAATAAATAGACACACAAAGGTTGACTATCATGGTAGCAGTACCATGCATCAAGCAGCCTTCACAAGCTGGCGTGCAATCGTTTCGAAGGATTCCGCGATATAATTGTTATAACGCGCGCATGGCCACGCGTTCATGCTGGACGAATTTTACAGTAACGTCAGCCTCATATAAAATATTTTGGTACGCTCGACGCTCGATATGCGGACATGGAAATGCTCGTGGTCTCGTTGGTTGTAATTAATCAGCTTCACTCTGAGCGTACGGAGTCACTTTTAGTGACTGTCTCGCATGGACCGCGAGCAAGTGACAACCGTCCGGCACAGCAGCCGTAAACCAAATGCTGTAATCCGAACACGGTCCACGAAAACCGCGCTACTTGGAGCGAAATTGAACAGTAGCACCAAGACTGCGTGTAATACACGGACTGACGGTAAGCGTTGTCGGCTCGCACGGCTGTGCAGTGCATAACAAACAGCAGGCGTATGAAGAAGCGTAAATAGTCTTATTTTTTTTCGTTTCTAATTCGGCCTCGGGCGCTCGTTTTACTAATGGTCACAGACCACAACTTACTATCAATGCGGTCTGAGCACAGTGCACAAAAACTGAAAGCACGCCGTCATGGTTTCGGTGGCGGAACAGCTTCTTCATGCGGCTGTGTTGTGCACTTACCCTCGACGATTTTCCAAGATCGAAACCTTTCTTTATTAGATATCTAGCGCTGGCGAACGTGTTTGTTGCATTCGCCAGTTCGGAAAGGGTGCGTGGCGAACGGGCGCGAACATTGGCATTACCTCCTTGTGCAGTTCGGTTTCGTGAAGCTCGCAAACGATCACATCCTGAACCTTTAACTCTCTGTCGCAATTCTTGCAATCCACAACAGAGCATGTGTTTCCTCTGCCTTTTCACATCGTAGAAAGAACACATTCGGCAACCACCCGCGAAATTTCCACTGCTGCGTCGAGGCGTACACGCCGGCGACTTACGAGGCAAGTAATGGTGCCGTGTTCGGAGCGCACGTGTGGCGCCATCTGGTCTCAAACGGAAGAACTGCGCGCTGTAAACGGTCTATAGAGGGGAGCGACAGCAAGAAAGGACAGGGGAGAGCTTTGTACACTATTTACAAAATACAAAAGTAATCAAGTTCCCGCCACCGTTGTCTTGCCATGCCGCCGGCGCGGCGGCGACGGCGGTGCCATTTACCTGCGGTTGCGGTGGCCAACAACCTCGTCGGCGGGAGGGGGGGGGGGGGGGGGGAGCCACCCATTCATGTCTTTATCCCACCAGGGACACAGCGACGCAAGCGAGGGGACCATCCCTTTCTGGCTTGACAAGGAGCGCCGACCAGCCGCCTTGGGGACTGAGGGCAGAACAAATTAAGCCACTTCCCAGAACTGATAAATGAAGGCCGCTAACCCCACTGGTGAAATGTCCGGGCAGGTGCTTTGACCTTAGTGGACATGTCGTGGCAATTATCTCAGACGTCGACTCGTTTCGCCTGGTATCGAAATGAATATTGCTCGCGTAAGCGTTAACATTCAAAGATTGAGTAATGGTATAACGTCTATACCTTTCGCCATTTATTTTTCAATAACAAAGCGCAAAAAAATTTTTGTGCAAATAAAATGAAAAATCGTTGTTTCTATTTTTTCTTTTTTTATATACAGCAGTCTGTCCGCTCCCCCTAAAACCACTCTCTGTGACCGCCACTGACTGAAGTAATGTAAGGTTGTTAGTGTTGGTTATTTCTCTAAAAATGACGCAAACATCAGCGAATAGGTGAATATGAGAATCCATAAGAGAGCGGGGATCATTAATGTTAGATCAGGAACAGTAGCTAGGGTCCAAGAACTGAACCTTGTGGAACTCCGGAAGACACCTCTGTAAAACAGGTGTTATAACCGTAAGCAATAACTAATTGTGAGCGATTAAGTAGACATTCAATCCATTTCAATAAGTTACAGTCAATATTAAGATGTTTTAGTTTGTGAGCCAAAAGGTTGTGACATACATCGTCGAAAGCCTTTGAAAAATTCAGAAATATACAGCCAGTTAGTGATGATAGGTCTAGAATACAGTGCAATGCATGTGTAAACTATATTAACTGTGTTTCGCAAGAGTAAAGTTTTCGAAAACAATGCGCTGACATAAAAAGTTGTTCAATGAAAGGAAGTTAACAAGGTTGGTGAATATTATATGTTTGAACATTTTGGGTCAAGTATTGGTAAGGGATATGGGACGATAATTAATAGGGGATGCTTTGCTGCCGGATTTGTAGACTGTAACCACCTTTCCGGTCTTCCACTCAGTAGCAGCGTTGACTGGTCAATGCTGGAAAAGTTTGGTTAGTATAATGGGCGAATAAGCTGCAGTGCTTTTTAAGTAACGCAGTCATAACCCGGAGCGGAATGAACACTGAGTCCATCAATAAGCTTATTCACACCAGTAGGAGCAACAGTTATAGGTGGCATGAAAACATAGTTGAAGTGGTGAGTTGTAGGCATATGTATACATCAGATATGGGTGTAAAGTTGTCAGTGATTACGCGGTTAAGAATCGTGACGCGAACGTCGGAAGGGATGAGGTCGCCTAACGGGTCAGATAACGCAAAACTATCGTCGGTGGAAGGATTAATGACCCGCCAGAATTTTTGACATTGGTGGTTACATGTGAGTGGAAGTGCTTTTAGCGCTTTTGAGCGCCTGAACATACATGTTGGAAGCCGCTGAATACGAAGTCCGATCGCTCACTAGTTGGCGAGAACTTTGCGATGCGGTAGAGGCTTTCTTTTTGTTAGATAAACGTTTAATGTGATTATTACACTAGGGAGCTATTGAGTGGGTGGTAGCAGTGCGTTCAGGAGTGTATTGTTCTGTGAGTTGGGTGATTATAGCTGTGAACATGCTCCAGTTGGTTTGAATGCTGCGGACACCAAAGCTATGGGAAAGCATCGATAAAAAAAAATAGTTCATTATTTATCGCCTGAAAATTTGCTCCATTGTAGTCTCGTATTATTATTTTTTTTCTTTTTGTTAGTGTTCGGAGTGGCTAGATTAATGCCATAGTGCATTAGCAAGTGGTCGCTGATGCCTGGCAGGTATGTAATAGGTGAGACTATGTCAGATCGATTTGTCAGGATTAAATCTAGCGTATTAGCCGCGTTGGCTGTTATAGTCCCTTGTGAGCACAAATGCACTAACGAGAATACTGAGCGCACATCTAAAAATTCGCGACTTCGAGACGAGAACGGGGACATTAAAGGGGAGTTGGTATCCCATGTTATCTTCGAAAAAATTAGATCGGCAAATAAAACAATACTGAAATAGATCATGGTGCTTTGTTTTTAAGTGTTTCCATAAAAAAGTATGGCAACAGATAAGGAAAGGCTTAGGTGATCGTGATCGAGGAGGTTAGACTGAATTATAGTGCAACAGCTTGAAACAGGTCTTCACATCATTCATATATACTTTTGCATCTGAGCCTTGTATTTATTGCTGTATTTTGTGTTACAACTTGTATTTAACATTTTTCAATTTTGCTAAACCTGTTCTTTTTTGCATATATTATGTATTCGCCCCTCCTGCTTGGGCCTACTGTAGGCCTGCAGTATGTTCTAAATAAAAATAAAAAGAACATTGCAGGAGCCCGGACAAAGCAAAATTACACAAATTACGTTTGAATAGAGATTATGGCAGGAAAGTGGATGAAATATAGCTAAAAGAAGAATTGTGAACCGAAGCAAAGTATGTAATGAGCCAGAAATATGCATATCAAAGAAGACACTGCACTGAGAAAATGGACAGCATGAAATAAATGAGCAGCACAAGTGCAGCGTACAGGCCTTTATCAAAGAATTTATTTTTTGTTTATTTACCACGTCCTGGTAGTGTTAGCTCCATAAAGCATTATCAAAATTATCACAATTTTCAGTTTTATTTGCTTAGGAGAACGTTAGAGCATTAAGAACTTGGCTCATAAATGCACCTCAAATATTGCTATAAATCATCGTACTCTTCGTCCTGGGCCACAAGAGCTGGGGCTTCATGAGATAATTATTACGGTGCATTAACGAAAATTTCAACATGCCGTCAGCATGCAAAGATTTTATACTGGCGCTGAAAAAACCACATTTTTTTAATTTTCGCTGGCAGGAGGGAGTAACTTTCTTGACTGCGCTGCTTTCTTCCTAAGCAAATGAAAGACGTGTATGCCGAGCAAAAACAATTCGAAAATATGTAGCGTAAGATATAACACTAATGCACTGTGAAGCTTGATGCCTTATTGGTCCAGTAGAGTGGAGAGCTGGGCGAGTTAATTGGTTCACGATTGTAGAAAGAAAACCAGCGCAAAAGACGGGGACACAGAACTCGGAACACAGAATACAGGAACACAGAACACAGCGTCGTCCTGTGTTCCTGTTGTGCGTCTCCGTCCTTTGCCCTTGTTTTTTTTTTCCTTAATTGGCCATGCACTTGTGGCAATTTAAGTGCACTTCCTGTGAATTTTGCACAAAAGTAGTGTATTTTTGCATTCACCTTTTTTACACGCTGAGTTGTTTTATCTTTTGGTCACTTCAGAAGGGAGGAGTTAGTATGGAAGTAATTTACTTGGAGAATACAAGGAAATATATCTTGCGATGAATTTTCTCATATTTTAATTCTGCCTGATGGGAATGCATTACGCGCCATACGGAGTTACTCACAACCAAACGCCCAAGGCTCTAAGTTGGGCAAAGCATGTATCATATATGTGGAAGTGCGAATATGGCTGTGGTGCGCTGGGCGTCTTGCATGCACAGCAGGAAGTGATTTGTGTCTAGACCATCCAGGAGGGCATGTACAAGGACGGGAGATAGTACAAACGCTAAAAAAAAAAAAAAAGCTAGCTGGGGCTAGAAACGCATTTTTCGTTCTAGCAAGTACCAACGTTGGGGCAAAGCAACCAGTTTTGGGCGCCTTGTAAGAAGAAAGGATGGTTCTGGGAAGCGGAGGCAGGGCTGCGTACGGCGCACGCGAGGTCGCGGGGTCACGGAGTAGCGCTGCAGCAGCACATCGGGAAAAGGTTAAATTCTTCCACTCGCCACTCGCAGCGCACCGCAGAGCCGGCAGCCTTCTCTCTTGTCCGCCTACCCGGCAGGTTCCGGCCGGGGAGACGGACAATAGTCGCGGGCGAGAGCGAAGGAGGGGGGGGGGGGGCACCACATGAAAAGCATTAGAAGAATGTCACTGGCGCCTCCACTACGGCTCAGCTTGTACTATTCTGGCGCAGTGCTGCGTTTCGCCGTAATCGCTTGTCAGCAAAGTGAACACAGCACCGTGCCTTCCCGTGAATAGTACAAGCAGGGACGTCGCGGCCACATCGGCATTCGCAGTATAGCGCCGCCCTGTCGCTTATTTGCTCGCTTATCCTCTAACAAGTCAAAAAGTCTTCCTGTTGTGGCACGCCATCCATGGCTTACGACACCACGTCTGTCATTCCCCTTCATACTTCAAGCGTTTCTCTTGCTATGGAAGTATTAGCCGTTGCGGCCACCAATTCAAGCAGCGAGAAAATTTTCAGCGCCGCAGGATTCGTAATGAAAGAGCGCCGCTCTTGTTTCGATCAAGCCATCATCAATGAACAACTTGCATATTTAGAGTGATAAATCTATACCTTTATGCGTTGTGTCTTGTGTATAATCCCAAACTGTGATCTGGAATGCGAGGTCAAAATTTGAATGTCATTGAAATAAACTCATTTTCCTGAAATTCTCTTTTTGTGTCGTCGCCGCTTTGCAGGTCGGGCCGAGCACGAGCGTGCTCAGGGTCCTTCAGTGTCGGGCCGGGCTTCCTGTCGGTAGGTTAAGTCCCGGGCCGGGCGCGGGTTCGAAATTGCGGCCCGTGCACAGCTCTATTCAGAAACCTAATCACATTTCCTTTTGTGAAAAAAGAGCTATGTGCAGAGTTTAAATGGTGCAAGTATGAAGCTACAATGAAGTCAATTACCAAACACATCGAAACATCAGTTGTGATGCCTGAAAAAAGATGTACTGCAACATATAAATACTCAAGTCTCGATAAGCAGGAATACTGAAGGGGAATAAAAACAGTTTTCTTTTGTTCGGGCTCACGCACCTGCTACAAACATATTCTTTATACATAGCAATAAAACTTGAAGGAACTGTTTAAGAAGCCTTTTGGTCAAAGTATAGCTAAGTATGACTGAAAGGAGTCCGCAAGAAATGCACGGAAGCAGGCATGCAGTGTGACAGCGCAGCGCGACAGGTGCGCTTTTTAATCTCGCGCGCGCACTGAAGAACATGGGTTTATGGTTTATTGGGGTTTTAACGTCGCAAAACGAGTCAGGCTATGAGGGACGCCGTAGTGAAAGGGGTTCGGAAATTTCGACCACCTGGGGTTCTTTAACGTGCACTGACATCGCACAGTACACGGGCCTCTAGAATTTAGCCTCCATCGAAATTCGACCACCCCGACCGGGATCGAACCCGCGTCTTTCGGATCAGCGGCCGAGCGCCATAGCCACTGAGCCACCGCGGCGGGTCGAAAGACATGACGGGGACACGCCGAGGAGGCAACGCTGCAGTGCACGCTGCCTCCTCGCCTCTCGGCTCCTCGCGAGCAGCCCCGTCCGCTGACGAGCGGTGGCGGGGGAAAATCTAGGGAAAACATGCCTGTCCCCAACCGGACATGACGTCATTAAATATCACGTGACCTATGACGTCACGCGTATGACGTCATATTTTTTTGACCAATCAGCGTTTCCAGCCTGCCGTCCCGCAAACGCTTGTTGCTTGCGGGCTGCCCGAGCGCGCTCGATTTTCTCGGGTTGCTCCGCCCACTTCCGGTGGCTGCCCGAAACGCGTTCGTTTTTCTCTGGCTGGGCGGTTTCGGGCTGCCAGCCGGCGGCCAGACTCGCCAGGACGATTTTGTGCTGGCAGCGCTCGGGCAGCTAGCAGACGACAGAGAGGTGTTTGGTAGCGGGAAGCTCGCGCGGCCATTTTTATAAGGACTAGAAGGACCGCGGTTCTTCATGCGATGTTTTGCGCGATGCAGGCGCTTGTTTCGAC
This sequence comes from Amblyomma mixtum, assembly GCF_055824585.1. Lineage (NCBI taxonomy): Eukaryota > Metazoa > Arthropoda > Arachnida > Ixodida > Ixodidae > Amblyomma > Amblyomma mixtum. The sequence continues at coordinate 137,098,119 of NC_143012.1, read as the reverse complement.
TAGGCCACGGTGCATACCGACTGTGTCGCCTGCAATGACACCTTTTGCGGTCCTCGGAACCACAATTGCTCGCTTCATATTACGATCGCATACTTCTGATTCACAAAATATTTCGGCTGTTAATTTCGTGCGCCCGGCGGATATTGCGATGGTGTTCGAGGCCTTTCACGAGAGCAGCCGGATTCCAGTTCCGAGTACGCGTTCAGACGCGCGCATAGATGCATGTGCTGACCGTGTTTTACGAAGTGTTGGTTGAGCGCGATACGGGAGCGCATGGTCTTCATTGCGTTTGGCGCAGTGCAAAAGTGGATATGCTTTGAAAAACGCTTGACTGAAACATGTCCTTTATTAAAAGCCCTAACGAGCACATTGCTCGAGACATCTCTGCGGGCATATGGCCACACAGAATTGTCGCGCCGACCAAGTGCTGATTCTGTTGTCACCAACTGTTGAACAGCTTCATGCTCGGGCCTTCTGCCACATATGCTCAAAATATCTGAGAAGTACCGCAGGCATGCACCTCCTCGCGTTTGGCCCATTTAAAAAAAAATAGATAAAAATGAGCGCTGATCGTCATGCAAACACACGCGGAACGTGAGGAGCCGACACGCAGGGCTTTATTGTAGCGCCTTTCATTTCAGTGCCAGTTCTCTGCTATAAAGCTGTATTATTACAGAAACGATACGCAGCTAAATTTATACAGTGCACCCGCTTGTTCTAGGTGGACGTTCAACAAGCTGATATGCGCAAATTTTGCCGAGATTAGGCGTTCCTTGCCCGCAGCAAAAGCCGGCGGCCGACAGACTACAGTTGAACGAACGTATCCCGATTCTTTTCTGCTTACAGCTTACAGGAAGCAGGTTACGAGCGTAGAAATCGCAACGACCACAGCAGAGTACACCAGCTGGGTCGATGGTCGGCGGTCATACCAGTCATATATACTTACTGCGTAGTAAGCAAACACGCAATAATCCGAGAGTACGGCTTGTCGTTTGATAAACAACGCACGGGCAGTTTTTCCGTTCTATGTGGTGTCGACTGAAACACGTTAGATTGCGATTGCTCATCGCATGCTTTTGAGGATTTCTTGAAGCTTACACAGTGCACCGAAGGTACACGCTCGCGTTGTCGTTGCCGATGTATACGAGTGCGAGCTTGATCAGGTGCATGTTCTGCAGTCTGCGGCACGCAGCCCTCAATAACTGCAAGTCGTTGTTTTCGATACCAAGCAGCCTATTTCTACCGTACGCGTGAATGAGACGCAGAACGCGAAGCTAGAGAGAGCATCTGCCCTCCGTGATCCGCGACATGCTTGCCGCCGAGATTGCCAACCGTCTGGTTCCGGTGGCCGCCAGCCCACGTGACCATGATGCGTTTTCCTGTCAGAGACAAACTTGCGGGCCGCCAGCGGGCTGCCCGAGCCCGGTTAATCGAAGAAGCCCATTGTCGCTTTTTTGATATCCTTTAAACTGTGCTTACGTTGGCAAAAAGTACGATGTTATAAAGTGCGGGCATGCCGGATGAACAGCATATGCCGTTCGCTGCAAGAGCTAAGGCAGAACTTGCAAGACAAAAAATATTGACAAACCTTTAATTTCCTCACAACGGAAGGCACATGGCTCGCCGGCCGGTGGCTGCGTGATTGCAGCGCGAATAAATGCATTGTGGCCGCTATAATATTCAACATTTCTTTAAAATGTGCCCACTTGTAATGCTTTGTCCGTTTTTCCTCTTCGTCGATGCTGCGTCAACCAACGAGCGCGAACAGCGTCGTCTGCTAGCGCGCGCTGCACGACGGGATTGCACCGCGCTCCACCGTCGGTCTCCGCGGTGGCGCGCACGCGTGTCGTGCTCGTCCCACCCGAATGTACGGCACTGCACGAGTGGCATCCAGCCGAACGTGGGGCACCGCACGAGTGCGTAGAAAACTCCACGAATGCCGTCAGCCGAAGACACCATATGTCATTTTCTTTCAGTACGGTTTCCTACACTTCTAACCTTATGCTATCTCTCTGTTTTTGAGCCATGAAGGAAAAAATTGGCTGAGGCTTAGCTAGGGTTAAGCGTAGTCAGATGCGAAGCATATTGATGGCTAGGCTTGGTAATACATGGCTTTCCTTGGTTGAATACTTGGTCATTTTAATACAACCACTAGAAGTGTAGCAAGGATTGCCGTGGCAGCTATATACGGGATCATCGGTGAATTCAATGCAGAGTGTAGAACCGCTGCACCAGCACCGGCTACAACAGCTTTCGCTTCTCGTTCAAATCAGCCCTGCTTCTAGGCGGCATCCCAACACCTGGCCGCCTCGTAAGTGCCCGGAGAGCGAGACAAGCTCAGCTTTATACCGCTGCTGTAGCATCACGTGGTCAGCTGCAGCGCCTCTGATGTGGAGCCTCCACCGCCGCGGCCGACCGCGCGAGCCGGCAGCCCATCTCTCCTCTGCTGTGACGTCATGTTGTCACGTGGTGTCACGTGGTCACGCTAAAGGTCAATGATAGCTCCACCGCCGCGCTCGACGGGCTGTAGTGTAGCTCTAGTAATATGCTTCGCATAAAAAAAAAAACTAAGGAGGGAGCGTAACGTCACGCGGCCAGCGTTGGCAAGCCGAGTGTTTATGAAGCCGTTTTCTCCCTCAGTTTTTCGCTCTCCCAGTCAGTCCTTTACGTTTCGATTCTGGTATGCTTTAGTGCGCGCGTATACGCGGAGCATCTACAGCTACACTGCAGCTCTTGGAGGAAGGAAAATTTATGGTGTCTTCGGCTGACGGCACTCGTGGAGTTTTCTACGCACTCGTGCGGTGCCCCACGTTCGGCTGGATGCCACTCGTGCAGTACTGTGCATTCGGGTGGGAAGAGCACATGATGATGATGATATTGTGGCATTGCCCTTTGTGGCGGGCGGGCACAGAATTTGTGTCCTAGCCGAAGAAAAAAAAAGAACGAAGAACGCGTGCGCACCACCGCGCCACCGCGGAGACCCACGGTGGAGCGCGGTGCAATCCCGTCGTGCAGCGCGCGCTAGCAGACGACGCTGTTCGCGCTCGTTGGTTGACGCATCATCGACGAAGAGGAAAAACTGACAAAGCATTACAAGTGGGCACATTTTAAAGAAATGTTGAATATTATAGCAGCTGCAATCCATTTATTCGCGCTGCAATTTATTTATTTATTTATTTATTTCCTCAAAGGTCTCGGTTGAGACATTACATGAGGGAGTGGACGGTATCTGGCAAACAATAGTAAAAAATGTTAAGATGAAAGGCTGGCGACGCTCCGCTTGAATTCTAGTGGGTTGATGATAATGGCAACTTCGGTGGGCAGGTCATTCCAGTCTCGTGCAGTACGCTGAAAAAATGACTGCTGAAATCACGCAGCCACCGGCCGGCGAGCCATATGCCTTCATTTATGAGGAAATTAAAGGTTTGCCAATATTTTTAGCCTTGCAAGTTGTGCCTTAGCTCTTGCAGCGAATGGCATATGCTGTGCATCCGGCATACCTGCGCTTTATAACATCGTACTTTTTGCCAACGTATGCGCAGGTTAAATGATATCAATAAAGCGACAATGTGGGGCGCTTAGCGGATTCAGAATATATACAGGGTCTTGAATATTTGGGGGCCGGGTTTTAAAAAATTCCTGTGCAAAATCTACTACCCCATTCGAGATGAAATAACATTCACAAAGTAGCAAAATGTGGTCTACGTTATCTGATAAGTGATTCAACAATGGTAGTTGCCTAGATTTTCCGGAATGGACAGAAAACTGCTCTCGGCGGCGTGCAGAATTTTCGCAGAAGCGAGTCGAGAAGCTGCGAGAAGCTGCGCAGAAGCGAGTCGAGAAGAAAGAACGTTGACTCACAGTGGCGGAAAAGAACTAGAAAACTAACCAGTAAGTATGCCGGTCATGAGGACGGAGAAAGAAAGAGCATTAAACGACAGGTTAAAAACGCGGAAGTTAAAAATTGGATGAATTCAATGGAAAAGAAACATAGTGTAGAACTATATCGATTCTGGAAAAGGCAGATCAGGAAAGAATTTTTCTATGATAACTCAAGAGGCAGTGCCCTACTTTTTGAAGCTAGATCAGGGTGTCTTAGAACGCGCAGCTACAAAAAGAAATTTAACGAAGAAGATGACACATGTGCAGTGTGTGGTAGATCTGTGGAAACAATTGAACACCTCATAATCAAATGTGATGGTATCCATCCGGATGTCGATGCAGGCACAGTCACTCTTTCTGAGGCCCTAGGGTTTAAAGATAACAATGGTCATGTAAATAAATCTGCAGTGGAAGTCAGCAAAAAGCGATTGGAGGATTGCTGGCTGAAAATCAGAGATGTAGCATAAGGTTAGAATTGTAGGAAACCGTAGGCAAAAGTGATGGAGAATCTTAATGAGAATTGCCAACACAGTAAACAAAAAAAATAATAAAGAAAAGCTGAGCATGGTGGCAATTGCCACCACCCCGTTTCAAAGGGGGCGCTCCCATCCATCCATCCATCCATCCATCCATCCATCCATCCATCCATCCATCCATCCATCCATCCATCCATCCATCCATCCATCCATCCATCCATCCATCCATCCATCCATCCATCCATCCATCCATCCATCCATCCATCCATCCATCCATCCATCCATCCATCCATCCATCCATCCATCCATCCATCCATCCATCCATCCATCCATCCATCCATCCATCCATCCATCCATCCATCCATCCATCCATCCATCCATCCATCCATCCATCCATCCATCCATCCATCCATCCATCCATCCATCCATCCATCCATCCATCCATCCATCCATCCATCCATCCATCCATCCATCCATCCATCCATCCATCCATCCATCCATCCATCCATCCATCCATCCATCCATCCATCCATCCATCCATCCATCCATCCATCCATCCATCCATCCATCCATCCATCCATCCATCCATCCATCCATCCATCCATCCATCCATCCATCCATCCATCCATCCATCCATCCATCCATCCATCCATCCATCCATCCATCCATCCATCCATCCATCCATCCATCCATCCATCCATCCATCCATCCATCCATCCATCCATCCATCCATCCATCCATCCATCCATCCATCCATCCATCCATCCATCCATCCATCCATCCATCCATCCATCCATCCATCCATCCATCCATCCATCCATCCATCCATCCATCCATCCATCCATCCATCCATCCATCCATCCATCCATCCATCCATCCATCCATCCATCCATCCATCCATCCATCCATCCATCCATCCATCCATCCATCCATCCATCCATCCATCCATCCATCCATCCATCCATCCATCCATCCATCCATCCATCCATCCATCCATCCATCCATCCATCCATCCATCCATCCATCCATCCATCCATCCATCCATCCATCCATCCATCCATCCATCCATCCATCCATCCATCCATCCATCCATCCATCCATCCATCCATCCATCCATCCATCCATCCATCCATCCATCCATCCATCCATCCATCCATCCATCCATCCATCCATCCATCCATCCATCCATCCATCCATCCATCCATCCATCCATCCATCCATCCATCCATCCATCCATCCATCCATCCATCCATCCATCCATCCATCCATCCATCCATCCATCCATCCATCCATCCATCCATCCATCCAT